>NC_135483.1:139177992-139479450 GCF_052094955.1 Ictidomys tridecemlineatus | reverse complement strand
ATCCTTGATGGTACTATTCCTTGTTATTTTCACCTTGGACTCTCCTCATCTAATAACACAGACAGATCCAAAAGGAAGGACACTCACAGTTGGGAATTAGGGAGAGACACCCATTTTCTTTTTTTTCTCAGATTTTCCATGGACAGATTTTAATGAAATACTTGCTAAAACACCTGTGTTATTTTGTACTACCTTTTATAACGATGCTGGTTAGTTGAAGTCCATTATTTTAGAATGTGTGTATGTGCTCTGTAGACAGTTAGGCTGACATTGTTTAAGGCCTAAGTAATATACTTTTTATTTTTATGTTTTATTTTTTTGGTACTAGAGATTGAACTCAGGGGCACGACAGGGTCTCAGTGAGTGGCTTAGGGCCTCACTAAGGCCCTTAGGGCTGGCTTTGAATTTGCAGTCCTCCTGCCTCAGTTTCCTGAGTTGCTGGGATTACAGGTATGTGCCACAGCATCTGGCAAATAATTTTTTAAAAGAAAAGCATACTTTATTTAATCAAAATTATATCATCTGATATAAAATGAACACTACTAAGAAGTTAAGTGATTAATAAAAATGTTTTAGTTCATAGTGGACTTAAATTACAAACTAGTAAATATACCCCTTTATGAGAAAGAATTGCTAAACTCAGCCTCTGAGGGCAGGTCTTGTTTTCCTGATAACTTAATTTGGAAAAACTGAGAAAGTTTATCAGACTTCATGAATAAGATTGTGTGTGTGTGTGTGTGTGTGTGTGTGTGTGTGTGTGTGTGTGTGTGTGTTGCTGAGGACCAGGCCTTGCTTTTGCTAGGCAAGCACTCTACCA
Source organism: Ictidomys tridecemlineatus (assembly GCF_052094955.1). Lineage (NCBI taxonomy): Eukaryota > Metazoa > Chordata > Mammalia > Rodentia > Sciuridae > Ictidomys > Ictidomys tridecemlineatus. Next base: position 139,478,633 of record NC_135483.1, on the reverse strand, counting down.
TCGAGCTACCCCCCCATCACCACATGAATTGATCAAGACGATTCAGAGGGAATTTTATTTAAACCACTGAAAGTCTTATGTGCTCTGTCTAATTAAAGAATTCTAGTTTAGCAGGTTTTATCTTATTTACTAAAGGCTTTTTCCTCTTTTCTCTGAGTTATGGTTTAAGTTATGACACATAAGAATAACAGGTAGAGATCTGTCTGCTTCCTCTGTCCTCCCAATACTTGGGGGACCTGTGAACATCATTTGGAAAAAGCCAGTCTGGAGTACAAGAGACAATAATGGGTTAAATATTTTACTTTTCATTCTGATACTTTTGAAGTCCTGAACACCTAGTATGTGCCTCTGTGTCTTCACTATAATAATAAACCAATCAAAGGGAAAGCTCAAGACTAGGGCATACTGAATTTGACTCATTTGCAACCTGATTCTATAAATGTCTTAGTGCTATGGCTTTTTAAAACCAGTGCCTGTTGATAGATTGGACATAAAATCTACTGTTGTTGTACTACTAGATACCCCTAAAAAATGAATGACATTGAATGACTAAGAGGAAAAAAATCATTTTGGAAAAGATGATATATGTGATGGAATGTTCTAAATTACGCGTACAGTGCCAAGTCTTTGCCATGCCAAGGCGCTGTGTTACATGTTCCACACATAGCAACAACATGTTAAATATTTCCTGGTTAATTGATGATCTGGTTTAAAATCTGGATAATTTCCAGGACAGATCACTTATCCTTGTTAAAATGAATGATTTAGCAACATGTGTAATTTCAGTGACTCAGGAGGCTAAGGCAGAAGGATGGCAAGTTTGAGGCCAGCCTCAGCAACTTAGCAAGGCCCTATGGAGTTTAGTAAGACCCTGTCTCAGAATAAAAATAAAAAGGACTATAGATTTAGTTCAGTGGTAGAGTGCCCCTGGGTTCAATCCCTAGTACCAAATAAATAAAATAAATGACTCACATATATTCCAAGGTCTCACACTAAGACTATTTTTTTTTTTTTGGTGTGGCCACTCTGGCCATATTAGCAGAAATGGTGTTGCTATTTTCCTTCATAAGAATAGTAAAAGGGGACCGATTTACTCTGGAGTAATATTCCATGTTTAGGCTTTGTATGTCCTTTCTGTCCATCTGGAGGGCTGTTTTCTCTTTTCAGTAGGCAAAATTCTCTATTTACATTTTAATATTTTTTCATGTAATTTTTTGGGGTGGGAATGAGTTAAAACATTAATTAAAGACAGCTTTCCTGCATGGTCTAATTTCATTTTCTTCCTAATATTTCCTCTCTCAGATATTAACCAATAGTTCATGCTCAATTAGTTCCTGCATAATCTCTACTTAATTTTCTCACTTTACTATACTTATATACATGTATATAACTGGTTTAACACAAACATGTATTTTCTAGTACAGGAGGGAACCAGGTAAGACTGTGATTTAGCTGTTTGGTGCCAGAAAACAGAAAGAGGTAAATATCTACTCTAACATTGTTCTCTTATTTATCTCTCCCCTTTTGTATTTTTAGTTTTTTGGTACCAGGAATTGAACTTAGGGGTACTTGACCACTGAGCCAAATCCCCAGCCCTATTCTGTATTTTGTTAAGAGACAGGGTCTCACTGAATTACTTAGTGTCTCACTTTTGCTGAGGCTGGATTTGAACTCGCAATCCTCCTGCCTCAGCCTCTAGAGCCACTGGGATTACAGGCATGTGCTACCGCATCTAGTCCTCCCCTTTATTTTTGTGTAATTAAAAGCTACCTTAGTTACTTCAAAATAATACCATGAAGCCAACAATATTTTTTCTTCAAAGTCGAAGTAAAACTTGTACATAGTTTAAAAATTTATTTAAAAGGATTTCTTCATCAAATGTCTTTTCTTTAATCTAATGCCCCACCAAAGAAGCTCTTTCTCCTTTGCAAAATGTTTTCAGTAATGTGTGGGAAAAACAGTGCCCAGAAAACAGTAAAGGGCCCAGGAGAAAAACTGCAGAGTTCACAGTGGGCAGAGAGGAGAAAGAGAAGGCACTGAGGCATGGCCAAGAAGATCCCACTGGAAATAGACAGGGGGTTTAGATATCTTTAACTGCTGTCCCCTGCAAATGGCACGAAGCTGGAGGGCAAGGACATTCATCTCTGTGTCTAGATCCAGGCAGAGCGTATGGAAGGAGCATAGGGATCAGAGGTAAGATAGTAAGCCTGGCCAATGATGGTGGGGTCGCTAATATGGGACAAAAGTCAGGAGGAGGAGAAAAGAGAACACAGAGTGTCAATCTGTTTAGGCAGCTCCCAGAAGTGGCAGAGAGAGACTGAGGAAAAATCCTACTTCTTGTAATAGGGAAAACAGCAGCCATATCTGTAGTCTCCTCAAGATGTTTAGGAGTGTGCAGTGATGCAACCGTGTAATCTCAGTGATTTGGGAGGCTGAGGCAGAAGGACTGCAAGTTCAAGGCCAACCTGGGCAATTTAGTGAGACCCTGTCTCAAAATAATAAATAAAAAAAAATAAAAGGATTCAATCTCTAGTAGTATAAAATAAATAAATAAAAATAAAGAAGCTTAACTTCAGAACAATTTAGAAGGAAATTCTTATTTCAGGGCTAAATTTTCCAGTTTTGTTAATCTCTACAGATTATAGGTGATTTAGATAGATAGATAGAGAGGAAATGTTTACAACAGAAACTTAAATATTTTGCCTTCTGCTTTGATCTTTTCAAGGACAGTTTCTTAGATCTAATGCCTAGTCCTGCTCTGCATCTAACCCGCAGTCTTTACTGCTGCTGCTATTAATTTTTAGCCCTAAGGGACTATTCCTTTGTCCAGAGAAAGGGGAGCTGGAGAGAAGAATTTGGGAAGAGAGAAATTCACAGACCCACTCCAAGGTAAATTTTTGGCACTCAACATGATAGTTTAAGGTCTTGAGTTTTAATAAACTCCACCCCAATGTTTCCCACAGTACTTAAATCAATGTTTTAGTCCATTAAAAGTTAAAAATGTGTAAATTTATCCATGAAGATTTGCAACAGAAGTTCTCAAACCTGTTGTGCAAGGGAATCACTAAGAGAGGGGTGATCCCTTACCTACCTCCTGAGCTCTGATTGCCAACGACGTATGGTAGGCTAGGCAAAGGTCTCCACCAAGCAGGACTGGTGGCTCTGGTATACCATGAGGAGGCTCTTGGATAAACACTGGTTTATCTGTCACTATCTTGACCTGTCCTGGGCTGGGGCAGGCCTCAGAATCTTCTTTCACCTGTCTCATCTTTTGAAGAAGAGGAGGTGGATCTTGTCCCCAAGACCTCTCTCAGCCCTATGGAATTGAGTGGGACAGACAGACTTCTGTGACCTCAACCCCTTTGGTTCTTTCCTGTATATCCTAAAAGCTGAAAATAGCAGGCTCCTTTCCAGCTAAAAATGGAATGGGAAAAAGTGGGCACCATCACTGAGAAAATGGGATTGGTTAAATGTGATGTGACAATATGACCCCCTGGAGCCAAAACCATCAAGAGAAAGTGGGTAATACCCCTGAGGTCCTTGCAGGAAGTGATTTTTTCCCTGTGATCTTGGTGTGAAAACCTTATCAAGTGGACAGCTCAGCATTTATCAGCAGAATGGGAGAATTGTCTAGTGTGGCTTATTTATAGCAAGAATGCAGAAAGAAAAGAAACATAAAATAATATAAGGGTTCCATGTATAGTGGAGTATGAGTTTAACCCAATCTCTGGCATAGACATAGGCATTCTATACATACTTATTGAGTAAACGAATTTTTTTTTAACAGATCCAAGCTCCATTTCAAGCTATATAATATAAAATACGAGATACACAGATAATGTCTATCACACTTTTTAAGAGAGCTCTGACAGTTTTTAAACTCTCAATTGGATTGATATTTGGTCACATGATTGGAAAGAATCTATAAGCACTGAGTTGCAAGCACAATGATTGGCTGCTCCAAAACCATACAAGTGTCTGTGTTAGTTGTTAAGAATATCTGCTGAGGTCTTTGAGAAGTTGGGGATCTTATGGTGCTTGAGAAAATGGTTTCTTATCATAACTTGTATGTGTTAGTATTGGGGAAAAGATGTGAATTGGCTAAGAAAAGTTATCAAATCACACAGACATGCTATATGCATAGAAACTAAAGATGCTGAATAATAAGAAATCAGAGAGACCCAGAGTATTCACCCTGCATTCCCTGTTGTTTTGTTCACTGTCACCAAGAGTCAGAAATTTCTCTGCAAACCCATCTAGATTCTTGCACACTGCCTCAAAACCTCCAATCATTTCATGTTTCATAAACCAATACTCTGGAAACTTGAAGTTCATTTCTAATTTTGCCTCCATGGAGCTTCTGGAAATCCATTCTGGACTCCCCACAACTTTCTTGATGGAGGCATTCTACACCCCCACAGCAAACCTGCAGAGCCTAGAGTTATTTCCCAGAAAGCTCTAGAGCCCAACTGTACAGACTCGAATCCTCACTCCAGTCTGGGGGGCGGGGGTGTTTTTGGATGAGTTACTGAACGACTCCCACCTCAGTTTCCTATAAAAATGGTACTAATCATGATGGCATTTATCCAACAGGTTACTGTGGAGGTTAACTGGATCAATGAGAAAAAGCCAGGCCTTGGTACACAATAAGTACTTAATTCATGTTAATTGTTACCATTCTCAGATAAAAAATAGATGAAAGCATCAGCATGTTTTATATTGAACTACATTTTGGTCACTCTGGCCCCAGGCAGATTTCAGTCCACTATCAGCAACCATTAAAGACACTGAAATGCAGGCTACTAGCTCCTGGAAAGAGCAAGGTGTAGGACACTGACATACCTGGATTTGTATACTTGCTCCTCTCTGCCAGCTTGCTGTGTGTGGTCAGTAACATGACCACTCTGAGCTGACCATCTGTATTTTTGCCTACTTAGCATAGCTGGGAATAGTACAGGAGAGAGTACTAGTGAAATTGCCCATTTAAAAAAAATTTTTGGTAGTTGTAGATAGACAGCATACCTTTATTTTATTTGTTTATTTTTATGTGGTGCTAAGGATTGAACCCAGTGCCTCACACATGCCAGGCAAGCCCTCTGCCACTGAGCCACAACTCCAGCCTGAAATTGCCCATTTTTGTTAAACATTTCACTTCTAATAATGGTCTTGATGTCCTCAGATTATATCTATAAGTATCTGGGAAGTTCTTGCAAGGCAGTAGGCTTGGTGTCGATACATATTAGAAGAATTACATGTTAGAAGAATTTGGAAAATAGTTTTGGAAAGAAGAACATCTCCTTTCTCTACCAGTTTGATGTCTGCTCTGTGTAGAGACAAGGCTGGTTCTGGATAGCATGAGGTCACGAGGGAATCTGGTAGTTGGTACAGAGAACCCAGAATGCAGAATGAACTGACCTAAAGTCTTGTCTTAACTCTGTTATTCACTCATTGCATGGCCCTGGGGCAAGTCACTGGGCCTCTGTCTTGTCCTCTGTAAAGAGTAGATTGGGCCAGCTGTTTCCCAAAGGTTATCTCTATTCTAAAATATAATCTCTTTTGAGTTCAGGACAGTGCCATTATTTATATCCCTAAGCTGATCTGGCAAGTGACATCCAACCATCCAGTGTTGTCAAAGGAAGGTTAGTTGGTAGAAGTATTTTCTTTGCTTTAAACACTGTGGGGTGAGTAGCAATAAGAGTTTTGTTGTTGTTTTCGTTCTACTCCTTTTGTTTTGAATGGTATGTGGCCCAGTAAAACCCTAGATGTGTGAATGAAGAGAATACCCTGTGTGACTCAAAAGACCAACATTCTTGGCTGTCATTGTTCAAGGGACTGGTGTGGAGAACAGCGAATACCAGAAGTTCTTATAAGTGGGAAGCACTACCCAGATAAGCAAGTAGAAGATCCTTCCAAGTTACCTTGAATTCATTGCTTATCACTGGTTTGTGTAGGTCAAGGTAAATGCACAAAACTCTTCTCTATTTTCAACATGAGCATCCCAAACCCCTGAGCTGGCTGGGCCTACAGGACAAACAGTCCCAAGGTTTTGACACATTGACAATCTTGAGCTGATGACCTATTCAGTCATTCAACCAATTGACTTGGTCAATAACTACTTGGTGGCATTATTGAGAGGTCCTCAATGAATCAAATGACTCAAATTACTGGGTGTGAGTAGATATGGTATGGTGCATGAGTCATGACACAAACAAGAAAAAAAATTAGGAGAAAATCTCAACAACCTTTTAACATTTCCACTTTACATAGGATTTAATTTAGGATAAAAAATGAATACAATTCTATCTATTCTACATAGAAAGGGGGTACCCTATATAAATAAAAAAAAGAAGTCCCCAAACATTTACTTTAGAAATAGTCTCTGAACTTTGAAATGTCTATAAAATGGTGTAGGTGATAGGACAATCCTTTTCTATTGGAGGTTATGTTAACGGTCACTAGGAAACTGGTAATAAATACCTTATGATATCCCACGAATCAACATTAGCAAACATGGCCCTGAGCAAGCCACCTTTCAATGACTAATGATTAACAAGAATCCAATGCCCAGATAGTAGACTAATTTTTCACTTTTGAATTCTATCTACTTCATTAAAAATAGAAAAAAAAACTAGTTCCTCTCATTCTCAAAGTCTTTTTTATTTTGAGATGGGGCCTTACTAAGTGGCGGAGGCTGGCCTGGCACCTGTGATCCTCCTGCCTCAGCTTCCAGAGCTGCTGGGATTACAGGTGTGCGCCATGGCACCCAGTTTGCAGTTTAAATCTTAATCCTGATCCTTTTCTTTAATCTCTGTTCATTTCCATCCTAAAAATTTGGCCAATCCTGCAACCCCCTTGGATTGCCTTTCTACCCTTTCCTTTCTTTTACCTCCAAATTTCTGGAGCAGTAGTCTTCTGCTGTAGGAAACTGAAGTGACTGAGCCAAACACCCAGTTAATAAAATGTGGAGCCAGATCTTAACCTGTTTCTTTTGCCTGGGACAACCCTAATGTGTCGTTCATCCACCTCCCTTCTCCAGCCCTGGCACCCTGATGTGTAAAGAATATTTTCCCAGGATGCATTGGCTTTGTGCCCTCTCTATTCTTTCACTCCAGTTCAGCCTTTCCTTACCTTTTGCTTAACTATCACGTGAATCTTCCAGTGAATCTCCTGGCCTCTTGCTTCTCTCCTTTACACTACTGCCAACAGGCTCTTTCCGAATCCCAGCTCTGTTCATGGTAAGCCTCTGTACAAAATCCTAGAGATTTCTCATTGCCTACTGCAGAGTCCCAACTCCTTAGCACAGAATTAAAACTCCTCCACAATCTACTTCTCCATTTTTTCCTTTTATTTAAGGTCTGAACTTCAATCAAACCAGAACAGGGCCAGAATTTTCTGCTTCAGTCTGATTGGGCCCATCAGAACACTCTTGGTTGCCTGGTTGCACCAGGGTGCTTGAAATGTGGGGGAAGGGGCACCATCTCTAAACCATACCAAGGGGCCTGTGTCCAGCATGACACCAACAGTCCTGTCACCCACATGGTAGGCTGTCAGTTTGTCCTGTCTCAGTCCATTTCCACTCTACTGACCACTCAAGATTTTGGTTAAACACTAATGTTTTCATGAAACATTCCTTCCTGGGCCTCCTCTGATCTTACTTTGCATTTCCTATAGTAAAAATCTACCTATGTCTCACTTCTCCCCTTCAATGTTGTCAGCTCAAGAGGAGCCCAGCAATAGAATCTTAAACCAGTGGTATCTGGAGATTTGTCATCAGGTGTGGCACAAATAATTTACTCTTTATTATAGTTCAAGTACATTGACTTATTCAGTTTAAAAAGGGGAATTGTATGGTATGTGAATTATATCTCAATAAAACTATTATAAAATAATAGTTCAAATGCTTGTATTTGTAAATGATTTATTTAAAAATAATTTTAGGCAGGACCTGCTACAAAGACAAGATATGACACACTTACTCGCATTTGTTTCTACTATTTCCTAAAACCTTATTTAAATGACAGTAAAAAAAGATTAAAGAGAGTAGGCTCAGTGGCAATGAAACTACAAGAGGGAATCAATAAGGAAGGAGAAATTTTAACGTATTTCTGGAAGATAAAATACGATGGAAGAAGATAATCGCTTTGGGTAATTCAAACTGCCCTCCCCTTATGCTAAAATAGGAAATTAGGATAAAAATTAAACTTGCCTGATTGAAGGCACTGGAGAGCTATGAGAGAGTAAAGAAACACTCGAGACCTAGGTCAAAGAGAAGGACTGAATTCAGAGAGGAGAATTTAGCATTTGCAAAACTTTTCATCCAGCCAAAACTAAGAGGTCATTGAGAAGCTGTGAGGCTGAGACATGTGGGGCTGAGGGAACAAATATTGAGAGTTTTACACACCTGTCTCTTACACACACACACACACACACACACACACACACACACACACACACACACATTTTGACTAGGGATCATGAAGTGCTGCTTTCTGAGAGAGAGTGAACCAAACACAGACTGCCCTAACAGGCACTGCAGGCCAATTCATTCCTTCCTTCCTTCCTTCCTTCCTTCCTTCCTTCCTTCCTTCCTTCCTTCCTTCCTTCCTTCCTTCCTTCCTTCCTTCCATCCTCCCTCCCTCCCTCCCTCTCTCCTCCTTCTTCCCTCCCTTCCTTCCTTCCTTTCTTATATTTTTTAGCTATAGATGGACACAATATTATGCATGTATGTATGTATGTGGTGCTGAGAATTGAACCCAGTACCTCACATATGCTAGGCAAGTGCTCTACCACTGAGCCCCACCCCCAGCCCCTGCAGGCCAATTTCAACCCATCACCAGCTCTGACACTGGATGAAAGTGGTCCCACTTACTTATTCCCCTGGCATATATAACTGTTTTATGGAGAAAAGGACTGTTATCCTGGGCCTCCAATTATTTTTTTTAACAAATAATTTTGCAGATATAATTGCCACATGCAATAAATAAATAACCAAGGGAATGAAAAGACATGAGAGAGAGCGACAGTGTAGTCAAACTACTAAAAACAAAACCTTAAAAGGCAGGGAAAAAGACAAATTATATTCAAAGACATAACAAGTTGATTTACAACTCATCTTTCAACAGAGATAATGAGAACCAGTAGATAATGAAGTACTACCTTTGACTTTCTAAGAGAAATAACTGCCAATATAGAATTCTGTACCAATCAAAAATATCTTTCAAGAATGAAGGTTGAATAAAGATATTTTCATTAAACAAAAATTTAGAGCAGCATACTCATGCTAAAGGAAACACTAAAGAGCACTCTGTAGGCAGAAGAAAACAGATCCCAGAATAGGAGTCAGAGATGTGAGAAGAAATGAGAACAATAAAAATGGTAATCATAATTTCTTGTAAAATTTTAAATCTGTTTAAAATTAAAATATAACACAATTGGGCTAGAGATATTGCTCAGTTGGTAGAGTGCTTGCCTCCCATGTGCAAGGCCCTGGATTCAATCCCCAGCACCACACACACACACACACACACACACACACACACACACACACACACGCAAACATAGAAATAGTGCTGATTCTTTAATTGTTTAGCAAGATAGTAGAAGTACCAACTAATATTAAATTTTCAAGCATACACATAGCCGTGAGAGAATGATACAAGTATAAATCTAATAATGTAGCCTTAAAATACATGAAAGAAAAACTGACAGAACAAAAGGAGAAATAGACATATTTATAATCACTATTAGAAATTTAAACAACCTCTCTTGGGCTGGGGATTTAGCTAAGCAGTGAAGCACCTGTTTAGCCTGTGTGAGACCCTGGTTTTGATCCTCAGGACTACAAAACATACAAACAACAACAAAATGCTTCTCTTAATAAGAGATTTATAGAAAAAGCAATCAAAAACTAGTAAGCATAGAGATGCCAATAAACCCACTACATATTAGTAGTAGATGACTGAAGAATACAATTAATTTTTAACTATGTAGGGTATATTTACAAAGTTTATTATATGATTTGCTCTGTCATCTCAACAAATTTCAAATGCTTAAAATTATACTGAATTTGTTTTCTGGCCATAGACATTTAAGGTAGACCTGAACAACAAAAAGTTAAGAGATAATCAGTATCACAAATTAAAAAGGGCACCTCACTACAGGTTCTACAATATTAAAAATATCATAAGAGATATTTCAAATGATTCTAAACAAACTTGAAAATGTAGACGAAATGGAAATATTTCTAGAAAAATTAAACTTATCAAAACAAATAGAAGAACTAGTAAACATGAAATCTTAGTAAGATGAAAACTGTATATTAAATCTTAACTTATTAAATGTTATTTATTAATCATAATTAAAACAGCGCCTTTTAAAAATGAAGTCACATATCACTCCCCAAGTAATTAAAAAAATTCAAGAAAGGATTAATGTCATTTTTATACAAACTTTTCCAGCAAAAGACAAATTGGGATATGAGTTGAGATAAGAGATTAAATAAATTTATATGTTAATCTCATCACGAGCATAGATAACTCCAATGATTTATAAAGGGATAATAAAACATGAAAAAGTTGGATTTATTGCAAGAATGCAAGGTTAGTTCAATGTAACTCACTACATTAACAAAACAAATGAGAAAATAATAGGATTATTTGAGTATATAGAGAACAGCATTTCATAAAATTCAATGACTCTTAAGGAGAAAATCCTTTTAAGAATAGAAAACAAAACCAAATATCATAATTATTAGTACAATATTGAAAGTTTTCCATTTGAGACTAGGAAAAAGACAAAAGTGTCTTCTATTAGCCTTCCCAATCAACTGTGTCCTGGAAATCATACCCAGGTAAGTGTGGAAGATTGATTACAATGATGGTCCCAATGCTCTGTCTTTCCCTGTAGTCCTGCTCTTTGCAATATAACTGACTTTGCATTTCCTCCCCTCAAGAAATGAATTCTATTTGTCCATCTCTTGAATCTGGGCTGGCTTTGTGATTTGCTTTGATTAAAGAATGTACTAGAGGGCTGGAGTTGTGGCTCAGTGGTAGAGCATTTGCCTAGAATGTGTCAGGCACTGGGTTAGAATCTCAGCACCACATAAAAATAAATCAGTCAAATAAATAAGGCCCATCAACATCTAAAAAAAATTTAAAAAGTTAAATAAAGAATGTACTAGAATTGACAATGTATCAGCTCTGATCCTCAAGAGACAACTCTTCTCTCCCTCTCCACACCACCCCTTTTCTTGAGGAGATTCTGCCAATGCCATGGGTAAGAGAGCAAGTTGGAGGATAAGACCAAGTAGAATAGAATCAAGTTAGCTAAGTTATCTCTGCTATGGCCCCAGACATGAGAGGAATCAGCTAGAGTCATCAAAGCAGCAGAGCTGACCTAATTGAGACACAAAAGTGAGCCTTTGGCTATATTAGCTAAAATTAGCAGAAATATTCATCCAACCTAGCAACAATAGCTAACTGATACAGGCAGTAAGTCAAGAAGAAACAGGTATAGTCTGGGGATATAGCTCAGTTGGTAGAGTGCTTGCCTTGTATACACAAGGCCCTGAGTTAGATCCCCAGTACAAGAAGAAGAAGAAGAAGAAGAGGAGGAGGAGGAGGAAACAGGTATAAAGATTGGAAAGGAAGAAAAAACCCATAGTTATTAAATATGGCATAATTGTATATATATAAATCTAACATTATCTATGGATATATTATTTGAATTAATTAATTTAGCAAAATTGCTGGATCTCAAATGGAAAATATCAATTGCATTTCCATATTAACAGCAAAAAAGAGAAAATAAAAGTCTTTTAAAAACATTTTAAATAACATCAAGTTACATGTGGTACATGGAATGAAACTAACAGAATCTCTTCAATTTATATATCATTTTTGGGAGAAGAGAAGGAGTAAACAAATGGAAGGATATACCATATTCATGGACTTTCCAGGCATTACTGGAAAGATAATACCAAAGAAATTCCAACAGCTTTTTTTTTTTCATTATTTTAATTCTATAATATTTAAAGTCTCTTTCTTAGAGAAGAAAACAAAAACAAAAATGATGGGGCGCTTGCTGGGCCATATTCTGAGGCCTATATTACAAGGGCATAGAAATTAAGTCAAGGATAAAAAAGAAATCAGTGGAATAAAATGGAGAATTGAGAACAGACTAAATTGAGAACAGAATAAAATAGAGAATTGAGAATGAACACTTGGGGCTGGGGATGTGGCTCAAGCGGTAGTGCGCTCGCCTGGCATGTGTGCAGCCCGGGTTCGATCCTCAGCACCACATACAAAGATGTTGTGTCCACCGAAAACTAAAAAATAAATATTAAAAAAAAGAAGAGAATGAACACTTGATTTATATAATGATGGAATTTTAAAACAGTAGAATAGAATCACATTAATCTCATTAAATGGGGCTGAATAGTTGAATATAGAAAATATGAAAATTGACCCTTATTGCACACCATTCACAAAATCAGTCTAGGTAAGTTGAAGATCCCAAAGATATTTTCCTTTAGGATCTTCTGGAATTGGAAAATATCTTTGTGATATTGGGGTAGAGTAAGATTTCTTAACTGGCCATAAAAAAAGCACTAATCAAAAAGGAGATGATTGATAAATTGCATTATTTTAAAATCACACACACTTTTTTTTTTTAAATCAATGATACTTTTTAAGAAACTGAAAGGGCAGTCTATCTAGTAGAGACAATATTTGCAATATGCATAACTGAGAATATAAAATACTTGCTTCTAATTAAAAAAATTGTCAATCCAATTAAAAATAGACATGTGACAAAAGAAGTAATCTGAACTGGCCATGAAATACCCTCAATATCACTCTTAATGAGGGATATGTAAGCTAGAATCTGTGAGATTTGAGTAAATACTCATCGGAGTGCTTTGATATAAAGGACTTGTCATAGCAAGAATTGGGGAGAATGCGGATCAGTGATTGGACTCTTACAGAACTGGTGGGATTATACATTGGTGGGGTTACTTTGGAACACAGTTTGACATTATCTACTGAAGTAGGGAAACACATACCTTATATTCTGCAATTCTAATTCCAGGTATGTAGCCAACAGAAAACCATGCCAATACTAAGAGACAAACATAATGCTTATGGAAGTAATTTCCAAAATAGCCCCAAATTGGAACCAATTACCATTTCCTCATTAAAAGTAGAATAGCTAATTAAAAAGAGAACAAAATAAAAATAAAGAAAAAGAAAAATTACGCTGTACTGCAGAGATCTGCATTAAAAACCAAAGAAAAAGAGGTAAAATTATTTAAAAAAGCAGAATAGCTAAATCAATTTTCATATTCATAGTCTAGAACAATACAAGAAATACATTTACATTTCACAACATAGATGAACTTCACCAATAGTACATTGAATGAAAGAAAGAAGAACTAACAAAATCTTTCACTGCATGATTTCATTTGTCTGAAGTCCTGAAAACCTAACTATAAGAGGCAAAACCTAAATAGTGTTTAGAGCTGCACGTATGTGTGAAAAATCAAGGAAGTGTTTACACTTAAAGCCAGGAGAATGGTTACCTTGAGGGAGGTGTGGGAATAATGTTTGGGAAAAATCAGCAGGGAGACTTCTAGCGTGCTCAGAGTGGTCTATTCTAGACTGGAGGGCTGTTACACAGATGCTCACTCTGTAATAATTCATGGAGCAGAATCTTAGGATTTGTGCCCCCCACCCTTTTTTTTGGTATATTTATTATATTTTAAAAGAAACTTAGATGAAAGTGGATGGAAGTGTATCTGTAGATGAGCCAAATGGACAAAAGAGTAGCTCAGAACATGAGCACCAAAGGGTCTGCAGTGAAGCTTTTAAAAAATGTTCTATGTCCAGAATTATTTGTGTGACCTGAGTGGTCTTGCAGCCTGCTGACTTTCTTCATGTTAGGTATCCTCACAGAGATACCATTGAAAGTTGACAGCACAATAACATAAATTATAATTATATAGTTAAAGTTTAAGAGGTCAAAGTCAAAAACAATTTAAAATTATTAGTACTGGGAGAAATAAGGGGGGGCTGAAATAAAATCTACATTATTCGTAAGAGGGAGAATTAATGTTATTTAATGATGAAACAAGAAAGTAGAAGCAAATTATAGTTGCATATCATTTAACAATGGGTTATATTCTTAGAAATGTGTCATAAGTTGATTTTGTTGTGTGAATGTCATTGAGTGTGTTTATACAAACCTAGATGGTCTAGCCTACTGCACACCCAGGCTCTATGGTATAGCCTATTGCTCCACAGGGGTGCGCACAGTCCATTGTTGACCAAAATGTCATTACATGGCACATAACTGCATTTAGAGATATGGTGGAAACCATTAGAAAAATTAGAATTAGAAATGATCTTTTAAATGGTGGCTTCTGGTGAGGAATGTGGAGAAGACTGCTTTCCACTATTTCCTTTGCTTTTTGTGTGTATTACTTTGATAAATCTAGTAAGACAGTTATGAGCTTCCAGGATGTATTATTCTCATCTACTTGAATTAGGAATTGCTTTTTGAGTTTGTGGCATTATGAATAACCCAAGAATAATGTCTACAGTCTGTCTTATCTATGCTGCAGCCGATAGTGACCACTGTTTCCAAATTACTCACAGGAATTATAGCTGTATCACTGCTTAATTATTACAGAGCTTCTCAATTAGGATTTTATAATTACTTTCTTATAATTACTTTCTTCTTAACTTTATTTATAGAGACATTTTAATTAGAAACAAGCAGGTTAACAGTTACATTGTACACGGACAAGTGGAAAGTTATGAACATCTGAAAAACAACTAGTTTTATCAAATTGAAAGTAGACTAATCAGTCACCAGGCATGGTGGTGCACACTTTATCCCAGTGGCTTAGGAGGCTGACGCAGGAGGATTGCAAGTTCAAAGTTAGCCTCACCACTTTAGTGAGGCCCTAAGCAACTTGGTGAGACCCTATCTCTAAATAAAATACAAAAAAATGAAGGGGCAGGGGAGGAGCCTGGGGCTGTGGCTCAGTGGTTAAGTGCCCTGAGTTCAATCCCCAGTACCCCCCACAAATAGACTAATCAATGCTAAAAGTGAAATTTCTAAAAGCATTCATTTATTACCCTGCCTGAGGCATTATTTCTTAAACAATGAAATAAAGGTAGTTTTGTTTCTTATAAACATTGCCTTTTGGGTGAAGAGCTGAAAAAAAACTCCAAGATTCATCTTTTAAATGTAAAATTTAGCTATTGAAAAATTGACTATAATTTCTTTTCCTTTTAAAACTATAATTTCTGAGATCTTTAAAAGGCATTTCACTATTTCTGTTCATAAAATGTTTATTAATACCCTCTCTTTAAAAAACTCTGATAACAATTTTTTCTATATCTTTCAGGGTTTCTTTTTTTCCCCTCAAAATCCAGATATCCCAATGCATACTATCTGCTAAGTATTTTAGAGCTAAGAACCTCTGAGAAAGGATCCTATAGGTTTTTTTTTTATCACACAGCAATCTTATATATTATTTCACATAGAGGAGGTCAAAAAAGCATGTCATACTGAATCATATTAAGTATTAGAATATATCATATGATATCATTATAATAGGACTAGCTCAACATTGAGTGAAAAGAACAGCTTATGATGTAAGACGGATCAATCACATATACCATATAATTGAAAGTAACTGTTCTGTCAGATGTGTTTGTGTGACCAAATGAAGTCTCTCCATCTATTCTGCATGCACTGGTGTCTATTCTGCCAGACACTGTGCTGGGTTCCTATGCCCACAAAGATGGACAAGATCCCTGCCCCCCCAGCCACTCCAGCCAAGTGGAGACAGCTGAGCAGTGAGTGGAGTTACAAAATGATGTGCCCCGGACTTGGACAGGTCCAAGTTTTCTTTCCCTTTCACTATTTGAATGATGGGGGTGTCTTGGCATTGAGGAATAGAGAGTGGAAGGCTTTTCAACATCACAATTAGCAAGAGAGGTGTTCATTTACCTCGTAGAAAGAATCTGATTCAGGCCTTTGTGCTGAAACACAGAAAATCATTCTGTGCTAGGAGACCTCAGGGAACTCCTCCAGGATGTGGGGCCCTCAGAAGTGGAGCCCTGGCCCCAGGGGAGGCACGAGGAGTGGAAAAGCCCCGTGGGGGCGGGTAGAGACAAGAGCAGGAAGGGGACTCCTAGACCTCTCTAGGGGCGGATTCTACATGGATTGAAAGGTGACTTGGTGGGAAAAAATCAAAGGCAGCTTATCTGCATGATCGGCCTACTTTAAGACTTTGCTACCTTCTTAGATGCTGGGGACATGAACTGTCATTACTGTGGTGCAAGTGTTCACAGCCTCCCACAGGGACCCACGGGATGAGAAAAGGAGGGACTGCCCAGCTCAGGCTGCACAACAGATGTGAGAGAACCATAAAGACAGAAGGAGATATTTAGGAATGCGAATGGTTCAGCGAGGCTCAGCACAGACCGTGCATCCAAAGAAGCCTTCATGTTCGGTAACAATAAATTATCGACTCTTTTTACCTTGGGCAGATTTGGGGCCAGGAAGTGCAACTCAGTGTTGAGCAAAATAATTTCCCTTTGAGGATGAAGAAAAAAAGAAAAGGTGGGCTGCGATGTTCTCAGGGATACCGGCCACTGGGGACAGAGACTTGTAGTATTCGTCTTCCCCATCCAGCACTTTGAGATGGCTGCAACAAAGAAACGAAGAGGATTTTTTCATCAGAAAAAGCAAACAAATGACATAGTCTTCCCGGAGGCAGCAAAGTTGTGTGAGAAGTTGGAATGGGATTGGGTTCCAACACTGGAGGGGAGGGCACTTAGGTATCACAAGGTTTCACAGCACAGAGGTAGGGGGCTCTGTTTCTGGGTCACATACTGACAAGGGGTCCATTTTAGTATTATCTAGACGTTGCGATCATCTTGAAACTTGATTTATGTAATTAAATTGCTTATTTTCATCTGGTTTCTTCTAGATGAAAAAATTCTCCTCCTGATCTCACCCAGTTCTCAAAACAGTACCGATTATCTACTTGCCTGCGATTCTCAGTAGAGATGCTAACAACAGATGAGCTAAAGCTAACTTCTTACTGTCCTCTCTTTCTCCATTGGGGGAAATTTTCTTTCGTGCATGTTTTAAGGCCCAGGGTAAGGATAATGCGAGCAGGAAGCAGCCCATTTGCACTCAGAAGAATCCTCTTATTTGTGGAAAGAGAATTTAATACAACCCGCTACCTGTCTTCAATTATGAAGAAAGTACAATTCCCTAGAATAATTAGGAGAAATAACATTTGCCCTTAGGTGACAATCTCAGCCTTTCCGGACAAAATAGATTCAAGTTTTGTATACTTGCTACTGTGAAAAGTCGTTTCCAATGTCAATAACAGTGGCAATATCCGGATTGAATATTTTTAGAAGCCTCTCTGGAAAGTTTTGCCTTTTCTGTAATATCACAAAGGACCCCTTCTGTTTACAGTTGCTTAGAACTAAGAAGACAGATATTTACCCAAGTTTTCTTGGCTTCCTCTTGCTCCCTTGATATTCTAGAGTTCCCTGTGGAGAGGGCCAAGAACACACAGTCAAAGCAAAGCAGCAAGTCGTTAATTTTTAATTCAAAGTGATTTTGTGTTGAATGCAAGCAGATGCTGATAATATCAGAAGTCACAGCATAATTTTTTTGATCAAAGGGCTCAAGTGAGCCTGATGAAGCATGCATCTTGCTCGTCTTTGATAAACCACATCAATTATTCACCGTGAAGGCAGACATCCTGACATGAAAGCAACAGATAAAGAGCCTAAGCACATGTTCACGAGGAGAGCATAAGAGAGTGGGGGTGGGGCTGGAGGGGCTGGAACAGGTATTAATAACAGAATTATTAACTGGAAACAAAGCCAGCGAAGCAGCTTTATGGCCACTTTGAACTCACATTTAACTGGTTATAGTACATGGTGTCCTCAGGGCTACTCAACATTTTGGGCTGCTGATAGCGTCGGCGAGGTGTTCGCTGCTTCTGTGCAAGACCGTCTTCTGAACCTGCAACCAGACAGCAACACTTGACTGTAAGCCGTCCCAGGTGTGGGGAGAATTAAGTGAAAAATGGCTTTTCAGACAAATGCACTCAGGAGGAGCCGAGACCTGTTTTAATGGGCGCGGGGAGCTTTGCAACAACTAGGAGAAATGTCATCGGAAAAGCACACGCTCAGGAATCGCTAAGTGTAAACACCGGCTGCGGTCTGTAACTTTGCCTTCATATTTCTGATCTGAATCAGCAGTCTGGCGTGACAGAAAGCAAATTGGTGTGTCCTTACTGGTGAGGGAGAGGTTGGTGGTCAGCCTCTGCCAAGGAGAGCGCCTTGGGTGCGATAACTCCATTAGGACGACCAAGGCAATCTGGGATTGTTTGCACCACATCCTACAGTGAGAGTTCAAAGACATCTGGAGCACACATACTCTTGGGAAGATGAGAAGCGAATCTTTTGGTGGGATACACTTTGGGGGAAAATAGCTTGAGCTAGTATTTACTAAAGTGCTTTGAACACTACCACTGATCCATGCAGTTTCTGTAGAATGTGTCTAGGAGGGGAAGGAGGGTGATCCCATGTCATGGAGCAGCCTCTCCCTGTTAGTCTTGATTTAAGAACCCTGGACCAAGAGTGCACTGGAGATTAGGAAACCACGTGTCAGATGAACTTCTGATTTATTCCCCTCCCAAGGGAATGAGTTTTGTGGACTCTGCTGCCCTTTTGGTCGTATATCTGAATCCAGATCCAGCAGTTCTAACTGCTGGCCAACACTCACACTCACAGCTACTGTCACAGAACATTGTCTGCGGGCGTCCTAGCACCGTGAGGAAGAGAGTGTTTCCTGAACAGGGTGTTTATGATGAACTAATTGTTCATCAAAAAGAGTTAGAGATCTGTATTTTGAATCTTAACTTTTAAGTTTTAATAGAGATTTTCATTCCTGAAGGAAATTCTGGGGGATTCTTTTCCCTGTACATTTTACATACTCTGTTTTGGAATTTAAATTTATTTTTAATAGTTACAAAAAAACCATTAAAATTTACATATTAATGGGGTACCATGGGCTATTTCCGTACTTGCATATACACCATGTAATGTTTCCATCTGGTTAAACATATCTATCTCTTCATTTATCATTTCTTTTTCTTTATGGTGTAAAGAGTCAACTTTGTTTCTTCTGGCTTTATGAAATGTACAGTAGATTACTGTTACCTATAGTCCTCCAACTGTGGGATGGCAAATCAGAACATCTTACTCCCAACTATAACTCAGTACCCATTGATCAACCTTTTACCATCTTTGACTCCCTGCTATTCTTCCCAGCCTCTGGTAACCAAGATTCTACTCTCAGCTTCAATGAGATCAACATTTTTATATTCTGCATATGAGTGAGATCATGCAGTACCTGTCTTTCTCTTCCTGACTTATTTCACTTAGCACAATTATCTCCAGTTGCATCTGTGTTGTTGCAAATGACAGAATTTCATTCTTTGTTATGACTAAACAGTATTCCAAGGTGACTATGTACCACTCCTTCCTCTTCCTTTTATCCCCTCTTTTCTTGGAGATTGAAAAAAGGACCTTTCACATACTAGATAACTGCTCTACTACCGAGCTACATCCGCAGCCCTTTTTTATTTTGAGACAGGGTCTAAGTTGTTCTCTGATCTTGAATTTGCAATCCTCCTGCCTCGGCCTCTTGAGTTGCTGGGATTACAATTATGAGCCCTGCTCAAGCGGTAGCGCGCTCGTCTGGCATGCGTGCGGCCCGGGTTCGATCCTCAGCACCACATACAAACAAAGATGTTGTGTCCTCTGAGAACTAATAAATAAATAAATATTAAAAAAAAAAAAAACAATTATGAGCCCTGGCACCTGGCCTCCACATCTTCTTTATCTAATCATCAGTTGGTAAGATGCTCAGGTTGTTTCCATTTCTTGGCTTAATGAACAGTGTTACCATGAACATGGGAGGGTAGATGTCTCTTCAACATACTCATTCCACTTCTTTTGGGTAAATAATAGGATTACTGAATCACATGGTAGTTCTATTTTTAATTTTTTGAGGAACCTCCATACTCTTTTCCAAAATGACCACATTAATTTATATTCCTACAAATAATGTATTAGTGTTTCTTTCTTCCCACATCCTCAACAGCACTTGTTATCTTT
Source organism: Ictidomys tridecemlineatus (assembly GCF_052094955.1). Lineage (NCBI taxonomy): Eukaryota > Metazoa > Chordata > Mammalia > Rodentia > Sciuridae > Ictidomys > Ictidomys tridecemlineatus. The sequence goes on along the minus strand of NC_135483.1, from coordinate 139,458,411 downwards.
TTAGGAAGAGCCATTCTCGGCAGGGCAGAAACACATGCTTGTAATCCTAGAGTTTGGGGAGGCTTGAAGCCGGAGGATCACAAGTTCAAGGCCAGTTTCAGCAACTTAGTGAGACCTTGCTTAAAAATAAAAAATAAATAAATAAAAAGGGCTGTGGATGTGTACTCAGTGTTAGAGCACCCCTGGGCTCAATCTCAGTATTGCCCAAAAACCCAAACCCCAAACCAAAACATAATAAAAATCTCAAAGAATCACTATTCTTACTTGAATGAAGTGATATCTCATTGTGGTTTTAATTTGCATTTCTCTTATGATTGGTAATGTTGATTTAGTTTTTTATATACCTGGTGACCTTTTCTATATCTTCTTTTGAGAAATGTCTATTTGAGTCTATTGCCCATTTTAAAATCGGGTTTGTGAGGTTTTTTTGTTTTTTGTTTTTTGCTATTGAGTGTTTTGAGTTCCTTATATATTTCAGACACTAACCCCTTGTCAGATGTATAGTTTGCAAGTATTTTCTTCCATTCTGTAGGTGGTATCTTTGCTTGGCTGATTGTTTCCTTTGCTGAACTGTAGCTTTTTAGTTTGCTTAATCTCATTTGTCTATTTTTGCTTTTTTTTTTCTTCCTAGAGTTTTATTCAAAAAATCATTGCACATTCCACTGTCCTGAAGCATTGTTTTCATGTTTGGGGGAATTTTTTAAATAGAGAGCTATTAGGCAAGGACCATAGGAAATAGCAAATTATCTGTTTTCTAAGTGAAGTTTTTTTTGGGGGAGGTATGGAGATTAAACTCAGAGGCACTCAATCACTGAGTCTGAGCCACATCCCCAGCCCTATTTTGTATTTTATTTAGAGACAAGGTCTCACTGAGTTGCTTAGCACCTTGCTGTTGCTGAGGTAGGCTTTGAACTTGTGATCTCCTGCCTCAGCCTCCCAAGCCACAGGGATTACAGACATGCACTACCATGCCTAGTTAGTATATGATATACATAAATATATATATATATATATATATATATATTTGGACAACATTAATCCTTGATTTTCTTGAATTTGAACATATCTGTCTGGAAAAGACAACAGATTTTAAAAGCTGTTCATCTGACTACTCATTTTCTTTTTCAACAGAAAGGCTGAGGCTCATAAATGTTTAATGACTCATTTTAGATCAAGTGACAAGGTGAAGACCCAACCCTAGATCTCTTACACCTCATGTATGTGTGTGTGTGTGTGTGTGTGTGTGTTTAACCTCAGCATATTGTCTTACAAGAAACTTTTAAAGCCAAAAGTCTAAACAGAAGCTCCATGAAAACATATTAATTAACATAGCAAACTCCCCTTGCTTTCCCAGAGTTTCCACAGCTTTCACAAACATTCCTGTCTTCAGGAACACGATGCAGAGCCCTGTCTGTTGAAGTCTTTGTCAGAACTAATATGGGTTCCTTTTAATGGTTCCAACACATCTATTTCCTGTTAGCTTTGCAACATTCATATTCTGAAGGGTGGTAGTGTGGGAATAGGTGTGAGAACCCTTGTGTCCTCTCCTTTCTGATTTATAGATTAATGAACAGAAGTCTCCAGAGGTCGGGTTGCTGGTGTGAACAGGCACTAGAGGTCTGACATCTGCTCTTTCTTAGACCTTCCAATATTGCTGGAATTCTATCCATGGCAATTCAAAAGACTGATCTAAAATAGTTTTTGGGTTCAGCTGGAGTTCAGCCCAGTTCAGCTGGACTTTATATAATGTTTACACTTGATCAGAGGTTTTTATTTATATTCTTTCAAGTGGCAAAGTTGAATATAAGATGTGGTTCTCAACTTTTGCTCTGGATGACTTTACTCTTCCCATGGGCTAGTATTCTCCTGATTGTTGGAAGGAATTAAGTTATTGGCTAGAATTTTATCAATTCTAAGACATCTCACATATATTAAAAAGAACTATTGTGATCATATGGCATCTACACTATACTAGAATCTGGCAAAACTGATTGCCTAGTTTAGCACTGGATTTTAATTTTATTTTTTTTTTAAGTTCAATATCTCCATGGCACGACATTCTGCAAGGAGTGCTGCAATTTCTAGGTGCTTTGCCATTGGGAAAAAAAATCCAAGTGTCACTGATACATGATCAATTTTAAGCAACCAAATAAATAATTGGAAAAAAGTTATTATGTAATAAATACTGTTGGGCTGGGCTTGGTGGTGCACACCTATAATCCCAGCGACCTGGGAGGTTGAGGCAGGAGGATTGCAAGCTTAAGGCCAGCCTCAGCAACTTAATGAAGTCCTATGTAACTTAGTGAGACCCTGTCTCAAAATAAAAATATAAAAAGTGCTAGGGATGTGGCTCAGTAGTAAAGTGCCTCTGGGTTCAATTCCCTGTACCAAAAATAAATAGATAAATAAATAAATAAAATTAAAATAAATTAATTAAAACAGTAAATACTGTTGGAACAATTTGATATTGGTATGAAAAATACATAAATTAAATTCAGATATGATAACACTTAATCCTATATGCAAGGTACTTTGCTGAATGTCGTGGGGGAAGACAAAGGGAAATAAGACAAAGTCCCTGCTTTCACTCTAGTAGAGGACCACGAGTCTTGAGAAGGTAGCGCTAGTGCTGCTGAACCCAAATTAGTTGTTTAAAAATTTCTAAATCTTTATTTTTCTCAACGAACCTCTTGATTTTTACATGCTGCAAAAAATTTCAGATGAGCTCTACAGTTAAACATTTTAGACATTCCCATATAAACTTTAGAAAGAAAGAAAGACTATTTATTTCCACTGTGGAAGGAGATATTAGTGAAAAGGATGGGTTCAATTATATAAAGTCAAATATTCCAGATGATGAACAGTTGTACAACTAAAATAAAAGGAAATGCAACAGAAAGATAAAAACAATTAAAATAAATACCCAGAAAAATCTAAATCCATAATATAGATGGTCTGAAAAAAGAGACAGAGAAACATTTATAATCATCTCTGTATCTGCAGATTTCATATCCATGAATCATAAATATATGTGTTTTTTTTTTTTTGTGTGTGTGTGTGTGTGTGAAGCCCTGGGTTCAATTCCCAGAACCAAATATAATATGTTCCACATATAGTATATTATATATATAAATATGAAATATGTAATACATACCATATACATAATATGGCATATATTTGGTACTGGAGATTGAATCCAGGATCTTGTGTATGCTAAGCACACACTTGACCATAGGTTCTACCACTGAGCTATACCCAAAACCTCAAAAACATTTGAAAAAAAAAAAGATTACTAAACATTTACAGACTTTTTTCTTGGCAGTAATCTCTAAATAGCATAACAACTATTTAGGAAGCAGTTAATGTTGGATTAGGTGTTATAAGTAATCTAGAGATGCTTTAAGGTGTACGGGAAGACTTGCATAGGTTATATGCAAATACTATGGCATTTTATATAAATGACTTGAGCATCCTCAGAACTTAGTTTTTGTTGGGTCTTAGTGAAGTCCCCCACAGATGCCAAGGGATGACTGTATGTTGAGTTATAGTTAGGAAATGAGATACTGAATGATGTTCAGTGACCCCAAAAAGAATTGAATGAAAACAATTACAACTACTTCTCTATTAATGGCTCCAAAGTTCAAAAGACAATGGGGGACGGGTCTCAGTAAACAGTGAGTCATGAATTCACAGATTTCATCTCTCCCCAAGTGACACTTCACAACAAATATCAAGAGCTAAGCAACTTGTCCATCTCTCATAAGTGTCTTTCAGCCAAAACAAACTCTCCAGTTTGTAATACATAGGTAGCTACATCCCTACTGAGCTTTTTAAAGTTTATTATGTCATGAATCTCAGTTTGTTCTTAATATAGGTCTATTTTTTTTCAAGAATCCCTGTGCCTTTTGAATTCATATTTGAAATCTTCAACATATCCTTCTTTTCTGAGTTATAGATTTTTACCATAAAACTAAAGCTAAACTGCCAGAAAAGCAAAAAAATCTGAACAACATTTCAGAGCACTGAGTAACTCATACTCCCTACTCCCAAACCCCAAATCCTCACACTGTGTGACTGCACTCTTGTCTAAGCTTTGGTGAGAGATAAATAACTGAATTCAGTCAATTTGTTATATAACTTCAAACAATGGGTTTGGAACTTCCATATTTCTTTTCTCTGTATTGGACATGCAGGTAGATCCAAGCTAGAGTTGCCACTTAAAACACAGGACAACCAGTTAAATTTGGTAGCAACGATGCTTTTTTTTTTTAATAGTCTTAATATGTCCCATGCCATATTTGAGATATACTTATGTTAAAAAAAGAGGATGGGTTGTTTTTCTAAGGTTCAGACCTAGAAATTTGGCACCTTGAAAGGCACAATTCTAAACCACAATTCAGGCTTTTTGTTCTCTCCTACGATCCTAAGAAAATGACTTCCACTGCTTCATTTTGACTGCTGAGTTACAGCTATTTTGGCTACAGGTACTCTCCCCTACACTGTCCTCTAAAACTGAATGTTTTACTTGGCACAGATATACCAGTTTTGGTAAGTTTCTTAGCAAGATTGCAGGTACAAGAGGTCATAAGGGCGAGCAGGATGGGACATGCAGCCCAACATTCCCTGGCTTGGTGGGGCGGTATGGGTTCTTGGTCTCTGAGAAATGAGTAGGTAGTGAGTAGGAGTCCTGGGATGCAGGAGAGAACCCCTGGGAGGGCCACCATCCCTAGCACCAGCTGTGGATCTTCAATCGGCATGCATATCTTCTGGATAGTAAAACTGCTGATCTGATTGCCACTTTGTGGATGAGGCATTCCCAGGGTCCCCTGCCAAGCAAAACATCTCCTTGAAGCAAACAGAGTGTTCAGTGTTCTAGATTTACATATGGCAAATCCCATAAGGGGTTACCAGATATACTCCTGGGGCATTAAATGGGATTAGTGTTACGCAATTGATTCACAGAGCTCTGCCGATTCTGCATAAAGGGAGGTGCATAATTTCTCTGACCCTGGTTCTCAGGGCATTTGAAGGTGACAATAACCCAGCTGTCAGCTGGGCTCCCCCCCTGCCCCCCCAAAAAGCGGCCCATGCTACATGGTTCTCCAGAGGATTCCACCAGTAACTTCCAGATGATTTGTCTTTTCTGGCTCTGTACCTCTTTCCACTATCATTTTGTCTTGAGGTAGCAAATCATGTTTTGTAAAGAATCTTTTTCTTTACTTCATCTCATTTAGGGAAGGACAAATAACCTGAGATAACAGAGGCATAAGGAGATTGAGAGATTACACAGAAGTTAGAGGCAAAGCTCAACTAGGAATTCAGGTTTCTCAATATCTGAATGGAGGATTTCTTTTATACCATACCAGTTACTCAACTTTTAACATACCAATGCCCAGAGCAAAGCTTGGACAACAACATTTTTATATTAAAAAATCTCTTTAGGTGCTTCTCATGGGCAACCAGATTTGAGAATGATGGTAGTTGACCATATTAAATCTTTCCTTCCCAGTAAGTACCAAATTGGCAGAAAGTCAGTGCTAATCTATACCACTTTACAAATGCAGTCTAAGGAAGGATCTTTCCAATGTGTTGCAACACGACTTGTTTCTGATAGGCCTTGAGGCATGGGCTATTTCAGAGCCTTCACAGGGAGGATGAGGGGGAATTATCAGATTTCTAAATTTAAGTCATGACATAGGGAGAATAAGCCTCTGGGGTTTGGCCCCTTGCTTTCATTGTGGAGGGACAAGAGGACTAGGAAGCTTAGGTCCCTCCATTTCTCCCATCAAAGACAGGGCTAGAGCTCACGATTCCTGATTCAAAACTCTGATCTATACCTCTGTTATAATGCATATTGTTTTACTGAGACTTTCTCAGAAGTTTTCACCTCACCAAGTCTAACTTCACAGGGGACTAAGGAGTTTGTTCAATGGGCTTCTGGAAAAAACACACACACACACACACACAAACATACATACACAACCAGAAAGACAGATTTTCTCTTGGGGTGCATGTAATTCAGATCTTGCTTTCTAAGATGAAAGGAAAGCTACAAATTTTCCCAGTTGCCATGTTATGTCATGAACAATCTTCTTCAAAATTGCAGCATTGCTACAAAGAAAACAATCCTGAGTTAAATTAGTGCCTGTGGAAGATGTTGGAGTTATAAACTGTCAATGTGGAATTTTCTACTAATTAGTTAGGGAGGTGGCAAGAACTTTCTCAGAAAACCGTTTCATAGCTCAGGGCTTGGTACCCATTCAACAAAGAATGATTGAATGAATGAGTGAATGAATGGTGACTATTCCCCGTTTTTCTTTAGGTCTCTTCCATTTATTGCAGCCTACCCTTTGATTCTCAGACTCAGGATGTTGTTGTCAAGGCTTCTAATAGGAAAAGGGCCTTTCCTATCCTGGGACACCTTAGGAACTTGCAGTATACCAAAGAGGGAAATGAAATCAGCCTTTTAAAAGCAAAGATCTTTAGTATTTTTTTTTTTAAAAAAAGGTCTGTTTGGTATTTTTCTGGACTATGTATTCAATTTTGAACCAAAAAATCAGCCATCCATTTAATTTGGGTTACAACTTTTGCCCCCACTTAATGATAAAATCATGAATATTTTTCCATGCTATTAGCCTTCTTTAAAATAGTATCTTTTAGAATTTTATTTTTTACCTTAATAAATGAACATGATGTTCAAATAAATGAAGTATGAAAAGTCCAATGTTTTTGACCCTCTGATTCTCTTTTCAAAATAGTAGCAACTGCTGGGACAAGTTTCTCACGTCTTCTAGAAAGAGTTTAAATGTCATAATTTCTAATGGTTCATTGGTATTTCGTTTAATGGATGAATCATAATTGATTTATATAATTTCCTGTTTTGGGTATAGAAGTTGTTTCCAATATTTTTCTAAAATAAACAATGCTTTGAGGAATGTATTGATAGTTTGATCTTTGACAAACCTGCATTCTTTCTTAAGATAAATTTCTAAAAGCAAAACTATTGACCAAGAAAGATGCATATATTTAAAACTTTTGATTTGTTTTTCCATTTGTCATCCAGAAAGTATGTAGCAAAATATTATTCTGCCTCTTGCTTTTAAGATGACCTGTTTTGACAGTCCTCACCAGCATGGGACAGATCTATATAAAGAAATCTAGTAATTCAGTAGCTGCAAAAATAGCAACATGTTTCTATTTTTATTTGCTGTTCATTGATGACTTGAGAGGCTGAATATTCCCTGCCCATCACATTTATTAATCATTTGTGATCTAGGGTTCCTCTGAAGCTAGGAGCAAGCAGCATCAAACTTCATAAGTGTTGGCTGTGGGTGGAACAGGTCATTGCCTATGTGGTGGGATGATGGATGAGTGGCCTCCTTGGCTAACTGGTATTGATATTTTAAAAATTAGCATGTTGTAGGTGAGTACACTGTCATCAATCTACCTCTCAAACAGTTTTTTACTTTATTCAACATTCCCTGTATTATTATGATGATTATTATTATTTTTGATACCAGCTAATTTCCTCTTTAGTTAAATATGCTTCTTTTAAAATGAAACTTTATGAATCTCTATAAATTCACCTCAGTCATTTGCCATAGTTAGAAGTCAAGCACATAGTAAATAAAATGAAAACAAAACAATATCACTGTGCCTATGTAATATTCCTGTAGAAAGTTCTGGGCTTCTTCTTCCTTTTTTTTTTTTGTGTGTGTGTGTGTGTGGAGGTACTAGGGAATGAACCAACCAGGGGCACTTTATCACTTAACCATATTTCTAGCCTTTTTTGTTTTTAATTTTGAGAAAAGGTCTAACTAAATTGCCTATAGCCTCGCTAACTTGTTGAGGCTAGCTTCAAACCTGGTAATCCTCCTGCCTTAGCTTCCAGAGCTACTGGGATTACAGAAGTGTGCCACCATGCCTGGTGGTTCTGTGCTTCTTAAAGAAGATCTAGGGGCACCTTGATCATTCTAGCCAGTGTTCCAGATCTCTGAGTCAGACTATTCTTATTACTGTTTGACTCTTCAGTCTCATGGTAACCACACCCATTGTGTCTTTGATGATTAAACGCTATCACTTGGTCTTGCCCCCTGGGATCTAATTATCTGATTCTCTTCCGAATCTCAGTTTGATGACAGCAGTTTCCACTCTAGTCCCTGATCTATAGAGACAGACCACAGAGCTCTTCAAGGATGCTGGGTTTGTTCCCATCACAAATTTGTCTATTTCTCACAGGCTTCATGTGATAAATCCAGCTTAACATCTATGGATACTTTTCTCCATAGTACACCAAAGTAGTGCTGGCATTTCACCTTTATTTAGTCTACCATTTTGCCCATGTTTCAGCCAACCAACCTGACTGTTAGAGCCCTTTCTAATCTTTTGAGTTACAGCATTGAATCTAGAATCTCTGCTTCATGGTCCCATATCAATAAATTCAACCCAAGCCAACTCTATATTCCTTCCACAATTATGCCACATCCTTATTGTCCATTTCCACACATGTTCTCTGGATTTCTGTTGGTATAAATTGGAAAAATATTGTAGTTATTTTGAAGTGCAGCTCAATTCCTTTAAGGTCACGCTTTAAACCTTGCTTTTGGAGCCTGTGGGACTTAACACCCATTATAGTTTCAAAAGCAAAGAGATGTGGTGGGGTGGGTCCTGAGGAGAATCAGCAGTACCTTTCAAGGCAAGATCTGTATCCTCTTCCCTTATTTCCTCATCTCAGATTACCGTATTAGTTTTGCTTGATTAGGTTTCAATGGACATTTTCCTTATCTGTTCCCCCTCCTAGGGGGCTCTTCTGGAAGTTGTAGTAGTGAATCAGAACAAAGCTGAAAAGTCATTCTGACTTAGAAAGACTCTTCACAGTGAAATATAAATTTAGGGCAAAAGTCGAGGGTCTCAGGAAGGTTAGAACCAGCTAAGTTTTAAAAGACAATCAGAATCAGATGCCAGCCATGTTTTGCTTTGGGTCCTCTTTCTTTTTGTTTTTGCATAGCACTCAGAATATTTGCATCATGTCACACCTTTTATTTTAGGAGTTTTTAAATTGCTTATTCTGAGACCTTCCTTGCCACCTTCCCTTATATCAGGTGCTTCCAGTTGGTGATGACCGACATCATCTGTGCCTTCTTTGATGATGGTTGTTCCCTAACCTCAGTCACAGGAAGGGCAGGATTTAAGGAGAAAAAGGAGCCCGAACTGTGCCCAGCAGGAAAAGAGCATTAACTCAGCTTTTTGAAAAATGTCAACATGAAAACTCTGAGACCTGAGTCTGATGCTTAGTGGACCCATAATAGGCAGCAATCTGGGAGGTGTCATTTCTAGATCTCCTAATGAGATGCAAATCACCTAGTGAACTATGGAGGAGCTGGGAAACAATGTCCTGGGTAAAAGCTGATAAAAATGGAATGAAAGAATCTCTTTGAAGGCTGGAATGACATTTTAAATGCTTGAGGGTATGGAACACTAGATAGTGCTGGTTTTACTAAACTAATTGTGCCTGGGTCTTTGATTCCCCAAGGCTGGGGACTCTGGGGCCCTCATCCCCAGCTCTGCCTCACTGTCCTGGTTTGGGTTCCTGCTGATAGTGTGCAAAGCCTGGTCAGCTGTTGTGAAAGCATAGGCCGTGGTGGCAGGATGGAGGGGGTGGTCAGAAGACCTGAGTATACAAGTTCAAGTTTTGGCATTTACTGGTATATGACTTCGGGCAAATCTCTTATTCCTCATGGGTTGCCTGCAAAACAAGGGGAGTTGAACTGGTGGTATAGTGATTTTTTTTTTTTTTTAACAAAGGATGGTGATGTGGCAAATTACACATTCTCATCTGGAGATCCTAAGCTGTTCTCATTGGAGTCTTGCTCCTTTTTGGTGTGTGAGGGTCTGTGAGCTATGAGAGGCACGTCTGGTGGAGATCTGTTGCTAGAAGTGTGTGAAGGTGGGAAAAGGGAGAGAACCATTAGCCGAGAGGCTTTTAAAAAGTCCCTTCCAACTTTAGGTTGCTGTAACTGCACAGTAATAGCTACTTAACCTCGTGGGGCCCCATCTGTGAAACGGACATCAATGCTTTTGACCCTCAGCTTGCTGGAATTTAAAGACAATGAATCAAACTTTGTTCAGGCTTCAGAAGGAAATGTTCACCACAAATACAACAGAATATCCTTCTAACATGAGTCACTCATTCAACGAGCACGCTGCACAAAGTGGGCTCCTCTGAACCCCTTTCCAGGTCATTTGGTTACTGATGGACTAAAAGTCCTCAGGATAATCTTACCTACTCAGCCTTTGCCCAGCTGTGAGCAAAGACTGCTGTGTACAGGTTAATACCTCACAGCTGTACAAATACCCACCCAGGTCCATAAATTCTTAACTATTTCACACATAAGGAAGGGCAGTCATTAGTATGAATGAGGGCTTGGGGGAGGTTATGCACACAAATGACTAGCAGGTGTGTGTGTGTGTGTGTGTGTGTGTGTGAAAAAGAGAGAGAGAGAAAGAGCACTTGATCTGAAATAGAAAAGAATGTGACTGATAGACCCAAATAGAATCACAGGTGTGCTTTTCATTTTGCAGAAATGAGATGCACAAGTGAAATCATTAAAAAAAAATTGGGAGTGAAAAGTCCCATTTTTGTACTTCTTTCAGTCTTAATCTCAAAGCCAAGAAAATAGTCTTTGGGTGGTGGGGGAGTTAAATAGAAAATAGTTATTGGATTATTTTCCTATCCTGGACTGACTGTTGGGACAAATTTCCTCAGTACATTATAAAATTCAATTTTGTCCAACTCTCTGGTAAACATTTAAAGAGTGGGTACAGATCATTTAGTTCTCTGCTCCAACAAAGAATTTAGACTTCATTTCTTCAGGGTCACACTGACCTCCTAAATTCCTTTGCATCTTTCTCTCACCATCTGATATGAAGTTAATGAAAATCATGATGGAAGCAACACACAAAAATCTGGCCTCCGTGACCTCCATGTACTGAGGAAGTTAGTGAGTCCTGAGCCTCTCCCCTCGACTCAATATTCTCAACAAATGAATGTCATCAGCCTTTTTCTCTGAGTCATTTACCTGATCAATATAGTTATAAGCATGTTCCACTGTTTTTGTCTCCCAAAACAAGCCAAGCTTAACCATAGGAAATACTGCAGCTGTTACCAGTCTCTGTGTACTTGGATACTTGGGTATCTTCTGTGTTAGACAAGTCATGTAGCCCTTGACAAGGACATTAATCATTGCCTTCCCTCAGGCTTCTTTGCCCTGACTTTGTATATGGACACTCCATGAAATGCTCTGGTCGCTAAGTTTGACCAGACTCAAAGACAGTTCCAGTGCAATTTAAGGTTTCCAAAGGAACCTATTTCAGGAGCTTCAAAAGAGTGGCCCTGATCCCAGAGGAAACATTCTCTTAGGGACTTGTTTGTCTTGATTTCGTCAGATAAAATATTAACAACCAGAAGCCTGGTATCATTTATCTGACAATAAAGAGAAAATTGTATTCACAAGAGCTCTCCACTGGAGCGATCTTGGACATCAGTGACAGCACTGGGAAATGGGCCACCAGCTCTGACGGGGTGGGAAGCCCTGGCTGACTTGGCAGCGTCTTACCTCCAGTTCTTACAGCCTCATCCTGTGTGAGAGAGGGACCCAGCAGGGAGGGGTTAAGTGGGTTGAGGAGCCAGTCCAGCCAGGGGTCACTAGCAATCAAGGACCAGCATTAAAAGGCAGCAGGAGACTAAGGGTCTCTGACAGGCTCAATTCCAGGCACCATCTGGAGGATGGACACTGGCTTAAGAGAGAGAGAGGAAAAAAAAACATAAAAATGACTTCAAGGAAGCCCCTGTGTAGAGATATGAACATGAGCACTTGTCATTTCCAATACAAGTCCCTCACTGAAAGTTATATTATTTTCAGAGTCGTCTATTTTTTTGGGGGGAGGGAGGTACCGGGGGACACTCGACCACTGAGCCACATCCTCAGCCCTACTTTGTATTTTATTTAGAGACAGGGTCTCACTTTTGCTGAGGCTGGCTTTGAACTCCCTATCCTCCTGCCTCAGACTCCCAAGCTGCTGGGATTACAGGTGTGTGCCACTGTGCCCAGTGAGTTGTCTACTTTTGAGAGTAGGGACAATCAGCCACATGTTCAAGTCAGTCCCAGGCCATGATAAACCAGTTACTGGCACCTGGGTTAGGACCAGTCCAGGACCAAGTGTTTGGTCAGGAAACTCCTAAGTCTTTGCCAGTGGCTAATGTTGGTGGTTAGTGGTCATAACACACATACTGAATACCCAGGTAACCTGCATGTGTGAGGACTGAAGTGTGGGCAGAGCTCCTACAAAGAAACCTACTTAACTATACCCCATACAACAATACCATTGGGACCAAAAAGAAAAAAGCCAGACAACTTTACTTAGGCTGTGTCCAAGTGGATCATTTAAGTTGTCATTTTTGATGCAGTGAAAATTTCAAAACAAGCAAGAGGCTGTTCATTTCCTCAGGTAAATCCAAGGTGATCTGAATGAGGAGATGGTAGTCAAGGTGTCGCATGTCATGTGTATCTGATCATGGGCTTGGTTTACATTATTGATTAAATTGCTTTCTCTTTTTTTTCTTTTCTTTTTGGCACTGGTGATCGAACCCAGAGCTGCTTTACCATTACCACTGAACCACATCCCTTGTCCTTTTTATTTTTTATTTTGAAATGGGGTCTTGCTAAGTTTCTTAAAGCTTCACTTAAGTTGCTGAGGCTGGCCTTGAACTTGCAATCTTCCTGCCTCAGCCTCCCAGGTCACTGGGATTATAAGCATGTGCCATCACCTCCAGTGCTTTCTCTTTTTCTTTTAGACTTTTGGGTCTCCTCTCCCATTCCTATTATTTATAAACATGTAGGAAAGCAAAAAAGGTATTAGAACACAGGATTTTATTTCTTTGTCAGACCGAGAATGGAAATGACTTATAAGGTGATCCTTAAGCTAATATTACACAGCTTATTTAGACAAGCTTCTAACCTCATTGTGAGAATAACTAATATTATAGTTGAATTCATAAAAAGAATTTGCATTCCAATTCCTTGTAGCGTGGTTTAACATTATCCCTCAGTGTATCTTTTGTTCTGATGTTAAAGCAGCCAGAGTAAGAGAGAGGACTCCAGGCTGTATTTGTTTTTAGATGGGAAAGTACTTTTCTGCTATTGCTGTGATTACCCTTAGGAAGCTTTAGGAAGGTTCTAGATGGCTGGGATAGGGGAGGAGTAACAGGAAAGGCTATGAACACTATCCTGAGATACAGGATCCCAGAGAGGTTGTTGGGTCAGGCGATACTGGCTGCTGATCCACTGGTACTGGGAGCTCTGCTTGGCAGAATGCTCAAGGTAACTGCAAACCAGCAGAAACCCAACATTCTGAGGGTTGAAGTTGGATCATTTTTAATCATCCTATGCTAACTGTTTCCCAATTTATATCCATAATTGGCCAGCCTGTCAGAGATAGCATATTAATTAAAGGTCCAGTTATAAAGAACAGAGCTTGTTTAAAGAGACATGCCAAGTCTCAGAGAGGGAACACTGTGGCCATAATAAAAGGCACAGATTCTGTCCTTGAGGTTTCCTCTCATTTTCGTGGTTCTCATGGAAACTTTCAGTTACCCTAGGATATAAATAGGACTATATGAACATGAGTTTTAAGTAATGGAAACTCATCAATGATTAGAGTTAAGGGGTTCCTTGTTTATTTTGTATTCACTCTGCTGTTTAATAAAAATATCCAAATTTGAAGATTTCTGTTAGTGTGGATCATCGTTGGTAAAAGGAACTTCTAGGATGGCTTTAATACCTGCAGTAACTATAGATTTTATAATCTTTGGATGTGATTTACAGTAATATATGAATATAGATGTGTATTTTCTTGTGTATTAATAGTATAAGAAACTGTTAATAGGGACTTGGGAAAGACTTGGGAAAGAATTGTAGTTTTCATTGTATTCCTTTTTTTTGTTTAATTTGAGATTTTTGTTTGCTTTTTACACATTTACATGTATCACTGTACATGATACTGACTTTTTCCCCCTCTGTGGTGCTGGGGATCAAACCCAGGTCCTTGCACATGCAGAACAAGGGCTCTACCCCTGAGCTATGTCCTCAGCCTCACTGTACATGATACTTAAAAGTGATTTATGTTCCATGCTTGTACAATTATATCAAAATGAAGCCCACTGTCATGTATAACTAAAAATAACAATAAAAAAATAAAAGAAAAAATATTAATTATAGTACTAATAAAATGATTACATGATAAAAATAAGTTAATTATATGTTTAAAAAAACTGATTCTTTTCAGGTCAAAAACGGCATGTTGATTCTTTTCTAATTCAATTAAACATTGATTGAGGATATTTTAAAGTAAGTCACTTTATAAGGACTAAGGCATTATCTTTAGCCTCTGGATTATAAGGATAGATTAGGATCAGAAAACTTATCAGTTATCACTGAAACACTAAAAATTACTGATTTTCTGAACAAGCTTTCTTATATGAATGTTGACATGTGGGCATTTTCTTTTGAGAACTATGCCAGGAAAGAAAATGAAAATCAGATAATGGGTATTCAAAAGTATAGGACCAATTTAAAGTTAGAAATATTGGCCTAGTTGGTTTTTGGAATTAAGACCAAGGTCTATCCATTTCAAGTTCCAAGACTACTTCCTGAGGGTCAGCTGAATGCAAATACAAGGAATTTGAAATCCACGGAATGGGTGGCATAAGTAAATCAATAACAGAAGGCATAATGTGGTGTGTACCTCAAGACAGGTACAAGATTCAGGTGAGAAAGGTCAATTCTAGTAAGTGAATCAGTAAAGGTTTCACGTAAGAGGTGATTTTAAGATGAAGCCTGAAGGATATGTACCAGGTGGGAGAAACAGGCAACTTATAAGTCAAACCCTCGACTGAGAGAAGGTGTTATACCAGAAGGGCACATGCCTTTCTGTAATCCTGGCAACTCGGGAGGCTGAGGAATGAGGATGGTAAGTTCGAGGCTAGCCACAGCAGTTTAGCGAAGCCCTAAGCAACTCAGTGAGGCACTGTCTCAAAATGAAAATAATAAAAGGGCTGGGGATGTGGCTCAGTGGCAAAGAACCTTTGGATTTAATCCCCAGTACAAGAAAAAAAATGAATATTGAACTCTTATTAGGTACCAGATACTCAACACAGATTAACTTATGTACTGCTTCTTTGTATGTGTGCTAGGGAACAAACCCAGGGCTTCAGGCATGCTAAGCACATGTTCTACTACTGAGCTCCACCCCAGCCCCCTTATTGAAGTAACTTACCTGGGAGCAGTTCTCCTTGACTTTCTACCCATTGGTGTCAACTTTTGGTGATTATCTTTCCAAAACTATTTGTATGGCAAACACCCTGCAAGAACAGAGATGTGTTTCCTCTAGTGCAGAGTTATTTCTTGACTAGGGAAATCAAGAAAGTGTGTCCCTCTAGGCCAAAGGTAGGGGAGGTGTGCCAGCATCTCTTTAGGAGCTTGGGCATTTTGAAGCCGTGACAAAATCCACCTGTGTGTGCATGACATCCGCCTGGGCCATTTCCCATCTACTACATGGGACTTGGGACAAGGAGAACGAGGGTGATCATGAAGTGGTGATGCTCTGGTGTCCTTAGTAATAAAGTCCTTGGTGTCTGACCTAAGAGTTTCATGGCATTTGCCAATTTCTAAGAAAATATGGCAGGCTGATTTGTTAGCCTGTAGGCAGGACAAATCTGAGACCCTTTGCAGTTCCCATCTTACAGAGAGAGAAACGGGCGGAGAGAAGTTTGGTGGCTTGCCTAACAGAGTTCATGAAAGGAAGAGGAGCTAGCTGAGACTCCAACTCAGATGCTAGCTCTAGAATGAGTTATAATGAATCAGCCTCCGCCCGAGTTATGTGTGGTGGGATCACAGACGTACAGTCCAGAGAAGCAAACTGGAGTCTTGCCTGAATGTTAGAATGAGGTGTTGGTATGAAATTCTTATGAAGAATTGCTCTTTGGTTTGGCAAAAGCAAAAGAAACCATATTGTGTGGTTGTTTGAAGCTCTCCAGAGATTTCTCATTTCACTTGGAGAAAACAACAGAGTCCTTACAAGCCTCACCTCCTATTCTGGGGACAGCCTTTAAGGAGGCCCTCTAATGAGTCCCACCTCTTAGTGTCATACAAATTCTCTCTCCTTGGGCCCAGCACCCTATTTCTAATGAATAGGACATGGCAGAAGTGATGGGCAGAGATTAGGTTTCAAAAAGACTGTGGTTTCTGCCTTGTGTGCTTTCTCTCTCTCTCTCTGGGGAAGGACAGTTGCCATTTTGTAAATCAGCTGTGAAGAGGCCCGTGGTGGTGAGAGGATGCATTGGGAGTGAGCTTTGGAGGGGGTCCCAGCTCCTCTCCTGAGACTTTAGATAAGACTTCAGCTGTAGCCAGCAGCTTGGCTGCAACCTCATGACCATGAGCAAGAAGTACCCAGCTAGGCTTTTCCCAGATTCTCAAAACAGAAACTGATATAATAAATATGTTCTGTTTTAAGCCAGTAAGGTTTGGTATAACTTATCCACTATTCCTCTCCTTATTCACTTCCCTCAGTCTATACTGACTCCCCTGCTGTTTCTTGAATGTAACAGTTTTGTTCTCACCTCAGGACCTTTGCACTGGCTATTCCCTCTTCATAGAAAGCTCTTCCCTCAGATATCTTTGTGCTTCTGGCACACCCTGTCTGGTGTTCCTGATTTGTGGCATAATTTTCCACCTTCTCATATACAAGTTATTTTATTTTCTGTCTCTCTCCCTCCACTGTCAGCTCCCCAGGCGGCAGGGATTTTTGCCTGTTTGTTTCACAACTTGCCCCCACATTGTCTAGAACTGTGTGTGGCATCTTGCAAGCACTGAGTAAACATTTATGTGTAGGGAAGGGAAGGAGATGAGTCAGGAACAGGATTTCTGGATTTGGGTTCCTGTGGGAGTTGCAAGTTCAGAAACAAGTGCGAATGGGATCTTTGAGGTGGGAGTACAGAAAAAAGTGGTGAGGGGAGGGTGGGTTTCAAAATGAAAGAAGAGCTCCACAGCCGTGAATGCTGCAGAGAGGTAGAGGCAAGTCGAGAACCAGAAAGGGACTGTGATATTTACCAACAGCAGTTTCAAGAATGTGTGGGAGACAAAGCCAAATGGGTGAGAAAAGGAGTGAGTAGGAGGTGAACAAGGGCCAGGAGCATGAGCAATTCTGCCAAGGAGGTTGGCTTTGAGGAGCAGGGACAAGAACAAAGAGGTGAAGGGTTGGTGTTGGGAGGGGACCTTGTAAAGGTATGAGACTGAGCCCGAGTCTCCTCTGTGTATCAGGAGGGAATACAATATGGAATCTTTTACTTAAAACGTGAGCCGTGAACCAGAAGCATCGGCATTACCTGGAAGCTTTTTGGGAATAGGGAATCTCAGTCTGGCACACTCTGTCTGGCATACCCTGAACCAGAATCTGCATATTAATGTTCTAGCTTGTTTTTGTGGACATTACATTTGAGAAACTCTGGTCTAGAGCCCAGAGAAGTGCTGGTGGGATGAGGAGGTGCAACTCCTCTGGGAAAATGGGAGGGGCAGCTCATGATGGGTGCAGCTGGACCGAATAACTAGAAATCCCCGCAGGAAGCAAGGGGGGATCCTGTCTAGTGACCTCTCTTCACTACAAAGAGAATACAGGAGGGCAGCGAGTCAGCTGGCTCTGATGAAGAGCACCAAGTACATAGCTGTTGTGTACCAAGCTGCCATCTCAGGTGGGATATCCCATCTTGTGCAAATGATCGTTTAGTCCTCCAACAAGGTGAGAATGAGATTATCCTCATTTTGTAGAGAGGATAAACCACTCAGGTTTACTCAACTAAGAAGCACAGAGCAGAAGCCATGATTCATTTGTTACCAAAGCCCACCCCTTTTCTGTTATACTCTATTATTTCCTTTGCACAACCAGGGTAAGAGAAGTAAAAGAGAAAGAAGATTGAAAATGGGAGCTGCCCCTCCCATTTTCACAGAGGAGCTGCACCCCCTCATCCCACCAGCATTTCTCTGGGATCTAGACCAGAGTTTCTCAAATGTAATGTCCACAAAAACAAGCTAGAACATTAATATGAAGAAGGTTAAAATCAATGCCAAGGGGAATGGGGGAGATACTTGGGACTAGCTCTTGGGATGATGCTACAGGCCCAGCTGGGATGGGAGGTAATCATTTTGAGTGGTGTCCATTTGCACTGATGTGCCATTGATATATATATACACACATATGTATATATATCATATGTTGATGAAGCAGGCAAGAGGCCTTGTTAACATATGTATACATATACATATACATATGCATATATACACACATATGTATACAATGTGTATATATATTATATATTATATATATATACATAATATAAATATATATGTGTATATATATTTATATATATATATATATATATATATATATATATATATATTTAGTTGTTGATAGACCTTTATTTTATTTATTTATATGCGGTGCTGAGAATCGAACCTAGTGCCTCACACATACCAGGCAAGTGCTCTACCACTGAGCCCCGGCCCCTGCCCTGCACTGACGTGCTTTTTAGCCACAGCTTGTGGGAGCTCAGGGGCAGGAGGAGAGGAGGAAGGATTAACCTGAGCTTGGTGTTCTGGGTAGTAGGTGGAAGGCCTGAGGTGTGTGGCGGAGTTGAAAGTTGCTTAAAGTATCCAGTGGAACGACTTCTGCTGGGAGACCCTCTGAGCCAGTGTGAACTCAGATCCCCAGCAGGTATGGGAGCCAGGGGCTAGTGGGCTGAATGGTGTTCAGTGCTCCAAACTGAAGGTGGGGTGGGGTTAATAGAGACCATCTGGTGTTGGTGTCTAGACTAGTACTGAGAGTTGGAGGGCAGCTGGGAAGTGACTGAAGGGGTCCAGGTAGAAGGGCAGATGCTGGTTTGTAATCCCCACTGCCAGAGTCACCTGCTCTGCTGGTCAGTCCACTAGGCTAGAACTGACCTCGTCCCAACCGCTCTTCCTGGGCCTCTCCCCATCCAGAGGATACATCCCTTCTGATGCTCCAGCCCATGGAGGCTAGCTGTCCTTAAAAAGATGGTGTTTGAGTTTTTTGTTAAAGTGAGAAGAATTCTACCTTGTGTCCTGCTCTGCTGAGGAAGGCTGCTCGTGTCCTGGGGGGTTGAGAAGGTTAACAAGGCCTCTTGCCTGCTTCACCAACATGGCTCTTCCTCCCCTGCTACCCCCGATCTACCCCAGGCTGGGTGACATGGGACAGGCCCATTGTACCCAGAACGGAGCCTCCCTGGCTCCATGGCAGTGTATGGGTCAGCGCCACAGACTCCTTTTCTTTCTGATGGTACAGTCTGTCCCTTATTGTGTATTGGATTTTATTCAGTGCTCCTCTGAACCAGGCCTCGTTCTACACACTGGGGATGTGGCAGTGAGCAAAGGTCTCTGCCCTCAACAACTTTACCAGCCACTGGGGCGAGATACAATAAGCTCCAGGGAAAATGCATGTGAAATTTAATAAGTTAGAAATCGATGGACATGATTGAAAAAAGAAAAAAATAAATAAAAAAGGAAGAAGAGTAGGGCAGGGCACCAGGACTAGCCCCACTGTCCCTAAGGTGCTGAGCACCAGCACTGCTGGATTTCCTTCTCAAGGCCTGGGGACACTAACACAAACCCTTTGCTGCAAACATATGCCCGGTGTGGCCCTTGCTCCACCAGCTGGGGCCTGGACAGTCCTATGTTCTTCTCTGGAAAACATTTAGGTTCATGGGGGCTGGATCAAAGTGGGCGGCAGACAAGACAATGCATTTCTTCATGCTGATGGGCACAAGGGCAGCTTCGTAGGGAAAAGGGCCCATCTCCTGTCCTGCCCAGGTGTAGAGTGGTGGTGAGACCCAGCAGCCCTCTGCTGCTGCACCAGTGAGACCCAGTGTCCTTAAAAGCTGGCCTAGAGACCCACTAGGATGCTAAGCATATTTTAGACTTTTCCAAAAGAATTCTTGGGCCAAGGAGGTAGTGGATTCAAAAATTGACTTATGAGGGGCTGGGGATGTGGCTCAAGCGGTATCGCGCTCGTCTCGCGTGCGTGCGGCCTGGGTTCGATCCTCAGCACCACATACAAACAACGATGTTGTGTCTGCCAATAACTAAAAAATAAATATTAAAAAAATTCTCTCTCTCTCTCCCTCTATCACTCTCTCTTTAAAAAAAACATTGACTTATGAAATTCACACATTTGATTGGGGATCCACACACAGGAGGGAAGCCCAAATTCGGTCTACATGTTCTCTGTAGCACAGGAAAATAAATCTGTAAACCCTTCTTGAAGCTTCAGGGAGGGAGGACTTGACATCCTATGAACAAGGGGTGGGTTATGGATATTAATTGTGCTATACCTGTAATTGCGATTTTCAAAGATCTGTCTCATGTTATTGCTAGTCTCTTCCACATGCTGTCTTTTATTTATTTTATCAAATGCAGCAGGAGGAGGCTTTTGAATTCTCCTGCCTTGTCCTCTCCTATCCCCAGGAATGTAACCTTTAAGGAAAAAAATAGAGAACTATTCCTAATCCCATGTAAAGTTCCCAGAGGTTCCACTGTTCCCCAATACCCCTGTTTTGTGCAGTTTTTATTTTCACATACATTTCTTATAAATTGCTGCAATAAGCATTATTTTAGGGGCCCATTGTTGGGGATATCAGTTTGCTAAATGACTTTGGTCCTTGCTCTAAAACAAATAAATGAATGAACCCCTTGAATCATTCAAGACTTATCACTTGCTGACAAAATCTCTCTTGAAACAGGTTATCCCAGCCATGGGTTAAATGCACTTCTTCTATGCAGTGTCATGTAAGTAATTATGAGTGGAGTGTTTTTAATCAGCCAGATCTCTGCCTGCTAAGGATCTAGGTGGTACCCTTCCAGTTGCCTCAGGCTAGCCTGCTAATTCTATCCATTCCAGAACATGGTTTGTTTGTAGTCCTGATGAATTTGCCATGCTGTTACTTGGGGTGGATCTGCAATCTTCCATGGAGGTTTATAAAGCACAAGCCATGCTTGTATGGGCTACCCTACAAAGCTAAGAGACTCAGGAACTCCTTGGGCCTCCCAGATCCACCCCTATTTGGTTCAGAGACTTGAGTCTCTTTTCTGTGATAATATAGCTTCAGAGTGTGTGTTTTCAGCTCTGTCTCACATAGTGAAAAATCTATAACCTCACTCCACAATATATAAATTGCTCATTAATTAGAACATGCATCTCACATCAAAATATGCAATTCAGATTTTATCCACTACCCAAATGCACCGTCCTCCAGAGTGCTGAGTGATGAAATTGTTCAAACACAGAAATTAGCATTTTAAAAGTTCTCAACTGATAAGAAGTACTGTGCTCTGTTTATTTTTCCTGAGTATGTCTTAGTAATAGCAAGTGATAAGATATTGAGCACAAATGCATTCCACAAAGTAGAAAGTAGTGGAAAGTAGGAAGGAAGTTGTTTGGATTTGAGAGTGCTACCAAAGCTGGGGGAAGGAATGTACTAGGCCTCTTAGTTTTGTTATTCAAGACCCACAGGGAGTGTATGTTTAGACCTTAATAGAAAATTACTCGACCACCTGGTAGAGGGGATCAATTTTGACAACCAAGTTGGATTGACTGTGTGCACCAGGCCACTGTCTC
The DNA here is from genome assembly GCF_052094955.1 of Ictidomys tridecemlineatus. NCBI lineage: Eukaryota > Metazoa > Chordata > Mammalia > Rodentia > Sciuridae > Ictidomys > Ictidomys tridecemlineatus. Next base: position 139,436,673 of record NC_135483.1, on the reverse strand, counting down.
GGCCTTCCCTTCCATGAATTAGCTGCACTCAGCAGTTGAGCACAATGAATATGCTGGAAATAAGTTTTTCAGGTGGATGTTGCTGTTTTGGCCTAACCTCTCCATCCCTCGGCTGTTGTAAGAGAGTCTCCTGTTTACCAAAGGGATTTGGTATTTGGATATGGCCGATCCTTCCCTCTGCTCCCCATAAGTCAGTCTTAACACAGCCCCAGGCCTGGCCCTGTTCCTAGCCTGCAAGTGGTTAGCTCAGGAGTGGGCAGAGGGCCCAGCACATTAAAATAGAGAGGACCCCTTGTTCTTTGGGATCTTGAGTTCTACCTTGTGGTTTGGGCTCAGGACTCTTGGGGGCCACTTGATAAGCATTCAAGATGCCAGGTGCTGAGAGTCAGTGCTGAGTGACGAGGAGAGCAAGATGGCAGCCTAGCAATGTTGCTGGAGCCCTCCCCAATTGCATTTTGGCTTAAGCTAGTTTGAGATGGGTTTCTGGTTCTTGTTTCTAAATGCATCCTTACAAAATGAGTAACTTCCATCATTATTGCCCTTCTTGCTAATCATCAGTGATGACACTCCATATATGCACACTGTGGAGTGTGGTATGGGACATGCCAGAGACCTTTGTCAGCAATGCCCCTTAGAGTGGGCTAGTCTATAACATATTAGGTTGTTTGGTCCTTTTGAGCCACTAATAAGGTAAGGTATGAGGTTCCTGCAGGAGGATCTGTTTGTATGGTATGTGTATGTGTGCAGCGTTTTATTGTTTTAATATTAAGGAAGTCAACAGTGGCATTTGTGAGGAAGCATGAGCCAGGAACTCAGCTAACACGTGGGTGATTTCCCACCTACATCAGAGGAAACATGAAAGAGCAACTCTTAATTACAACTAAATATTAGCTCTGGCTCCTGGGAACTCATCATCCCATCTCAAGGTCTATATTTATGAAAATTTAAGCAATGTCTTAAAACATGTTAATTTGTTCTTTGTTTATTTCTTTCCCTGACAGATTAATTTATTCCAAGGGACTTTGGTTCTCAAGCGCTTATATATCGATTGGGCCCATGTACGACATAGCTAACAGCCTGGGGAGGAGATTTTGGTGGAAAACAAAAGTCTTTCTTGTAGTTTTCCTTAGGTAATTAACTTTTCATTGTGGGCCCTGGAATGCTTCCAGTTTTCTCAGGATTTGCATCTCTGACTTTTAGATCAATGGTTAATTTCATGAGAGCCTAGCAATGCTTGAAAAAATCTCTCTCTCTCTCTCTCTCTCTCACACACACACACACACACACACACACACACACACACTCTTCAGGTTTGAATGAGCCAGTTGGAACACACTGAGACCAAAAGGAAAGTTTTGTGCTGTTCACTATGAGTTATGTCCTGAAAGCTTCCACTTAAAGGACATTTTGAATCTTAAATACTGATTCTGGAGAAGCAAAGGAGATGGTATGAGAAATGCTGTTTAGCAGTGATGGACGATTCTCTTGGTGGGTTTTGGATCCCATTAGAAAGTCAAAGTAAAATTTACAAAATGCCACCCTTTTCCTATCTATTAACTGATTGCCAATTCTTTTGTGGTCTCTAACTGTACTGAGAAGTCTATGATGCTTGCACATTATAAGTATCAGTATCTCATAGAAAGATAAAGTACGTTAAGCAAATAAATGATGTAATTAGCCCAGAACCCATATGTACCCAAACCTCCCTAATGTCTGTGACTATTCTTTACCTCATGAGATTAGCTTAGTAGAATAGTAGAATAGTAATCCTCTAGAAATGCCCTGATGCCTAAATTTTAGGCAACCTAAATCATCCTTGAATTTTAACTTTAGGTAACTTTAAAAGTAAACAGGTTTGAATCAGAACACCAAAAGTCAGATATTATTTACTCTTTACAAAACAAGTATTTTGAATCAGCAAAGTAGAGAAATATGTCACTTTTTAGAATTCCTGATTTCTATAATTTTTGTTTACTAGAAGTTCTAGTAAATTTTTAAAAAGCCTACAATTACTTGTAAAATGTTAAATACAGGTCAGAACATATGTTGATATATATTTTTTTAAAGAAAGAGTGAGAGAGAGAGAGAGAGAGAGAGAGAGAGAGAGAGAGAGAGAGAGAGAGTATTTTAATATTTATTTTTTAGTTTTCGGCGGACACAACATTTTTGTATGTGGTGCTGAGGATCGAACTCAGGCCGCATGCATGCCAGGTGAGCACGCTACCGCTTGAGCCACATCCCCAGCCCATATGTTGATATTTTTAATAATAATATTGCACATATAAATAAGCTAAATGGCATAAGCCTAGTCCCATGTATGCCGGGATACAGATTTAAAATGTACATTGCTACTACTATCCGGTGAAAGCAGTAGCTGTTCAAGATAACTAGGATAGACTTTATTCTTCCTTTTACACTAAATATTTCTTCCTTCCTTTTTTGGGAGATTGAACCCACGGGTGCTTTAGCACTGAGCTACATCCCCAGCCCTTTTTATTTTTATTTTGAGACAGTTAAGGGTATTGCTAAGTTGCCCAGGTGACCTTGAATTTAGAACTTAGATCCTCCTGCCTCAGGTTCCTGAGTTGCTGGGATTACAGGTATGCACCACTACCATACTTGGCTATGCTAAATATATCTGTTCTACTCCCCAAGTGCTTCTCCCAGAAGAAAAATTCACATCCCCACCCTGTTGAGCTCTGAGCTCATGTGACTTCCTTTAGTCAGTGAAAGGGTGTAGGCATTTCTAGGCAAAAACTAGAATATTATTAGCCAAGTCTTGGCCATAGTGAGGATATGGCTAGAAACTGCTCCAACAGAGCTGGGACCAGGAGGGAAGGTGACAGAGCAGAGCCATAGCCAGCCCATGAACTCTAGCACTAGGGAGAAAGAGACCTCTATGGTTTTAAGCCAGTGAGTTGTAGGCATTGCTTCTGCATTATCATTGTATTTATTCTGAGACAGTAGCTTCAACTATATATTTAGACTTTCTTGAACTAGTTTTTACTTTGCACCTAGAAATTATTATTGGATAGTAACAAACTAAATCAACAATATCATATAATTCAACTTATTATAATTTAGAAAAGTAGGAATATAAATTTCTACTCACGAATACTTTTCCTTTCCAGCTATAATTGCTTATTAAGAGAAAAGAATACTTACTATGACTTTTCTTTTTTTTTAAGGAAGATTATAGAAGAGTTAGGTTGGAAAACACCCCCCAACCCCAGCCCCACACTACTAAGCCCGGAGCTATATTCATCATAGCTTGTCTTCCATGAGTCAGTTTCTAGGGCTGCTCTGGGAGCAAGACACACATGACTCAGACTTTCATAGAGACTTCAATCATCCTAGTGTTGAATGGAGTTCAACGATAAACAGGTCAATCATTACAAATTATGACATTTACACAGAAAAGGAAACAAATAGGTTGTTTTAAGTCAGAATTATAGAGCAAAGGGAACTAAAGTAAATGTTGGTAGGAGATGAATCTGGTCACATAAAGAGAGGCAGACATGGGCATATAGGTGCATTCTAGGCTGAGGGAATAGAGTATGCACATAGCACTTGTATGACATTGAGGAAGATCAGGCCTGAGCAGTGTCACTGGGCTGTAGTGAACAAGGAAGTCACGAGAAAGGTTGTGGACATGTTACTTAGGGCTCTAATAGCCACATAGGAAGTTTAGATTTAATTAATTAATTATTTATTTTGGGGGGGGAGTACTGGGGATTGAATTCAGGAACACTCTACCACTGAGCCATATCCCCAGCCCTAGTTTGTATTTTATTTAGAGACAGGGTCTCACTGAGTGCCTTAGCATCTTGCTTTTGCTGGATTTGAACTTGTGATTCTCCTATCTCAGCCTCCCAAGCTGCTGGGATTACAGGCATGCACCACTGTGACTGGCTTTGGATTTTATTTTAAGTCAATGGGAAGCTATTAAAGGAGAATAGGAAAAATAAGCCATTAAGGAATTATTTTTTTTTTTAAATGCAGATCACTCTGTCTGATGGGAATCCCACAGATGCAGTGAACAAGAACAGAAGTGAGTTGAGTGAGGAAGTGACTGCAATTTAGAGGTGATGGTCATCTGGACCAGGGTGGTGGCAGTGCAGAGAGGTGAACAAAATCAAGATGGGTGCAGAAGGTCAAAACAGAACTTGATGGATTGGATGTGCAATGTGAGGGGAAAGGAACGATCAAGAATGATTTCCATTTCTCTAACAGCTAGAGATATTGAACATTTCTTCATGTATTTGTTGATTGATTGTATTTCTTCTTCTGTGAAGTGCCTGTTCAGTTCCTTTGTCCATTTATTGATTAGGTTATTTTTTATTTTTTGGTGTTAAGTTTTTTGAGTTCTTTATCTATCCTGGAGATTAATGCTCTGAGGAGCAGGTGGCAAAAATTTTCTCCCATTCTGTAGGCTCTCTCATCGTGTGCTTGATTGTTTCTGTTGCTGTGAAGAAGCTTTTTAGTTACATTCTATCCCATTTATTGATTCTTGATTTTACTTCTTGTGCTTTAGGAGTTGTGTTGAGAAGTAGGTTCCTAAGCTAACATGATGGGAATTTGGGCCTACATTTTCTTCTAGTGAGCTCAGGGTCTCTGGTCTGATGTCTAGGACCTTGATCCTCTTTGAGTTGAGTTTTGTGCAGTGTGAGAGTTAGGGGTTAAATTGAGATTCCATCTCACTCCAGAATGGCAATTATCAAGAATACAAGTAACAATAAATGTTGGCGAGGATGTTGGGGAAAAGTATGCTCATTCATTGCTGGTGGGGCTGCAAATTGGTACTACCACTCTGGAAAGCAGTATGGAGATTCCTCAGAAAACTTGGAATGGAACCACCATTTGACCCAGTTAAATCCCACTCCTTGGCATATTCCTAAAGGACTTAAAATAGGAATACTACAGTGACACAGCCACATCAATGTTTACAGAAGCTCAACTCATAATAGCTAAGCTATGGAACCAACCTAGGTGCCCTTCTCAGATGAATGGATACAGAAAATGTGGTACATATACACAATGGAGTATTACTCAGCCAAAAAAAGAATGACTTTATGACTTTTGCTAGTAAATGGATGGATCTGGAGACTATCAGGCTAAGTGAAATAAGCCAATTTCAAAAAAACCAAAGGCCAAATGATTTATGGATGTTAACACACAACAAGTTGGGGGTGGGGAGAATAGAAGTTTATTGATTAGACAAAGGGGAATGGAGGAGAGAGAGATGGGGAATGGGAATAGGAAAGATAGTAGAATGAATTGGACATAACTATCCTATATTCATATATGAACGCATGAATAGTGTAACTCCACATCATGCACAACCACAAGAATGGGATCCTAATTAGAAGGTATAAGTTATACTCCATGTATATATAAAATACATGTGTCAAAGTATACCTACGTGTTAGTCAAAATACACTCTACTGTCATGTATATCTAAAAAGAACAAATTTTTAAAAAAGATTAAAAAATAAGAAGAATGACTTCCAGAATTCTGGCTTGGATTCTTGGTTGGTGGTGACGCCATTTACTGAAACAGAGGAGACCAAGGGAGGATTGAGGTTCCTGAGATGTGAGGAGATCGTGTTCAGTTCTGGACAAGCAAAGTATGGATGCCTGGGAAACATCTGAGAAGAGATGTGGGGTGGGACATTCCCTGGGCAGTTCTGGAATTCAGGGAACCCAGCTGGCTGCGTGCATGCACTGGGGAGTTATCAGCACATCAAGGGAACTTTAGTTTGTGGAGTGGATGGGGTGAGGGTGGGGGTTCTCTCATGTCTGGAGAATTCCATTCCAGGGTTTAGAGGATTTGATAGAAAATAGGGAGAAGCTATGATATTTTGCGGGGAGCCAGCAGGGTGAGTCTCCACAGAAGATGAGAAAAGAATGCAGTTTAAAAAGACCACAGAGGTCAGCCTCCTCACATGCTGCTTGCTGACAGGTGGAATAAGAAAAGGATAGAGAAGGCTGGTGGATCTATAGTGACCCTGACAATGTGTTTCAGGTGTGAGGGGTGCTAAGAAGATTCTGCAGGAGAGGAAATACAGACAGCAGGTACAGTCTCAAAGTGCTTTAAAATATGGCTAAGAAGAGGCTAAGAGAAGAGGAGGAAAAAAGGAGAAGCCTGAATTAATTATTAAGGAGAGATGATGAAAAATCCTGGAGGTGACTAAGTTTTCCTAGAAGCTACCCATAAAAATCAGAGGCTTGAGCACTGGCTAGCCACAGGTACGTGTGTACCTGGGGAGGTGGTGATGTTATGCTGGAGATGAAATAAAATGTGAATGTGAATTTTTAAAGATATTGTCTTTTATCCCAGGGGCCCTGGGGAGTCATTGAGGCCTCTGATCAGAAGAATGCCATATAGAAATTGACAGTGGCATGCAGAATAAATCAGAGAAGCTGTGAAAGGGAGAGGACCAGAAAGGACATTGCCGTGGTCCAGGTTGAGATGACGAAATTGCTGGCTGGAGTGGGAACAGCAGAAACAGTGAAAAGGACCCGAGAGTGAATTTGACCTTTCTTCTGCCCCAATGCCCTTGAGAAGTAAGACAAATCCCATTAACCAGCAGTGATCCACTCTATCCAAACTTTGTTAGCAATGCAACAGAAAATCCAAATTAAAAGACTAAACCATTAAAGTGAATTGCAACAAGTCATTCAACTATATATAACCAAGAGATTGTCTTCAGGACTCCCTGGTAGCTTGCGTTCAAGGAACAGTCTTCACGCATGGTCACTGGTGACTTCCAAGAGCCATGCCTGTGGCAAAGCGGCACTGCAAGACCTCCAAGTGGGGACAATAATCAACAATGATTCTTGACTTACAAAGTTTATGATATGAGCAAGGACATTCTAAATCACTTCATGATAAACATTTCAAGGATTCTTCAATTTCAACATGAAAAAACAGTTTTGAAACGATAAAAAGATTTGATCCCCAGCATTGCAAAAATAAATAAAAAGAAATACAGTTGTATATAAAATCGTAGGGGCAGGAATGAACTCCCTAAGCATGAGACCAAAGGTAGGCACTTTAAAATGTGGAGCTGACTACATTAAAATAAAAAAAAAACCCACATCCCAAATCCAAACACCCCTTTAACAGTGCCAACAAGCAGGCAAACAACAACAAAAAGAACCTAAAAGCAATGTTAAAAGACAAGTGATGAAGTGAAAAAAATATTTGTAAGAGTCACATGAAACAACAGAACACCATGTCTAATATGTAAAGAGCTCACAAATCATTGAGAGGAGAGGAGATTTTCTACCAGAGCTCTTTTCTGGAATTCTTGTCTCCTTTGATGTAGCTGCCCAGAGAATGGCCAAACAGGTGGTACCAGTCCTTATAGAATTCTGTGCCTTCGCTTGATCTAGGCCAGTCTCCTGGGTAGTGAGTAGACAGAGGTGGCTAAGACATGACCAGGGTGTGAGGGGAAATGTCTTTACAGTGATCTTGTACAGGCAGGATGTAGAAGAAAAGGAAGAGAGAAATAAGAAAGTATTTTTGCAGTCCCTCAACACACTGGGGCTTAAAAGCATTTACCATCTAGAACCCAAACTACAGTTGGCACTTGAGTAAATGTCACTGAGTTTAAGAGGCATGAAAGCACTTGAGGCCAAGGGGTGGAGGTGGAATGGGTCCTGTATTTAATAACACAATAGTAAAATGGAGCAGCATAGCTAGCTTATCAGGTACCAGAGTCTCAGTTCCCCTCTGGACATTGGTAATTTCATTGAATTCCCACAGTAATGCTGGAAGATTTGTATAATCCCCATTTTACACATCCAGAAACTGAGGCTCAAGACCACTTTACCCAAGTTTACATAGCTAGGAAATGGCTGGGTGATTAAAATTTGGGCCATTTAACTCCAGGGCTCATATCCTTAACCACACGGCTATACCCACTTGACATCCCTTGCCAGCAGGCACACTGCATGTGGCCTCGAGGGACCCAGGCCCACAGCTTGCAGCCACGAGTGTGGCTTAGCCAAAAGACTGCAGTTCAGAGTTTCCACATAGGATGGCTGGTTCTCCTGGAGCTGTGAAGCATCAGGCTAGACTAGGGGACCAAGAGACTGAAAAAGGAAGAGCTGCCACAAAATAAATGATGTTTTCAGCCTTCTGATCACTCTAATCCTACTTTCCAGTGACCAGACTTCGCTCTGTTTATTCAGATGGAGGGGGCCGTGGTGCCAAGCACTGTACATTGCAGGGGAATTTATTCGTGAGGCCCTTTGATGTCACATGCATCCCAGGAACACGGGGTGGAGGCAGGGAGAGCAGCTTTGTGTTTATCCCTCTAAACAGAACCATTTGAGTACACAGACCAGAAGACCTGGTCCAGGAGCGCTGCGTTTTCTCCAATAGAGTGATTCATTGCTAATGTCTTCATTTTGGACACTGCAGTTGAATGTGGAACCATATGCTTTAAATTAAAAGCACACTAAGCAAATCACAAGTTTCTCAAGATGGTGCTTAAAGTCTGTTTTGGCATCTGTTGGTTGCCAAAAGACCCATATGATCCTGTAATTAAACAACAAATATTTTCTGCAAAATCAGTCATTTTAGATGTCCCCAAATGTTACGATTACGAATTTTAGATGCTATGTTAAGAAATAGGTTGCACAACTGGACCCGTTTAGAATTGTTTGTTCCCTGATCCAATGTTGTCCTGATATTTCTCTGGCCATCTTATTCTAATTCACTGTGTTAGAATGCAACCTTTTAGTTACACGAGCTACAAACAGCTGAACAACAGAACTGGAAGTGCTGGCCAGAGAACCACCAGTAATGGATGCTATTATATCTACTTGGCCAAAAGATCCATTCACCTGGATGTTGATACTAGAATCAGGGAAGGTTCTTGGTTGTAGTCACCAGAAACCAACTGGGATCATCTTAAATAATAAGGGAACTCAAGGGAGGGAATCAGGGACTCACAGGATTGATGGTAGAGAACCCAGTTTGGACAATAGGGGTACTCTGGAAGGTCAGGTAACCACGACAAACCTGCCCACTGCTGTGCTCTAACCTCCTCATGTCCTTCCTGGTTTGGCTCATGAATCTGGGAGGAGAAGCAGCATGGCAGAGGTGACTCTGCAGTAGAAGAGGGATGGATGGCCTCTACATCCTGCCTGGACAGTGAGGAGATCCCTCTGAGAGAGATGGGATGGCTGAAAGTGAGGCACGGGAATGCCAAAGATCCTCTGCCACACTCTTAAAATAGAGCCCCTGGCTCAGCCATGTTTTCCTGACTAAGCAGAAAAATATGCAGACAGTAAACCAACCCCAGGCAGGTCAAAGGGAGGTGAAGTAGTGCCCAGCACCTAGTTAGCAGGAACCACCAAGATAAGGGACTTGGTTCTGAAGGACTCAAAGCTTGTAGGCCTGTGTGCAGTGAGATCGATGGCTTCTCAAGCCTAATCAGCACGCAGTTGGCCTTAACGCCTTCCCAGGGCCTGCTCTGGACCCTGGAAGGTAGTGAAGTGTGTGGGGTAGTGGTGGTGGGGGCAGAAGATGGAAAAAAAAAATAGAGGAACAGATGCTTATTTAAAAGTGTTCTTCCCCCTATGAACCCTATGGGTAGGAGAAAACATACAGTCAGAATTAAGGAATTTCATGGCCAAATCAAGTCCAATTAGGAATGTGTGGTAATGCTTAGGTATGTGGAACACTTAAAAACACCGTTCTGCACGATTTATGTCGTACTCAGAGGCCAGCTGAACTTAGGTAAATGCCTGCTGGAGTAAGAAAAGGCAGAGGGACTGGGAATGGTAAATGTGAACAGAAGGCCCTACAGAATGAGATGTGAGGGGCTCATGGGCCATCCCTCTCTCAGGCCTTATACCGGAAATGACAGCATTTGGAGTGCTTAGTGGAGGGTTGCCCTTCCAAAAGATTGTGATAAGGCTTCTGGGATTATTTGTAATATCCCAACAAATCCAGCCAGAATCACAATCAGGCTAATTAGAACAAAATAATTATAATATTGGGAAAAGATTTAAGTGTCAAAATGCAGCATCTGCAAGAAGAATAAAGGTCTTATAGGTGGCAAAAATGTGGGAAACATCTAGATTCAGGCATTTTGACTGCAAAAGTCCCCTAATAATATGTAGTTGTATTAGAAATGGATTCAAAGCAAAAATGACTATAGAAGCCTCATTCATTATCTGGATTAGTGGAGTGATTTACAGGATGGGTTAAGATAAGAGTAAGAAGGGAACCCTACAAAGGCTCAGATGGCATGTTCTTTTGCAATGGGGGCCCTGGATATCTGGGAACACCCTTAACACTTAGGAATAATACATAAGGAGCAGAGGGACAAAATTAAGAGGTGGCAGAGATGTAATGGCTTCTACCTCATCATAATTTAGTCTTGCCTGTCCCAAAGTTGTACCAGGCAATTCATCTCCCTAGTGGCCATAAGATTTTCCCCTCTAACCATCTGGCCATCTTTAGTTAAGGCTATCAGGAAAGAACTAGTACTGTTTTTGGACGTGTTCTGCATGACTGTCCTTATGAATGGCATACACTATCTTTACTCTGCACCACAACCACAAAATGATGGTTATTTTTCCTACTTTTCAGAGACTGAAACTTAGATTCTGGGAGGATGAGGGACTTGCCTAACATCTCATGGCTAGTCTACAACAGAGCCTCTGTCCTTTCTGGCTTGTTCTCCTGTACAGGTTCTGTGGAACCTGCAATATGACCCTGTCTTTAGGCTGGCTCCACAGCACCCTCTTAGGTAGGCCGTGTGCAGCCAATAAGGATTTAATAATCACCATCACTGCCCAGTACTATGTGGCCTTCAGGAAAGTAGACAACAAAGTGACAATGAAGGTGTGCAAATCTGGTTCAGCAATCTGCGAATCTGGCCTCAGGTACTCTAGGGACTAAAACCATGTAGCCTGGGTTTCCCCTCTCCTGCATCCCTGTACCCCACCATCTCTCCTCTCCCCGTCTTTCAGCTCTTCCCTCCCTGTACATTAGCCATGCTGTCTATCTACAGTGTGCTCTCTACAGCTTTTCTCTCTCTCTGGCTGTGGAGGTGGCCGTGGCTGTGGTAGGGCAGGAGGATGTGGTTTGGGTGGGGATGGGATGAGAGGGAGTCATATATAAACCTCAGATAGGCCACATGAGGTATTTACTCCACCCCCAAGCACAGAGACCAGGGGAATAAATGATTCTGATGGAGCAGGCCAGGGTTCAGTGTAATTTGCCTGTGAGCTCTATCAGAATCTCATGACAGTATCACTGTGCACATCAGGTTGTACAGCATCACTTAGCTCCACGAAACAATAAGGATTCTCATCGAAAAAGGGTCAGATGTTTCACGATAGAGGAAAATCTTACAGATGCTCTTGACTAATGACTACCAGGGTGCACATCAGAGACAGCTGGAGACAAAGCAAGGAAAAGCCAAGGATGCATCACGTTCAAGTGTATGGAGCTCATTTATTTTAAGATGTGCAGTTCTCTTTTAATTACTTATGATACTTCACAGCATACTGTAAGTGGATCTCAGTATGTTCTGTGAGAATAATAATGTGTTAGGAATAACAGATCTCACTCAAGTCACTGTTTTCCAGTTCTTGCAAAGAGATGAGAACGAGTCAGTAAAAGTCAGAATTCAGGATCTCATTACTGATGTACCTTTTCTGTACTAATGGGTACAAAGGGTTGTGGGGTTTGGAGTCAGATGACTTTGGTAAACTCTGTGATCTTGATTAAGCTCTTTGGGTCACTGCACCTCAGTTTTATCATTTCCAAAGTGGAGATGCTAAGATGCTAACTCTCCTGAAAGCTGGTGAGGGATTCACTCATTCAATGTATTCAAACAGTCAGACATATTTACTGAGCATCTGCCACAGCAGTGGGACAGCCGCCAAGGATGCAACATGAAACAGTGTGGACATGATCCTACCCTTGTGACCCTTATGGTCTGTGAGGGAGACGGGTGAAAGGATAAGATATTCAAAAAGCACCTGGCCCAGAGCCAAGTACTCAGGAAGTGCTCAATGAATATAAATTGCCTTCCCTTTTCTTTCTTTAAAATTTTTTTAGTTGTTGATGGATCTTAATCTTATTCATTTATTTACATGTGGTGCTAAGAATTGAACCTTTGCCTCACACACGTGAAGCAAGTGCTCTACCACTGAGCCACAACCCCAGCCCTTGCCTTTTCTTTTCTTTCGCTGCCAATTCATTCACTCATTTCTATAATCTGAATGTTTGTGTCCCTTTGACACCTAATGCCCAAGGTGATGATGTCAAGAGAGGAACTCTTGGGAGGTGATTAGGTCAGGAGGTGATGATATCATTGAAAACAGGATTAGTGCCCTCATGAAAGATCTTGAGGACTGTCCCCACCCCACCCCTTTTAACACACAGAAGCTGCCATCCATGAGGAACAGGTTATCATGGGACACCAGATCTGCTGATGCCTTATCTTGGACTTCCTGGCCTCCAGAACTGTGAACAATAAATTACTGTCTATTATAAATTACCAAGTAATTTATACCAAGTTCAAGATACTCTGTGATAACAGCTTAAATGAACTAAAACACTCACCTTGACCTAAAATTATAAATTTTCTGCAATTCTAAAATTGCAGAAACGATGGTCTGCCTTTTCATTCCTCTGAACCTCATTGTTCCTGTAGGTTGATTTAGGGGTTTGGAGAGACTTTTTAATGTTCCCTCTTTGTCTAAAATTCTGCAGATTTTTGGTTCCCACCCCTTGTCACCTAGGGCATGGGGAATGGGCTTGTTAAAGAGAATTAAAGAGAATCTCAGTATTCCTGCCAAGCTGACCCTGCACCATCAATCCATTATGAAGCATATTAGAGATAGTTTCCTTGTTGCACCTGAAATATCTTCAGAAAGCACTTCTACCAACAGAAGGACACATATAAGGGCAGTTTTACCACATACATTAGAGATCATATGCCTTGAGTTGAAAGATAACTGCATGCTCATTGCAAATAGTAGACATGAGGAAGGAAATCACCTGCAGCTGGTTCCAGATTTCTACCATCAGACTCAAGTATTTTTAAAGATTCCAACACATAACCATTAGTGCATTTTGTAGTTATGTTACTATTCTAGCAGAATGCTGGGGAAGAGACCTGAAGAAAGTTAACCTGCAAGTATGATGGCCTGGGGCCAAATGCATGCTCTGGGCTTTAGGTGCTCACCTGCAGAACAAGAGGGCTGAACTAAATGGTCTCTAAGACATCTTTTTAAATCCTCAAGTTCTATGATTCTGGGTCAGAATATCTGTGGGAGAATTTGCCAAAAGAAAAAAAATGGGGTTGGATTTTTGGCTTAGTGGTGGAAAGCTTGCCTAGCATGTGCAAGTCACTGGGTTCAATTCCCCATGATACACACACACACACACACACACACACACACACACACACACACACACAGAGAGAGAGAGAGAGAGAGAGAGAGAGAGAGAGAGAGAATATTTTTGTTATGCTCTGCCTCTCCTTCCAGTACCACATTAGGCCTGCCAAATGACAAATACGTCATCCACCCTTTGTTATAAGTAACCTCATGTTTTCATAGAAAATCTCTTTCGTCTACTGAAATATGAAAGGGTGTGGTTTACAACCCTGGCATTGCTTTGATTTTTAAAATTTTTTATCTCAGAGAAAGTGGTTTGAACTCATTTAGCACAATCATGAGAGATACAAGCCCTCTGTACCTTTAACACAGGACTCAAGAGTTCTAGGCTTCCTGGGAATGAGATGAGCCTCTGTGAAGGTCTAAAATTGCAGGCACATATTGATACTGTACAAGCTCTTAAGTCCACAGGAGTCTGGTGGTGCTCAAAGGAGAGCAATCAAAAACCTAAATTAATAATTATGTCAATAGATTTTCCTAAAGAAAGAAAAAATTATCTATGCCTGAGGCTACTGGCAAAAAAAAAGATTCCAAATAGGGAGGGAGAAGTAATAAAGTATCCAAAGGCCCAGTTTGATAGAGTTCACTTTTAAATGTGGAGAACAAATGTGGTGTCATGACCTTTTTTCTTCTAGCAGCCCATAAAACAGTGCGTATATATCTATATATACATTCACACATACACATGTATTTCTAATTTTTGTTAAGCACACATAAAATATACACACACAAAGGACATTGGAAATAAATGACTTTGAATATATACCTATTATATATGAACATGTGTATGTACATAATTTGGACAATGGTTGTAATAAAAAAATTAACTATTGAAAGTGACAAGTTTGAGATATATTTTAACCAAGCTCATAAAGATGAAAATCCCCCATGGTTTCATGTTTGAGAATATTGTTTTCCTTCCTGTACCTGTGTTAGTGTGAATTCAACAAAACACTCCTAAAAACCCAGGGTGTATACAGTTGCAAAGGCAGATGTAAAAAGTTATATCAACCCTTTCTGTTATAGTTGGTTGACATTACTTTTCTGTATCACAAAGTGGCCGATTAGCAAAAATGCCAAAATTCTTGCTTTGTTGGCATCAGACAAACTTGGCAAGAGAAGAAATCAACATACCCATTCATTTTTTTTAAAAAAAAATCCACCCAAATAGAGTTCCAAAGCTTTTACTAGAGTGTTGTTTATACACACGGCTAAATATTTATGTAATAAATTGTCAAGGTAGTGATTCCTGGAAGAATCATGCTCTATGAAGCTGCCAAGATATCTGATTTTGACATCCAAATTAATTTCACAAAATTTTAGATTTAGTTTAAGTCTGATTCAGATTTGATTCAGAGCCGTCAGTAATGGAAGTTCATCAATTAAGGTTTCAGGACAGCGTGAACCCCAAACTTTCACCATGTGCCCTTCATTCAGGGGGCAGATCCACTTTTGAATTAAGAACATTTCATCTCACAGAAAAGGAAAAATAACGAGCCATTTCTTTGGGTCATGTATCTCTGTTGCCAGAAAAATAAAAGACATCAAAATTTTTTTCAGTAACATACATAAGAGGCACCATTTTTGCTTTTATGTAAAGTATCAATTCCACATGTAATTGCTGAATATTTTCTAAATTAAGAGCCCATGTGGTGAGCGGGTGCACACAAAAAGATAATCAGAAAAATCTCAGCATTAAAATATAGTCTTCAAGTCAAAACACATAAATCACGTTGGCGAGGCCCAGGCTGCTGTGAAAATTACTGCTCTCAGCCTCATGTTTCTGTTGAGTCTGGTGCAGAGGAATTGCAAAAGGACTAGGTCTGTGAACTTTAGGTCACAAGGTAAGGCAAGCAACACAAGTGACTACAGGCCACAACATAAGTCCAAACACAGGAGTAGAGATGTGCCCCTGGGTAAAAATAGAGCCTTTACTAGAGGATGACTTGTATTCTAGTTCCTAGTTTTCAGTTCACTGGTTAGAAAACTCACTTCCCCAAAGGAGCCACTTATCTAACTGAAGACAATAAAACCTTTTCTTCTTGAACAAACACTGTGTAGTTTCTTGACGTGATTCCCAACTCCAAGAGGTGTGACTACTTATTTCTTTCAGCTCTAAATTTTTCTGATCCCCTGGTGTCTTAGTCTGTTTTCTGTTGCTATAACAAAGTACTCGAGGCAGGGTAATATATAAAGATAGTTTATTTGGCTCACAGTCCTAGAGGCTGGGAAGTCAAAGTGTGGTGCCGCTTCTGCTTGGCACCTGATAAGGTATCACATAGTGAGACAGAGAAAGAATTCTAAGCTCAGGAGTTGCTTTCTTTACTTATAAAGCTTCCTTTTCTTATAAAGTTACCACTGGGTCCCTCCCTTATGACTTTATCTATTTGTAATAACCTCCCATAAGTTCTATCTCCAAATACACAGGAATTAGGGGATTAAGTTTCCAGCACATGAACACTGGGGGGACACACTCAAACTGTGGCACCTGGGCTGTTCTATTGCCCACAAATGGTGCCCCTGTTGCTGGCTGGTTATCTCACAGATGTTACAAGGGGGTTAGCCTGAGAAGTACCAGTGTGATTCCATGTTCATTCCTGGAAAATCACAAAGGGGTGTGCACTACTGAGGTGTTGTGGTTTGGTTGTGGTGGCCCCCCAAAAGCTCAGGTGTGAGAGAATGCCAGATGATCTGGAGGAGAAATGATTGGGTAATAGCTTTAATCTAATCAGTGGTTAATTCCCTGATGGGATTAATTGAAAGGTAACTGGAAGCAAGTGGGATGTGGTTGGAGAAAGTGGTTCATTGGGGGCGTGGCTATGGGATATTTTTTGTATCTGGAGAGAGGAGACTCTTTCTCTCTTTGCTGATCACCATGTGAGCTGCTTCCCTCTGCCACACTCTTCCGCCATGATGTTCTGCCTCACTTTGAGCCCCAAGGAATGGAGCCGGCCTTCTGTGGACTAAGACCTCTGAAATTGTGAGCCCTCAAATAAACTTTTCCTCTTCTACAGCTGTTCTGGTTGGGTCTTTTAATCAGAGCTGGGAAAAAGCTGACTAAAACGTGAACATTGCTCGGTGAGATCTCAGGCTCCATCCTGTAGGCAGGGCTCAGAGGTGATAGGACTCAGCCTCCCACAATGTTCTGGGTTTTCAGACGTGAGCCAGGGTAGAAACAGATATTCTTTTGGTCCCCCCCCGCCATAAGAGAAACACAAGCTCAAGGGATTCCTGAAACAAGGAATACATTATTCACCTGGGATACATTATTCAGGCTAAGTAGAAATATTTGAAAATGGAGGAGATGTTGGAATTTATTTGTGTGACTTATTACTAGTTTTCTTCTTTGTGCATGTCCCTAGAGCAGTCATTTTCAACCTTGGCTACACATTAGAGTCATCTGGGAAACCTTAAAATAATCCCAATGACCAGGCCACACCCCAGAACAATTACTCAGGGTCTCTGGAGTTGAGACCCAAGCAGATCAACTTTTTTTTTTTAATTTTAATTTTTTTTTTTTACAGCTCCCTTGGCAACTTCAATGTGCAGCCAGCCAAGGTTAAGAACATGGGAGGACTAATTTGTCAGTACTACAGACCTTGGTCTCAGGAGCTGAGTGCAGAAGGGTGGAAGCAGTTTCAGGTACGAGCATTTATTGAAAAGAGTTCTAGGTATGTAGGGTAACGACCTAATGTCTGCTGAGAACTTATTTCAGTTTTCCTCCTAAGGGTCTGAATCAAAAGCAGATATGGCCTAAAAATAGCAGCAGTTTGCCTGGCTGATGGCAAGGCTGGAGAGTCTAAGCTGCCTTTTAAGCTTATTGCCTTCTCTCTTTAAAATACTGTAACTATCAAGAATCAAGTTACAGGTCAATAAAAGTTCTTTTTAATTATACTAACAAGTGGGAAATGTCCAAACCAATGCCCACCCTGTGTGGGTATTCTCTGGTACTTACATAACCCTGTTACCTGAAATCCAAGAAACCCTTTAATGGGAGAAAAAAATCTACCACCGCCACCAAAAAGGCACAGATGGTTGAAGAGAACTGAATTTCCTTAAAGGAACCACAAGTGATACATTTTCCACTTTAATTTATATCTGCCCTTCATCTCCACAGGCTCAATTAATAAAAGTTATGCATAAATCATATGAGAGATCATTAAATCAACCAGTTCACAGTGCTGACTAATTGGTAAATAAATACTTTATGAAAATGGTGACGGGTGTACAGATTCTGTTTTTCTTTTTAAAGTGGGGTAGGGGGATGGGAGGCAGGGGGTGAAGGGAAGCTAGATAAATAGCTTTAGTACAGATGCTTATTCTTCATCCAGTTCAATTTTAAAATATATTACTTTTTTTTTTGGAGGGAGATAAGCTATACACATAGAGCCCTACAGAGAGACCACAATCTTGGATGAAAAGTTTAAAATCAAATAAAAAATTAGCTAGATACCTAGTAGCATGTACACAAGATGTTCTAAATTTGTGTGTTACCAGGTTTTTGTTTTGATCCATTAGTTTGGCATAACCATAGGAAGAGGAGAAGAAAACAAGACAGGAGAGGTCAAATCCCAGCTCTTTGCCAGGATAACTTGAAAATAGAAAAGGTCTTTTGTAAATTATTTTGTTTGCTGAGAATTAGTTTTTTTCCCAAAGATTACTGCTAGATATGAAAAACAACATCTTCAGTATAGAAAACTTATTTCTGCCTCCAACATCATCATGAAGTCAGCTGATCTGCAGGCCAGCTATGTGTGGGCAAGGTGCTAAACCTGTGTCCTCATCAAGGAATAAGAATGGTACCTACTTACTAGGATGTTGTTAGGATTAAATACGATATTGTATAAAACAAAACAAAACAAATAATAATAACAACAAAACCCAACTTAACCCAGGTGCAGGAACAGAGTAAAATGCTCAAGAAATATGTGTTATTATTGCTGTTATTTACTATGCATGGACAATTCTAGCCCCAGTATGGATTTTTCTACTGAGAAACACAATGCTAGTGTAAATGAGTCCCTTAGTGCAAAGGCTTGGGCTCACAGCTGCATTGAGACAAGTGGCCTCAGGCAAAATGGAAATTTAGAAAAACTACTCTGGCCTTGACCTGACATCCCCATCTCTCGTGGAGACTTTGTGGCCAATGGAATGGCGGAGACAAACTCAGAAATGAAAAAGTGCTCCCAAAGGCCTGGAGGAGAAGGCTCAGCCAGAAGAGGCCCAACCTCTGCCTGGAGAGCAGGTGAGGGAGGTTGAGATCTCTTCCCTGAGCACCTGCTCTGCATCAGCACTCGGGTCAGAGCTGGAACTAGTGTAGGTCCCTGTTCTCAAGATGACTCAGTGTGTTAAGGGATGCAGGTGTGAGGCACACGTACACATACAACCCATACCCTTAAAAAAATTAAAGTCCAATGGAGTTCTCTGAGGATACAGGGCATGGACTCAGTGTGGCAGTAATCCAAGGACAGGGGCGGCCCAAGCAGAGGCAAGGGGCACTTGGCTAGGTTCTGTGGTGTCTCTGAGCCCAGCTGCTGATTTTACACCCTTTGAAGTAACCTTGTTGGAAAGAATCTTACCCTCTCCAGAGAGGTCTCCTGAGGGGCTTCTGTGGGAGAGTGAAAGAACACCCCATTGTTTCTCTCCCCAGCCTCTAGAGGAGCAAGGCCACCGTGACAATTGTTTTTCTTAACCAATTAACAAAGGTTTAAATACTTAATGCCTGTTGCTGAGTACTTATTTCACTATTCAGGGGAACCAAGGAACCCTAAGTCCTGCTGGGATTTTTTTTTTCACTTTGAAAGAAAAAGCAGGGTAGGTGGGGGGGGGAGCAGAGGAAGGCAGGGGGCAAAGTGAGGGAGGGGAAATTAGGGGTCACTTAAGGAAATTGGGTTTCTTCCTGGGCTTGAGGGAGAGCAAGTCCTTTCTGGGTACTGGTAGATTGGGGCTGCCCCATCAGAGCTTCCTCCTTGGTGACCATGCAGGATGCCCCTCACTAGAGACGTAAGGTTGGATGTGCAATACTGGCACTGAGCTCAGAATAGGACAGGAGGGCAGAGATCATCCTCCCTCAAAATCTGTGCTGCTCCTCTAAAGCCTGACTCTACCTCCACACATTTGCCCCTAATGCCTATATTCTGTTTTCTTCACAAGAACTTCACCTCTCCACCTGAAACCCTTCCCAAACTGCTTCTCAGAGTGACATCAAAACCCAGAAGCTCTGGTCCCCCATTTCCAGGGAATTTTCTAGACCTACTGGTAAGGCATCTTCATCTATCATGAACTTGAATCTAATAACCATCCTAGAACTACTTCTTCACAGAGTTATATTAAAGGAAAATTATTTGCCCCTGCAAAGATTTTACCTTTTCTTGAAAAATGGGTAGAAAGTAAGATTAGTTAACATGCTGCATTCCAATTATTGGCCTGTCCAATCTTGGGGTATAGTTTACATTAGATTAAGATGATCCTCAACTTTTTGGGTGGTTTTTATTGGTTAATAATAACACACTCCTTCAACAGATGAATGGATAAAAAATAAGTGGTGTATATACACAATTGAATATTACTCAGCCTAAAAGAAGAATGAAATTATGGCATTTGCAGGTAAACAGATGGATCTAGAGAATAACATGCTAAGCAAAATAAGCCAAACCCCCCAAAACAAAGTTTGAATGTTTTCTGTGATAAGCGGATGTTGATCCATAATGGAAGGGGGTAGGGAAGAATGGAGGAACTTTGCATCAGGCAGAGGGGAGGGAAGGGAGGGAAGGGGGTGTTGGGGTGGGAAAGATGGTGGAAAGAGACGAACCTTATTATCCTAGGTATGTGTATGATTACAAGACCAGTGTGACTCTGCACCATGTTCTGCCCGGGGAATGAGAAGTTGTGCTTCATTTGTGTACAATGTGTTAAAATATATTCTACTGTTATGTATAACTAATTAGAACAAATAAAAAAATTTTAAAAAGTAACACACACTTTTTGGTTCTTTTCCATTGCACTTTTAAAAAAAATTTTGTTAAAACTGCCATAAAATATTCTTACCTGAAAAGATAGCTCATTAGTATACATTACCATCGCCATAAGGATAACATTACTGTTGTATGCATTATTGTAAATATTACCTTTTGTAATAGATTAGATAGAGGTTAAGTTGATTAGCTGGGAGGGTTGAGCAAGAGCCAAATTTGCACAAAAGGCTGCAGCCAGGAAAAAGGCACAGTGGGTTCAGTGCAGCTATACCAAACTGTTGGGACCTCTTCTCATAATCAGTACCCGCACCCCTTCCATGGCCCCCCAAATAAACACACAGTCTCAGGAAAAGCAGTGGCCTGTGGTGTCAGCTCCGAGGCCAGCCTTCCTGCACTTCTCCCCCCAGGCCATAGTCCCCAACATCTGTTTGTGTGGGGATTCTGGAGTCGGTACCACCCACAGCTAGTAGAGAAGCAGTGTTTGGAGTTTTCCACTGACTGAGGAGACACATAAGAGAGAAAGACATCCATTTGACTTTTGTTTGGAATCATTCAATAAACATTAGTTTCCACCCATGAGCAAGGAGCCTGACAAGGATTCTTTGCTTGTCCGAATTTAGGCTTCCAATCCTTCTACGAGGCCCATTTGTGTGCTTCCTTTAAAAACATCCAGTTAAAGGAAAAGAACCCTGATAAGTCAGTTTAGCCAGACCCTCCCATACTGACATCTGCCCTGGTGCCTCATCTTCAGATGATTTCTGATCATCTGACCTGTCTTGAGCCAGAATCCCCCTCACCCCTGATATTTCCCCTTAGTAATTTCCCTCCACTGACCCCACCCAGCTCCTTGGCTATAAATTCTCACTCACCTATCCTGTATTCAGGGTGGAGCCCTTTCTCTCTCCCTCATTGCATGACCCTGTTGCAGTGGTATCTATATCTATTGTGATAATCCTGAATAAAGTCTTATTTACCATGCTTTAACAAGTTTCATTGAATATATTTACTTTAACAAGTTCTTTTAAGGTGTCATGGAAAATGCCTTTAGTATGAGATCCAAAATCCTTAGCCTGTTGGTAGTTCTGTCCCTTGCCTATCTTCCTAAGCATATGGTACACTATATATCAGGCAGATGGCCTTCTACTTCCTTGTATATTCCCTACTGGCTTTTTTCTTCTAGCTTCTGGACCTATTCCTCAACCTGGAACACACTTCCCACTGTAAAGAATAAGAATAATTTCTAATCATCCTTCAAGTCTTCATTATAATAGAACTTCATTATGATTTTCCTAGGACACTCTTCCTGAGTCCTGGGATTAGGCTATGTTCCCTTGCTATATGTTCCTGTAGCAATCTAAACTTCCCCTTTTAAGCCACTCCTTTCATGATTACCATGGCTTAAAAGCCTTTCCTCATTTCATGAGAGCAGAGACTATTTCTATCTCATTTACAGATTATGTCTCAAATAGCCTAATACTTCATGACTAACATATAATATTTGTTTCCTTTTTAGTTTTTAGAATGATCTATAATGTATCCTATAATAGGAGGGCACTCTATTATCTTATAATAGAGACCACTGAATAGCTGTGTGTGCATATGTAAGTACCCCAAATTTAAACCAAACAACACACACACCCCTCAAACCAAGACTTGCCAGTTTTTGATTTTCCTAATACTGAATATCATGTGGGTTTAAATCTCTAGTCATGTTAATTGCTACTGTTGCAGATATTTAGCCCCTGTCCCTGAGAAGGAGTAAAAAAAAATCAGTCTCTGAGTACTTGCTACTGGTTACACTATATAGCTTGTTATCCTTTGAATATGAGGTGTTCCTCACAAGTTCCTGTGTCAATGCAGGAATATTCTGAGGTAAAACGATTGGTTGATGAGAAATGCAAGCTAATTAGTCCATCCTAATTTGAATGGACTGACTGGGTGGTAACTGTAGGCAGGTGGGGTGTGGCTGGTGGAGGTGGGTTACCCCTTCCTGACTCTTTGTGTTCTGGCCTCCGTGTTCCTCCACCACACCCTTCCACCATGGTGTTCTGCCTCCTCTTGGGTACAAAGCAATGGACCATGATGGACTAAACTTCTGAAACTGTGAGCCAAAATAAACTCTTCCCCCTCTAAGTTGTTGTTTTTTTTTGGGGGGGGGCGTATTTTGTTCACAGTGATACAGAGCTGACTAATACATAGATCAAGCTTACTTTTTATTTTTCAGTTTTTCCTGCATAGACAAATTATTCAAGGTGTTATAACTAAGTGAAGTAGTAACATTAGCTGTGGCAGAAAGAAAGCACCAGAGTGAAAGAGAACCCAAGAGCTCTGCCCGCCAGGGTTCTACAGACAAAATCTGTAAAATATTTACTGAAGTCTCTGACGCTACAGAACTGTGCTGAGCTCTGGGGAGAAACTATGGAAATCATTCGTAAGTAAAATGCAGAAGGGTCTAAAAAATACATTTTTTTTTTAAAGAGAGAGTGAGAGAGAAGAGGGGGGGACAGAGAGAGAGAGAGAGAATTTTAACATTTATTTATTTTTTCTTAGTTCTCGGCGGACACAACATCTTTGTTGGTATGTGGTGCTGCTGAGGATCGAACCCGGGCCGCACGCATGCTAGGCGAGCGCGCTACCGCTTGAGCCACATCCCCAGCCCCTAAAAAAATACATTTTGATTCAGTAGAATTTATTTCAGAATGTAAAGGATGGTTCAACTTTTTTTTAAAAAAGTCTACTGATGTGGGTATGGTAGCCACGCCTGTAGTCCCAGTGACTCAGGAAGGAGGAGGATTGCAAGTTCAAGGCCAGCCTCAGCAACTTAGTGAGAACCTGTGTCAAAGTAAAATAAAAAGGGCTGGGAATGTAGCTCAGTAGTAGAGTGTCCCTGGATTCAATCTCCAGTATCACAAAATACTAAAAAAGAAAGGGTAGAGGAACAAAGACTGGCATCTAACCTCCCTTGCCAGTCTGCTTCCCTCTCTTGGTTCATACCTCCACCTGCTAAGGTCTTCTATGAGGAAATCCTACTTCCTGTAAAGTAGATTCCACATATTGAAGCTCGTTCAAGTCCTCATCAATAATCAAGGCCTTATAACTGTGCCCAGAGTCCCTCATACTAGTGCTACAGCTCTAATATGCAGAGAAAGGGAGGTCTGGCCATTCCTGGAAAATTCCAGAACTCCTTGCAGGAAAGTCAGATGACTGACTCTGCTCAATAGAGAAAAAAAGGCAGCAATCTCATAGGGAAATACAAAAGTACAAACGGTGAGAGACAGATGGAAACGTAGAAATATATTTTTTAAAAAGTCTACTAATGTGTAAATACTAATATGCCACACTACTGGAAAGTTAAAGAATAAACAGAGACGAGTGGGGTGGGCGAAAGGGAGAGAGAAGGGAAACTGTATGGAAATGGAAGGAGACCCTCATTGTTACACAAAATTACATATAAGAGTTTGTGAGGGGAAAGGGAAAAAAAAAAACAAGGGAGAGAATTAAACAACAGCAGATGGGGTAGAGAGGGAAGATGAGAGGGAAGGGGAGGGGGGATAGTAGGGGATAGGAAAGGTAGCAGAATACAACAGTCATTAATATGGTATTATGTAAAAATGTGGATGTGTAACCGATGTGATTCTGCAACTTGTATTTGGGGTAAAAAATGGGAGTTCATAACCCACTTGAATCAAATGTATGGAAGATGATATGTCATGAGCTTTGTAATGTTTTGAACAACCAATAAAAAAAGAAAGTTAAAGAAAAAAACCATAAGGTCTAAAGTAAAACTTTAGTCTTGTGGTTCATTCATCTAAATAGATGCAGAAATAGCTTCTGACATTATATAATGCTCTTAAGAATTATCAAACAAGAAATAGAGGATAACATACTTTATCTTATAAAATTAATTTGTTGAAGCTTTACAAGAAAAAATCATATTTAATGGTGAAACTTTAAAGTCTTTTTTTTAAAAAAAATTAAGATCAGGAGCTGAATAGCCATTCTCATTAATTTTGCTTATATTCAATGTTGTATTGATACTTCTAGACAATGTGATAAAGCAAGAAATAAGAAGAGCATAATTGGAAACAAAGAAATACATGTTTCTATGTAACAGTATGATAGGCTATATAGGAAATCTGAGACAATCTACAATGAAACTAAGAGTCTAGAAAGTTGATGTTAAAAAAAAGAATCAACATACAATAATGGGCATGGTGGTGCATACCTACAATCCCAGTGACCTGGGAGGCTGAAGCACAAGAATGGCGAATGGCAAACTTGAAGCCAGTCTCAGCAGCTTAGTGAGGCCTAAGTAACTTAGCAAGACCCTGTCTCAAAATACAAAAATAACAAAGGGGTTGGGATGTAACTCAAGGGTATAAACAGTAAAGCATTCCTGGGTTCAATCCCCAGGGGAAAAAAAAAGCATACAAAACCCAATAATGTTTCTATATCCCAGCAATGACCAATTTAAATATATAATAAAAAACCATTTATAATAACACTAGAAAATGTAAGCAGAGTAACTAGTCTCCAAGGTGATCCCCAATGATGCTCCTACCCCCACCACCTTCTTGGCACTGGAGTATTTCTGTACTCCTCTCCTATATTTGATATGACGGATATGTGTAATCAATGGGATCACAGAAATAACTGTGTGTGATTTGCAAGGTTGGGTCATATAAGATATTATGGCTTAGGTCTCCCTCTTGGATCTTGTGGGTAGAAGCAGCCACCATGTCATGAGGACACTGCAGCAACCTGAAGCAGAGGCCCACAGGGTGAAGAACTGAGGCCTCTTGCCAACGGCTAGTTAGGAACTGAGACTTCCTTCCAATAACTGAATTGGAATTGGGTCCCCTGGCTGTAGTTGGGCCTTCAGATGACTGCAGCCCTGGTTGTCTCAGGAAGGATCCCAAGCTAGGATCACACAGCTCAGCTGCTTCTGAACTTCTGGCCCTTAGAAACTGAGAAATAATAAATGTCTGTTTTGCTTAACCACGAAGTTTTGGGAGTGGTATTGCAGCAATAAATAAATAATTTTAACAGAAATTAATAAAGATCTATGAAAGACATAAGAAAAAACATTTAAAAAACATGAACAATTTAAACTACACATCTAGGGCAAAATCCAAACCTACTTCCTATGCAACTTGATGAGTGAATCCTAAAATTCATATGGAAGGTCACAAGAGCAGGGATATTGAGGGGAAAAAAATGAAGCATGCCACATATGTGGAAAGGGATGAGATTTGTCTTCCAGATATAAAATTTATTATGCAGCTACTATAATTAAGACAGTGTGACATTGGCACAGAGATAGACAGACAAATCAATGGAATATAATAAGAAGGAAGTCCTGTAATGGATTAGGAATCTTCATCCATGTGGTGGGCAGAATAAGGTCACTTCCCTCTTCCCTGGAAAGACATTCACATCCTCGCCCTTTGGATCTATGAGTATGTTAGGTTACACAGTGAAAGGGAATTGATGTTCCAGATGGAATGTCTGTTGCCAGTCCAGCTGACTTAACCTTAGAATATGGAGCCTCGCCTGGAGGGTGGTGGGCCCAAGTAACCCAGGTGGGATCAATGGAATCAATGGGCCCTTAAAATAGGAAGTGGAGATAGAAGTTGGTGCTGAAAATACAGCCTCAGGAGAAGGACTTAGCCTACCACTGCTGATTTTGAAGATGGAGCCAAGGAATGCAGGAGGCATCTAAAAACTGGAGAAAGCAAAGAAATGATTCTCTGCTAGGGCTTCTGGAAAGAATGCAGCCCTAAAAACACCTTTTTGGACATTTCAGATTTCTGATCTCAAGAATTATAACATAGGGGTGTTAGTTTAAGGTTCTGGGTTCAATTCTCAGAACCAGAGGAAGGGGTATGTGGGGAGGAGAATTGTCGTAAATTTGTGTTGCTTTTAGCTACTAAGTTAGTGGTCATTTGTTATAGCAGCAATCAGAAACTAGAACAATCTACAATAGAGATGGTTTACAAATCAGGAGGGAAAGGATGCAATAAGCGGGTAGGACCAATTGGTTATCCATAGAAAAAAAAAGAAAATTATATTATATATAATATATGAAGAAATTATATATTAATATATATTAAAAATATATATGAAGAAATTCAAATAGCATATTATAAAGTACTTATCTCTCTTATCACTTTTTTTTGCTATATCATTATGTTTCTGACTTTTTTTTTTTTTTTCAAATCTGAACATTCCAGGAGTTGGTGAGGACACAGAGGAAAAAAAGGCTCTTAGTCTGCAGGTGAGGGTACAAATCCTTATTGCCTTTGTAAAGAGGAATATTCTGAACAGTGGAAGGTGTACATTCTGGTGGCTGAGCAATTCCTTTCTAGGAATCTCTTGCCCTTATATACGAGGAAGCAAGTACAAGAACCTCATTTATTTATTTTAAATAACTTTTTTAGTTATCGATGGACCTTTATTTTATTTTGCTTATGTATATGTGGTGCTGGGAATTGAACGCAATGCCTCACACATATGAGGCAAGTGCTCTACTGTTGAGCTACAACCCCAGCCCCTCAGCATCATTTATAATACTGTAAATCTTGAAAAACCTATATGTCAATGGAAAAGCAGAATTGTGTTGTGCTCTTACAGTGGATGAGCAAGTTCTACTTGCATCAAAATGAATAAATATTGAAAACATTTTACGGGGAAAAAAAAGCAGGTCTACAGAGTGATAAATATATTCTGCATCTATACAAAGTTTTAAAACATACTGTTTGTGCTTTCATGTATGTAGGGTTTTGCAGGACCAAAGCTTATACAATTTGAGGGACTAAGAAAAAGAATATAAAGCTATATTTTTAAATTGAGTGCAAATGTGAATATTAATTTTGAATAAGAAAATAATCACAACACATTATAAATTAAAGCTGAAAAATGCCACAAAAAATAAAATCCAGAAAAACAATGTAATACTCTGATTAATGATTAGACATACCTTTATAACACCATGGTTCTTATATTTGTTGGCTGCATTCCTTTTGATTCCAGTGTTGTAATAAACTTTTCTATAGAGAGTTAAAGGAGACTTCTCTCTTTTCTCTAGCATGATTAATCAAGCAAATGGGAAAATGGGTCTTTAGAAAATAACCTTTAAGCATCAAAACTCTGTAATTTCTGCCCTTCTTGCACTACAGGTTGGTTGTCTGACTTCTCAGGGCAGCCGGGCTGTAGGCTCTGAGCCAGGAGCGGATCCTTCTCGAATGGTGGAGCATGGGAATTGAGGCACAGAGCATCTACCAGGGGCAGTTCTCCTTAGGTACTGGAAGGTTGTGGAGGTAGAGCTGGCAGTGCCTGGACCACCCACTCCAGGCCTGGAGCTGCCCCCTCAACTAGAGTGGCACTTGAGGCTGCAACCCATGGTGAGGGCTCCTACCTGGCCACTGGCTCTGCAGTTTCTGAGCCATGCAGCCCAAGGTTCCTTATCTTCAGGAAAAACTGGCTCCACCAACACTTTTAGTAAAAGTAAATACAAGGGAATGAAAAGAGAATTCAGGACAGTGATTACTACAGGGTTCAGAGAAAAACAGGGTTGGGACAAGTTAAGATGGGATTTTAAGAGGGTAAGATGGGATTTAGAATTTTTAAAATTTTTTGTGTATATGATATATATGTGTGTGTGTGTGTGTGTGTGTGTGTGTGTGTGTGTGTGATCTAATTTTCTTTTTTTTTTTCTCTATGGATAACCGATTGGTCCCACTCTGCTTATTGTATCCTTTCCCTCCTGATCTCTAAACCATCTCTATTATAGATTGTTCTAGTTTCTGAGTGCTGCTGCAACAAATGACCACTAACTGAGTAGCTAAAAGCAACAAAAGATTTATGACAATCCTCCCCCACCCCCTGTGCTGGGGATTGATCCCAGAACCTTAACACTAACACCCCTATGTTATAATTCTTGAGGTCAGAAATCTGAAATGTCCGATTTAAAATGTAAAATTTTAATTTTAAAATTTGTGGGTAATTTTTGTATTTTTTTCTTTTCTTCTGTGTTATTGAAATATTTTATCATTATTTTTAAAAATAAAAACAAAGTCTAACTGAGAGCATGGTTCATGTTAAAAAGTCTCATCCAAAGAAGTATATTGTTTACAGAACATGAATCTTTACATGTGGTAAATCTGATTCCCCAGTTCTTTGCGGGCCATAGGTTTCCATTTTACTAGTTATAGAATCAAGAAGTATATTTTTATACCTTTATATGAATGGTTGCTTAGAAGCAACTATAGGGAGTGATGTGTTCCACAAACATGCTTTGAAATTAAATCCAATTCATGACTTTTACTTTGCCTGGGATCTAGAGACTAATTAGAACGTGGATTTCTTAAAAACAATAACTCGTTGATCCCCACACTGTATAGAATTTTTGGAAACCAACTCATTTCTCTAAGACAATGCTGAGCATTTTTGAGCAACTGCTAAAAGCTAAGCTTGGGTGAGGGGCTCAGGCCTGCCACGTAAGGCTGTCACGGGCTGGAAATGGCAGGATTCCTGGGGGCTCTGGTCACACAGAACACAGTATCTACTCATCTCAGCAAGATTCACACATAAACTAGGTGTTAGCTCAGAGAAACGATTGCAAATTGTGGATAATATAATGAATATATTAACCGCCTAGGATACTTAACACACTTTTAACAAAGCGTAAATTATGCAAAATGCAAATTTGAGCAATAGTTAAGAATGCCCATGTGTTTATCTTAGGATGATTTTAAAATGTTTCACCAGAAAGCAAACACTAAGTTTCTAATACCCCTTCCCTGGGAACTACTTTTGATATTTATTTAAAAACAAAGATTCTTCACAGCTGCTCAGGAGAGGGGGACACTTCTAATATGGAACAGCTGCTTGGTTTTAAGTCCAGGTCATCCCTAAAACTACTTCAGTACCAGGATATAATCACAATGAATGTGCCTTGTCTC
The DNA here is from genome assembly GCF_052094955.1 of Ictidomys tridecemlineatus. Classification (NCBI taxonomy): domain Eukaryota; kingdom Metazoa; phylum Chordata; class Mammalia; order Rodentia; family Sciuridae; genus Ictidomys; species Ictidomys tridecemlineatus. The sequence goes on along the minus strand of NC_135483.1, from coordinate 139,407,299 downwards.
TCTTTTGTCTACCCCTGCCTCTTCCCTCCAAGCAACCCTCCTTAAGTTTCATGTCCCCAGACATCACAATGCCCAGAGCCCGTGTCTGCCAGTGGGTGTCTGTGGGAGCCCTGTTTCCCTCAGGCCGACAGCTCTTCTGAGTTGTGGAATGAGCCTATGCCCCTCCTACTCCTTCCTAATGAACATGGAGGTTAAAAACTGGGGACCAAAAAAGTCAAAATGGTATAAGTTTATTTATACAACCTCACTTAGAGAGGGTTTGGCATACTATTATATTTATTTCCAAAATATTAAACAGGAAAAACACACATGTGTGGGCAGACACACGCAAGCACACGTACACACATAGTCTTACATCCCCTGAATTTCTAGAACGCTTTGCAGTTTAAGCAAAATCTTTCCTCTTCACATTTAATATTTGGAAGTGCTTGAGGTCAGAGGAAAACACTTTCATTAGGCGTTTGATGTCGGGAAGGAGCTCCAGGCAGTGCAAGACAAGTTGGCTTCCATTTTAGGAGCTCCTCAGGATGTGGGAAGAGCAGCTAATGAAATGTTTCCCTGGTTAAAGTCATGGGAAAATGAATCTTCTAAAGTGGGAGATATTCTATTTTTAAAGTGCACAGTAAGATTAAACACTACCCCAAAGCTAGAATACTCTAAAGGGAAGTAGGGACCCACCAGCTCCTCCAAGGAATTTATATACTTGAAATCATCAACCAAAGGCTCATCAATGGAATTGCTGAGTCACAGATTACTAGAGTTTATTCCTAAGGCAAGAGACCAAAGAAATCCAGCTTTCATGTGTGAGATACCAAGGAAAATGAAAATAAAAACAGATATTTTTCTAATATAGATGCCTTCCAATCCTAACCAGTTGGCCCATATCTAGCTACCCATCAACCTAGGGGTTACTGGGTACATTCTACCAACATTCATCTGCCAGGTAGGTAACAGGTGCTATAATAAGGCCCACTGGGCAGGCAGATGGGTAGCTTCAGACTTTGCCCCCAAGGAAATTCAAGTCAAAGGTAAAAATATATTTTCAGGAAAGTGATAAATCAAAGATAATGGGTTTACTCTGAAATTTTATTGGTTTGAATAATTAAAATAGTTTTATATAGAAATTTTGCACTTTGTTCCCATAGTTTTGAGTTCAAGTGAAGGTCTTGGTATTCAAGAAAAGAATGCTTCCAACAGGGAACACAACAATGGTCGCATGAATTAGAAAACAAGATTGCCAGTTGGCATTTTGGGGCTCTTCATGCTACTGAACCAAGAGGCAAAGAAAAGAGATTGCTCTACAGGACGTATTGGTCCCTTTCAGCTAGGAACTGGACTTACACAATGGGAGAAAAGAGGAGTGTGTCTGCAATCAGAGGATTCTCTGGGTATCTCTGAACACTTGTAAGTTTAATGGTAAAAGTTAATAAAAACTACAACAGCAGAAATATGCAGAACCACTGAAGAATCAGATCCTTATGAGGTTTGGGTTGCTTTGTCAGGAAAAGCAGCTCAGCCAGCTGAGGTTCTTGCTGAGAGATCATAGAGTATGGAATGAGGAAACCATAACCATCAACTTTATGGCTTTGTGACCATTTCATTTCCACTCACAAGGATTACAGCAGCCATGCACATTTTCTTCTTGCTTTTTTAAAAATGCACAAGCATGTATACACAAGCACGCTAACTTCTTTATTCTTCCATTCTTGTCCTAATGTTATTACTATTACTCTCAGCTTCACACTCTGTGATGTTGGAATAGGATCTTGCAAATCTTTTATCTCCTTTGCCTCATGACACCCTGCTAGACTCTGTCAACAGGGGGAGCTAGGGGAAGATTGCAAGGCAGCACAGGGAAGGAAGGGCTGCTGCATCTTTTATATGTCACATGATAGCAGGTCTTCATCCTTGCAACAACAGGTGATTATAGCAGTAACAGTGTCCCCACACTATGAGAACCAGCTACATTGGTCCCCTCAGATCACTTGCTGGACAGTGACATTACTGAGAAGTCTGGGTTTCAATTTTATAAGACCCCTTTCAAGGCTACAAGCTAACAACCACATCTTTTTGTTCTTCAAGTTTTAGGAGTGGTAGATACTTCTTAAAGTGTGTCTCTGGGACACTGCTCTGTCTCCCTTTTGCCCTTGCAATTGTTTTTTTGTTGGGGGGGGTGACGGTAACTGGGGATTGAACTCGGGGGTACTCAAACACTGAGCCACATCCCCAGGCCAACATTGTATTTTATTTAGAGACAGGGTCTCACTGAGTTGCTTAGTGCCTTGCTTTTGCTGAGGCTGGCTTTGAACTTGCAATCCTCCTGCCTCAGCCTCCAGAGCTGCTGGGATTATAGATCTGAGCCACTATACCCAGCTCAATTGTTTAATATCGATTAACAGTTAAAGAATTATTAAAATCTTGCCAGGTATGGGGTGCATGCCTGAAATCCCAGCATCTTGGGAGGCTGAAGCAGAAGGATCGTTCAAAGCCAGCTTCAGCAATAAAAAGAGCTGGGGATGTGGCTCAGTGGTTAAGCACTCCTGGGTTCAATCCCTGGTACCAAAAACCAAAACAAAAAAAGAATTGTTAAATTCTCTCTGTGAAAATAATTGGCATGGTTTCTTCTGTGTCTTGATTTGGGTCTTGACTGATAAAATGAACACTTGTCTTCCCACTACCCATCTTATTCCTTCCACAGTGCATAGCAGTCATGCATTTGAAGAGATCGAGTCCACCCGCAGATCCAGAGATGGATCTTGGTAGGCCTAAGTCAGGGTAACTCCATTCCTTTTCTTACAAGGGATTGGTTCAGATAACCCAGGCATCATAGAAATGGCCCATAGCATCCCCCTGGCTGGAAGGCTCAATTAGCGGAGGTCTCATTCAGTTCTGAGACATGGAAGCTCCAGCTCCTTGTGAACAGTGTTTTGCTTAGATATAAAGTCTAGAACTGCTCCAGCCATTTAGCCACTAAATGGGGAACCAAAATGAGGGTGAAGCTAATCCTGCAGGATGACAGAGCTGTGGGAATTGTAAAGGACAGAGTGTGAAGTCCTGATGAAGTCATGCCTCATGTACTCAGGACATTGCAATTAAGTGAGTCAATAAATCTTCTTTATTGTTTTAGCTGGTTTGAGTTAGGTGTGCAATTACTTGCCAGCAAAAGACTTATAATAAAGTCACCAAACTTATTATAAAGGCCATGCTGTTTTGTATTAAGAGACAGCATTATTGTACACGTAAATTAAACAGTCATAGAACATTGATAGGCTTCAGGACACACTCTCTCAAAATATGGCACCGTGGTGTTTGGAAACAGCAGAAGCAGGAAGGTCTCTCTGACCTTCTCTGCCATTCTCCCCTGAAGCAGAACATGAAAGAATTCTCTGACCTTCCCTTGAAACAGATGCCTAGACCAGGAGAAAAGGAGCTAAAGACTTGGAGACACAGAGAAGCATCTTAAACAGGCCCAGCTAAGTTCCTCCAGCTTATTGCCATTAGATCACACACATTTTTGTCCAATCATGCTTTTCTATAACTGTCCACTTCTTCATTAGACCTAGCACAAAACACACAGGTTTTCCTGTTTCTTTGGTTCTTCATTTAGAAGGTTCTGTGTCACCTAAAATCTATATTAAATAAATTTATGACTTTCTCTGGGTAACGTGTCTTTTGTTATAGGGGCCTCAGGCCATGAGCTGGGCAACAGGTGAGGACCAGGTCCTACCTTTCCTCCTCTACAATGCATCTCCCATGTGAGGTGTGCACCATGAGGATGGGGAAAGGACTAGTTCCCTCACTTTGGACCCTTCAGCTAGATTCACCTTTTACACAGTTTCTCCTCTGCGCCTTGAAAATGCCTGAATCCTTTATCTGAATAGGAACAGTTTTCCCAAACTTGTTCTTTGCAATCATAAGGATATAGGCATCTGTCTGTTTTACATTTTTCAATTGGTAGTTTTAATATCCTGAAAATATGAATTCAGGTCCATCTAGCACACGTTAAGTTCAGATTAATCATGGCTTGTAACAACTTGACTTCCCTCAATTTTACCTTGCCCTCCTTATGCTGGTAGCGGGTGGGCCAGGCAGGAGCAATGGACTGGTGGGTGGACTGTTTTATATCCAGGGACCCTCACAGAGGCTGCCTCTGCCCGTTCTCCATCTGAATGGCGTGAATGCCCATGCTTTTCTCCTTTGATTTTGTAGCGAGGAACAAAGAGACCAATAACAAAAAATCTCTTCTCACATTGTAGATTTTTCAAAATAATTTACACAGATGGTTTAAATTGGATACCCAGCCCCCTGGGACATAGGCAAGGGAGGTATGGCCATTTAGTGACACTCCCAGAGGGTTAGGGCTGTCACTGTCCCCAGATCAGCCTAGCAATGTGCTGTTAACATCATTATTAATACTCAGTAGATGTTGGTTAATGAAGAAAAGTGAAAGACGAGAGCTCGCCAGCAGAGTGACTTTCCAACATTGCTGGGGCTGTAGAGCTGAGGGACAGAAGTTAGGACAGGAACTAAGGATTTGTGACTCCCATTTTGTGCTCTTTCCCTGATATAAAGCTTCAGGGGGAGGCTGTGAGAGGAGGCTAGAAGGTCCCGGAAGGCATTAGGGAGCAGGGACATTTCCCGGGAGGGGCTGCTTAGGGACAGTTTGCCACCTAAGCACGCCTTCACACGTGGACTCTTCCTTTCAAAGCTGACTATCCTGCCATTTTTCTCCCCTTCCAGCCACGCAGGGGACCCTCTCTAGGCTTCTGGTGTTTTCATACATGAGCCTAAGGAAATTGGCTGTGGGGACACAAAGAAGGAAACCACGAATGGAAGGGAACATATAAAATAGAATTAATTTGGAGTTAAAAAAAAAAAAAGAAAGAAAAGATGGGCTCTGTGGATCTTATGTGTATGTAATGAAGCCCTGGGAGAAAGTGACAAGGGCACTGGACAGAGAATTGGGGGCACTGGGGCTGGCTGGGACTCTGTTCCTAACTGGGGGTGATTTGGGGGTAAGTCATTTGCTTTGAAGTTTTCATTTCCTTTTGAAAAACAAAGCATCAGAATTTCCAGAGATCTGGAAAGACCATTTCAGCTGTGAGACTCAGGTGGCAATGGGCGTGGTCCAAAGGGACTTTTCTACTCAAAACCTGCTCCTGGTCCTGCCATTTACCATATCTTAGACAAGCTTAGTATTTTCTTCCTGTTTTTAAAGAATATAATGCATATGAGAGAAAATGTAGAAAATATAGGTAAGCATATTAAGGAAGAAAATAAGGACTGCTCATTCCTATCATCCAGAGGTTACTGATTATTTCAGTGTATTTCTGTTCATAATACAGATCAGAGGTTGACAGACAACTATACAACTGTTTTTTTTTTCATAAAGCCTATGATCTGGGAATGGTTTTTACATTTTTAAATGGTTGAAAAAAATCCAAAATAAAAATAATATTTTGTGGCCCATAAAAATTACCTAAATTCAAAGTTCAATGTGCATCAATAAAGTTTTATTGGAACACAGTCATGCTTATTTATTTACATGCTGCCTGTGCCTCTTTACCCTCCAATGGCACCAGAAACCTTAGGGCCACAAAGCCCGAACTACTTATACTGGTTCCTTACTAAAAGAAGTTTTTGTTGACCCCTGATAAAATAAATAAAAATGTGTATGTATGAAAAATTACATTATATATTTTTTATTCTACTTTTTTCTCTTAACATTTAAGTACAAACACTTGATGGTAGCTGTAAATTTTTTAAAATTATGCTTCAATAGTGCCCTAATGTTATGTCCTTTAAGATATGTTATAACTTAAACATTCTTCTTTTGTTGGGTATTTGGTTTATTAAAAGTTTTCACTTAGAAATGCTGCAAAAATCCTTAGGAATAAATATTTATATATTTGGTTATTTCTTAAGATTCCTAGAAGTGAGATAATATCAGAAAGTATATGAACAGCTATAGATACACTAAAAATACTGCACCAATTTGCACTCCCATTATTCGAAGTGAATGACAGTATTCATCTTCCTATACCCATATGAGTAATTATGATAAGGGGATGGGGAGGGGAAGGAGAGAAAGAAGAGAGGAAGAAGGAGAAGGAGACTAAGATTGAGGCTGATTAAGTGCATGTTCGTTTGCTTCTATGAGTGTATATCCTTTTCAATGAAATGGGGGTAAGAGTTCTAGGAACTAAGTGATTTGGGGCTGGGGGATGTAACTCAGTGGTGGAGGACTTGCTCAAGGTGCATGCTCAAGGTGCTGGGTTTGATCCTCAGTATTGCAAAATAAATAAATAACAAAACAGCAGGTTTGCTTTGAGTATCAAAAAAAAAAAGATATAAAAGCACCTCTTGACTATTACAGTATAGTAACTGTGCTCATAATTATCCTGATTCTGTGAAAGTACACATTCTCCCTCTCTGTGTGAATATGTGTGTGTGTGCATGTGTGTGTGTGTGTGTGTGTTTATGTGTGGTGTGTGCATGTGTGTGTGTGTGTGTGTGTGTTTATGTGTGGTGTGTGTGTATATATCAGCCAGTTCTCACTCTGTGGGGGGAAAATCCAGTTGTACTGTAACTGTCCTTTTTACAAGAGAATCAGGTCTTAACTTCACAAAGAGTATTTCACCCTTGAGTTACATTCTTAAAATTAGATCCATGTGTTTCTTTTAATTAGTATTTGATACAGTATTAATATTCTTATTTATCTTCTACATGCCATATGGATTAGATTCTCATTACCTTTGATCTTAATACTTTTAAAATATGTAAATCAGCAGACACCCTCTTTAAAGCAGTGTTTGCATCCCTGTCTATTATTGCCTTGGGCAAAAGGAAAATATCTGCATTGCAAAAAATCCCCAAAATGTGTGGAAATCCTGAAAACCATATATTACACTGGTCAATCTCAACAAATAAAATAATGGCCAGCTGCAAATACAGCCAATTAGAATGCAGTATTTCTTAAACCTGACAGAGGTTCAGCGGGGCCCACCATGCCAGCAAAATAATGTGCCCATGTTGTGTCATAGGCACATTTCTGGGCAAAACTAGCTAAGACTTTGTGATCCACTCAACTTGTGTAAATAGGACACATTAAGCTTTTCTGATTGGTGAATGCCAACAATTCGGAAGAAACGCTTCAGTGGTAGGAGCAGGGTGTGTGTGTATGGTGGGCCGGAGGAGGGTTGTCTTTTTTATTTACTTTGAAATGGTGCAAATCATTGTGCATTCTTGTTCCTTAGCTTTCTTACCTATAAAATGGGTAGATTAAGCAGGTGATATTGTAATTCCAAGCACTAATAAGAAAGAATAACGAGAACACCTTTTTAAGGAACTTTAAATATTAATAGGGATTTTAGTTAATAATCAACTCAGGAGTGAATAGAGAAGGAAAAGAGTAGCTATGATTGATTGATAAAAATTAATCTTGAACTGGACCATTTATATGTTCTATTTACAACTCAATTCAGTCTTATAAAAACTCTTTCTCTTTTTTTTAAAATTGTATTGTGAAATTTTTATTAGCATTATGTTTTTACCTCTTAATTTGAAATTCTTCAAGTTTGTGCTGGAATAGTTATTCCCTCCCATTAGAGCTTTTCTGATAATGGTACAAAATTTTAGGAAAATTTTTAGTCAATTAAAGTAGCATTTGCATGCCACTAAATGCCACAAATATTCCTTTTATTTATAAGAGTACTTGTATTTTGTCAGTTATACATTCTACTTTGGAAAATAAACAGCTACCCAGACTTTCCAATGAGGTTAATAGCCATCTTTGGACCATAGGCTTATGCTCTTACACCTACACACAGTTCTTTTGGGAAGAACTCATTTTTAATTCATATAGGTAGCCACTCTACTGTCTTCTTGTGCTTTGACTCACAAGCACCTTACATCCTGCTCATTACTAGATTCGATGCAGTCTGATTTTAAATTCAGTTAAACTTGCTGACACAACATCGAATAGAGAGTGTCTCTTGGAAGCAGTCCAATTTCTAGAATAACAGAATTCTCCCATAGAGAGATTACATGTAATTAAAATATCTGTATATGTATTTTAAAAAGATATATATGTGTGTGTGTGAATATGTGTGTGTATACACAAATATATCTATTATTGGAGCCCTACCCCAATTACTAAAACAGAGACAAACTATAAGGCCCAGCCAAAATATCAAGCACGGGAGATTGGAGTTTATATGACAGGTTACTGAAGTGATAAGAGGTTCAGGAATACCCAGAGGAAAAACAGTCATGACATAGGTTATTTCTCATAATAGATTGGACTAGAATAAATGAGAAACCAAGTATATATTTGTAACACAGTTTGCATTGTGAATTTGTTTCTCAAATTAAGTGAAATATATTTGTAAATATATATATATATATTTTTGTTGTTGTTGTTGTTGAAATCATTTCAAAAAGAGTAGAGCCCAGCAGAACACCTGCCACGTTGAACAAGACATGCATCACATCCAAAGGGGCCAGCCTTGGCCTTGAGGATGGGGCTGTGCGGTGGGCAGGAGGAAGAGCTGCTGACCTTAGGCCGCCTCTTCTGCCCAACCACTGATATTTCAATCAGCACATTGAAAGGCTGACCCTTGTTTTCACACTTATTGCTCTAGGATCTTCTCATCATAATTCTCACAGCTATCATGGAGACTCAGGGCCTTAAAAAATTGTTGAGAAGGCATTGATTTTCTGAATTCTGTTTAGAGAGAACTCAAATCAGAAACATGAGCACCTCATTCTAGATCCCTGCTTCTGCCCTTCCCACCAGACATCAGTCCCCACGTCCGACATGCCCCACTTTTATCCTCTGGCCTGGACTGGAGTGATGACCTCTCTGCCAATCTCATCTCTAGTTTTGCCTCTATCATCCCTACTCTCCCCAAGGAACTCAGAGGTCACTGTCTAGATGAGCATGTCATTCCTCTGCTTAATATCTTCAAGGGCTCTCCATAATGTTCAGGACAGATGGCAGTCCAGCTCGGCACACAAGGCCCTTCCTGATCTGACATCCCTTACCACTTCAGCTTGTCTTCTACTCAGAGCTCAGTCTCTGCTCCAACACCACAAACTCCCAGTCCTCTAATCCTGTAAGAACCACCATAGGCCCATCTGGAAGTTTTCCCTAAGTCTGGAGTCCACATTAAATGTCCTTATGTTTGGCTCCCGTTTGATCTTGTGTGTAACAACATAATAACAATCATCCTACCTGAGGACAGGTACAGAACCATATTCACATTTCTATTTCAGTGGCATACATCATAGCAAACAACAAATGAATGTCTATTCAAGGAATAAAAAAGAACCACTTTAGTTGCTATTGCTCAAAAACATCCACTAATATCTCCTACTCCTTCAGAAATCACTCATTGCTAGGTAAAAGCCAGCAAGTCTGATGAATTAAATCTACATAAATGCTGTCTAACTCAGGAAACATAAGTTTTGTTAACAGCGTGCTTTTAAGAAGTAATTCTTAAATCACCAAGAGATACTATTGTTGAGTCTTTTAGAATGATGGAATAGATTAATTTATTTCATAAAGAATGAATCCCATTGTGCTGGTTAGCTTTCTGCCACTGTAACAAAATACCTGAGAATAACTTACAAAGATAAAAGGTTTATTTTGGATCACAGTTTTGAAGGTCTGTGGCTGGGCAGGCCCATTGCTTTGAGCCTCTGTGGTAGGTTAGCCAGATGGAAATGGCAGGGAGTGTGTGGCAGAGCAAACTGCTCACTTCATGGTCAGGGGACAAAAGAGAAACAGGAAAGGACTTCCCACTAAGTCCCATCTCCTAAGAGTTCTACCATTTCCCCACTAGCACCACCCAGGGGACCAAGTCTTTAACACAGAGAATCTCTGGGGGATACTTATCTAAACCAGGACACCTACCTTTATTTCTATACCACACAAGCAACAATGATAGCAAGAGGGCCAAGGAAAAGGCCAGAGGAATTTCAAAGGCTCTGCCTAACATTTGCAGATGGGGTTGCTGGGGTCACATTAATTGGTAGAATAAGTATTTTGACATTTGTACAATTGAAAATAACCTGGAGATCAACAACACACTGAGAAAAATTCAGCCAAATCCAAAAACAAGAGTGGAATAATCTACAAATGGCCATTTTCCAAGAACAAATAATCAGAATGGTTATTTGCTAAATAAAATCAGCCCTCTGGGTCTTACAATGATTAAGGAAAACCATCCAAAAGCAGGGTTAGGTGTCTAATACCACTGAGAAGAGTAGCATGTGTTTGCATGGAAAATAACAACACAGTGGTCCAGAGCCCAGGCTATGGAGCAAGGAAAGCCTGGGTTGAATCTCACCTTGACACTTTCTGGCTAGATAAGTGTGGACAATGTGAAAAAGAGATATTTTGTTCACAAAGATCCAATATAAAAAAAAACATTAATTATATGTCTTGTAACATAAGACTAACTTAAGAGAAGGACCTAAATAAAAAATAGACCAAACAGCCCAACCCCATCCAACCCTGATGGTGATTTATATTCAGTTCTTTTTTTCCTTTAAACACCACTTGCCTGACCCTGTTACAGCTGCTGGGAGAGGTTGGTTTTCTCTCAAAATTGGAAATTCTTTTTCTTTAGTCAGGAACTTTTGTACAAGATCTAAATCTGATTTCACAACATTTGAAATGACAATTTTGGCAAGTTGGTAGTTTAATCTTGGATCTTCCCCCAGAACCATACCAGTGTCTGAGTCTCCTTAATCATCTTCCAAACTAGTTAAATTAGGTTTAGGTAAAGAAAATGCCTTCATGTTCAAATAATCCATATTGCCTTATAATGAGGACCTTGTGGGAAGAACCGGGTCCTGCAGAAGGCGCCAGCAAAGAATATCTGAATTCTAGGATTTAGGGAATAAGACAGCAACCCATATTAAACAGGATTCCCAGTTTTCTAGGAATCACAGCTCAAAACATAAAGCTTGAGAAGATAACTGTCTGATTTCACAGTCTCTCTCTCACATAAGGTTCCAGGAAGGAAATGACTCTTCTGTCTTTGGATGAGGACACAATTCAAGGGCAGGTTCATGGATTCCTGAGGTTGTTGGTGACTGAACAGATATCTTACTCTAGTTATAACTGAGGATACCACACTAGTGTGAAGAGAAGACCATGACGCTTGGGTTGCTTTGGAAGTTGCCTGTATCCCCTTGCCCTAGGGAAATGCAAGAGTGAGACACTGACTTCCGCTAACTTTTGGGACAAGGAATGAAGCATGCACCTAAGAAAAGACCAATACAGCGAAGAAGAAACAAAGCTGGCACTCTGGTGGTCACCAGAGAAATACTGGGGTTGCAGGTAAAGGTAAGGCAGGATGATAAACCAAAAAAATTAAAATAAAAAATAAGACCTTCACGGTCTTATGATTTTAAAAAAAATTTTTTTTAGTTGTTGATGGACATTTATTTACTTATTTATATGTGAGAATCAAACCCAGTGCCCCATCATATTAGGCAAGCGTTCTACCACTGAGCTACAAACCCAGCCCCAGCCCCAGTCTTATGAATTTTCAGGTGTTACTTCGCTTTGTTTTTCTCTCTTCCCACTCACCCTAGCCAACAAGGTTAGAAGGGGAAAATGGGAGACTGGATGTCTAGATATCTTTGGATAAGAAATATCAATTTATCTAATAGGGCATATGATCCAGCTTCATTTTTGCAGACTTTGTCCTTGAACATTTTTAAAGAAGATTACTCAGCCTTTAAAAAAAAAAATGCTTGTCAATCCTAGAATTGTGGCCCAATTCCTGCTACAGTAACCACACTCAGGAATTATAAATATCTCAACACCTGCAATGAATGTCTGTGCAATTTCCATGGCTTTTTTTTTACACCTTAACTTTAATATTCCAAGAGCCAACTGAAACCACTGTAGAAAGTCACTGGGCTGTCACTGATAAGCAAAGTATCTTAGGCACAAGAGCCAGCACCTCTGTAGAACATAATAAGGCAAACTGCAGGATTCAACCCCGGGAGCTTGGGTTTCAAAGAGCTGTGCTTCTCGTCTCTTACTTGAGCAAAAGAAGATCCAAACAAAGTCATGCAATAGCTAAACCAATGCCATCTGCGTGGAAATCATATTTTAAACACAAACAAAATCAAACGCTCCATATGCCCTCACTCTTGAACATTTGCTAGAACATTTCTGAGTTATTTATTGTTAGAGAGTCAGTGTGGTCAAACAAAGGAGGCAGCAGTACCCAGACCTGAAGTCCTGGCCTCCTTCCACGTTCTTCTGCCTTCATTTATTTACTCATAATTTTACACATCCCTTCCTATGGAATTCAGATATTTTGCAAAGTATGACCACAGAGTAGGGTTTTTCAGGCTTTGCCATGTCATGGCACACAGAGAAGTGATGCTATGTATATGAACTGGTAAACAGACACCAGGTAAACAGGCTGTTCCTGATGCCTGTTTTGATGCCTGTCTTGCTTGGCTACTCTGAGAGCCCAGAGCATCAATACTGTGGCACAACCCATAACCTAGCCACAATTCATCATTGGTCCTTGGTAACCATGTGAAGCTCATGGTAAAATGCATGTGTTTCCTTGGTGATGTTAAAACTATTACTTCCTTAAAAAGTTGCTAGATGGAAATTTTACTTAAAAGGACATCAAAAAATATGCATGACTCTTGGTCACCCCACCCTAATTCTCATCAAGCTGTTTTTTGGCAGGTGGGAGGGGGACTGTGTTAAGATCACTAGAGATGCAACTTTCCAAACACTTGTAGTTATTTCTGGTCCTTGTGAGAAGCGACGGGAGGTGTGGCTTTCCTCAAGGTGATGTTCAGTTTGTCATTCTCACTGTGTTTTATTTTTCCCCATTGGGCTTCCTGCCTGGAGCCTCAACATTTTGGGAAGAGCTGCTCATTGGTCATCTCTTTTTCAAACCTCAGCCAAAGGCCAAACAAACCATCTCCTGTAGACTGGATGCAAAGCAGAGTTTTGTTCTTTGCTGCTCTGGTTGGAACTGTTCCTATTAACTTCTTAAACATTTCATTATAGTTTTTTTTAATAATAATAGAAAGTAATGTCATACTCTCAGGTCCAAAGGGAGCTTTGAATATTCTGTAAGTCCTTTGTTTTGGATCTCTCACAACTTTCATTAGCATCCCTTAAAATTTTAGGGTAAAATTCACACAGTCAATTGGGAATCTTACGCTCACAAAGACCTCATTGATGTCCTTGTTCATTTCATCAACATTCATCTAGTTATAATTTCGGATGAGAAGGACAGTTTCAGTCAAACACATTATTACTTTAGGCATCAAGTTCATGACTCAATCACTTCCTCCTTTTCTTCTACTGTATTATTTGATTTTTGCTCTTAGGGCAAAGACTGGCAAGACAAGAGGAAATGATCTTTGTGACAATGTTTGCAATTGATATAGCTCAAGTTATTGTTTAAACTAGAGATTGCTTATAAAAATTCTACAACCTGTTTCTCACATGCCACTTTTGTTAGTTGTCTTATTTAAAAATGTGAAAATTTTTCTAGGTTAGATGATTGACAAACACCGATGTTCAAGCCCTAAGGCTCGAGTCTATGACTTGGGCATAAAATATGGTGGTTCTTTCTTAGTGCTCTTGCTCTGTTCTTAAACCTGGACCCAATCATGACAAGATATGAGGAACTCACACACTCCACTAATCTTGTTGCCTTGCAGGAGGTACCAGAAGACAGCAGGGCACTAATCAGAAACATTTGAACTTCAGATTTATGCAGAGAAGATTTACTTACTGAGAGTGACGCCCTCTTCAAACTGCAGAAGGCTTTCACACTTGCTGCATAATTTGAACTATCTTCTACCAGCATGATCTCATAACCAGAGATTTCAATATTTTAATAAGTTTAGTGTGGATAATTTTAATAAGTTGATCAGTGAAAATGCTGTTGAAAAAATTAGAATTTTTCCCACTGGCCACTCATAACTCCCCATACAAGATCAAAAATACCTGTTGGTTGCTAGGGTGAGTGGAACACAGAGAAACTCAGGTGACAGAATTCTAGCTGCAATGCATGTTCAAAGTGAGACTTAAGTATAAACTCCATTTTAACATTATTGCCCACACAGTTCACATGGTAAAAAGTCTGAGGGGTTACTATCAATGAATCATAATGTGTTAGTCATATTTTAGAACTCATTGTTCCTCTATGTCACCATGTACCTAATCTTCACTTTCAACTCAAAGAGACCTTCAATATGACTTCATCCTTCCCTTTATAACGTACAGGGCTAGGAATAAGTCTCTTCGGCTCCTGTTTTAGATCTTTTCTTACATTAAGCGATTTGAATACAATCTATTGGGAATTGCTAAGAAAATAATAATCATTTTAAATTCAACATATTTTCATCTTTAAAATCCAAGTGCATTTTAATATGTTATTCCCCGCTGATATCAAGACCAATATTCGAAGTTGTCATCACTGTGTGCCAGACTCTTTTGCAATACAGGTGTGGGGATTTTTTGAGGTGTGTTATGGGAAGTGTAAGGAGAGGAGGAGAAAAGACTTGAAAGCAAACTACACTCCCCTTTCAGAAGGTCTTGAGACCTTCCCTCTAGACTATGCAAATGTATCTAAAATGGTTATGCTTAATCAGATAACCCACTTACTTTCTCTCAACCAAATAATTGTATATAGCAAAATAAACCACAGAGCAAACCTGACCCTTACAAACTTTTCCAAGGCCCACTGTTAATCTCCTTTTCCATTCTTTCTTAGAGACCTCATTCATTTTCATAACAAAACATTTTCATAACAAAACAAACTGACAAATAGAAATGCCATTCCTTAGAGTCTCCTACTATTCAAGTAGATGAATGTAACCCATTTCCTAAGCTCCACTCCCATGACTACAACCAGTGACCACAAATGTTTCATTTCAAACAGTCTCTCACATCTGGCAAATGATGTTTGAAATGAAATTGATTTTACCATTTGGACTACCTGTAGTAGTCAGCTTCTCATTTACTATAATGAAGTACCTGAGGCAATTAACTTATAAAGAGAAAAAATTTTTTTTAACTCATGTATGAAGATTCCAGTCCAAGATTGGGATTGGGTAGCCCCATTGCTTTGGGTCTCTGGTGAGGATAGCAGATGGCAATAGCAGGGAGCGCATGGCAGAGAAAATTGTTCACCTAATAAGCCAGGGAGGAGAGAGAGAGAGAGAGAGAGAGAGAGAGAGAGAGAGAGAGAGAGAGAGAGAGAGAGAGAGAGAGAGAGAGAGAACACCAGGATCCCACAGTTCTCTTTGGGGACACCCCCCCCCAAGGACTTAAGACCTCCAATTAGACGCTCATTGCATTCCCATTAGCATCACTCTGTAGACCAAGCTTTTAACAAATGGGTCTTTTATTGACACTAGTTCAAACCATTGTACTACCTCCCTGAATTAGTTCATTAGTTCATCACTCAGTAAATACTTATGTAGTGCCTACTGTGTACTAGGTACCATGTCAAGCACTTCCTTGTTTCTCTGTTTATCAACCATCATTCTCAGTGACCTATAATTAACACCATTGAGTTCTTTCCATACTTCAAAACAACCAGTAATAAAAATATCATGCATAACTTAATCTAATTATGTGTGGAAGATAAATTTATACAGCAGAGATTGCTGGGTCAAATGATAGACTGACAGACTGTTTTCCAAAATCTTTGCTGCTCTACCACAAACAGTATTACAAATGCACATTTCCTTAAAAACAAAAAACAGTATTGGGGATTGAATCTGGGGCCTTCTGCATGTTATGCAAGTGCTCTATCACTGAGTCACATCCATAGACCTTTTTATTTATTTATTTATATTTTTTAAAAGAAATTCTTGCTAAATTGCCTAAGATAGTCTCAAATTTGCCATCCTCCTGCCTCAGCCTCCTAAGAGGCTGGGATTACAGGTGTGCCCACCATATGATTTCCTTATATTCTTGACAGCCTACATATTTATCTTTTTGCTCTGTTCTTGTCTAAAATATACAAAACCATGATTTTCATTTCTCATTAAATTTTGAGATTTAACATTTTTGCATGCAGTCATAGGCCAATTTGTATTTCCTTTTATGAATCATTCTTTAAAGTTCTTTGTATGCCTTTCTAAAAAAGTGTTTGGGGTTTTTCCTGAAAGAGGGTGACAGTACCTCAAAGAATAGAGTAGAAGTTCTACTGTTGAGTGGGATGGAGGCTCAAGCCAAATATCATTTGGGTATTTAAGGAGAGGGAGACCTTAGAGAAATGGACTATTCATGTAATGCTGTAGCAGAACCTAAGGTTATTGTGAAAATAAAACAGTTCTCCCTTACTACCTGAAATGCTTCATAAATGTCAATTTTAATAGTTTCATCTTATTCTAACATGTGGCAGTACCAAATTCCTTTTATTGCTTTCTTATTTTTTTCTAGACTTTTAAAAAAAAAGAGATTCTGAGTAAATTATCAAGATAAAGGATCTAAACTTTTTTTTAAGATTCTCAATACATACTGTGAAATATTCTTGAGCAACAAATCATATCCTTTACACTTCTGCCAGCATACTCCCAAAATAAGTCTTTTCTATTTTTTTCCTTTGCTCTATTTCTAGACTATACCAGAAGTAGCTGCATTTTATTGGCACAAACTGTTTCCACAAGGCCTTAAATATTTGCCTTGGGATTTTATGATTTTTGCATATAAGTGGACTTTTTCTTGCCTGCAATTCTCAATATTCCATGAAAGAGGTCCTGATGGGAAATCTGATGATTCAAGAGGGAAGGTCTGATTCACATGACTTGGAAATTCTCAAGTTTGGAAATGGACATGAAACAGTGCCATGCCCTGAGCCCATGTACCTCCACTGGTTAAACGCTACCTTGAGTAGACATCACTGCCTGTCCACGCAACATGGAAGGCAGAAAATGTAATCAACTCAGATATGTCTCCCAGCTTCTCAGATAAAAGAAACCCTTGAAATGTGAACAGAATTCACTGGGTGGGGCTTCCAGGAAAATTGTTCTAGCTCTTTTGAAAAAAAAAATACACACACACACACACACACATACACACATATCTAGCCTTGATAGCTGGAGATTTAGCAGTCGCTATTTTTATTGGTCTTGGGAGCATGCAAGGAAAATAAAGAAAATTGCAGAAATTGGCCTTGCTTGTTATTTTTTGATCTTTTAAACCAATGCCAGAAAATTGCCCATCCCTGGACTTCTGGTGACATGAGAAAAATAAATATTTATCCGTTAAAGTGGTATTCTAGTACAAGTTTCTTTTCTTTTCTTTGCACCAGGGATTGAACTCAGGGGCGCTAAACCACTGAGCCATATCCCCAGACGCTTTTTATTTATTTATTTTTTTTGAGACAGGGTCTCCCTAAGTTGCTTAGGTCCTTGCTAAGTTGCCGAGGCTAGCTTGGAACTTGAGCTCCTCCTCCCTCAGCCTCCCAAGCCACTGGGATTGCACATTTCTTGGTGAATGTCACCAAGCCCCGTCAAAACATGCTTCCTGAAGCAGAAAACAATTCCTACTACCTAAAGCACTAGTTTAAAAAATATCTTCCAAAGATGTGTTTTTCAACTTTGGGAGAGAGGATGAGAGCCTTGTACGAGTAACTGAGGTTAAATGGAGTCCTTTTAAAAGAAGTAGCGTTCCTTCCTTCTGGATCCTCTCTTCATCCATTTTTTACCTCCCTCTGGACCCAGAGGCTGACTTGTATGGGCTACTCTGACTTTCCACGATTTGGGCCAATGGAGAGCCTGAGCAGATCAGAGGAAAGGAAGAGAGTAAGAACAGAAGGAGGAATGATATTCTCCTTCCTGTGGAGTCGTCTTGAGTTGACTGTGTCCTTGCCTGAAGGTCATCTCTCTTCTTAAGACTCCTGTTCCCACATACTCTTTCCTTCTGGGTTCCAGATGTGGCTTTTGTAAGTACAGAAACTGTAGTCATTTTTCAGAAGACAGAAGGATGACTAAGTATCTGTTGAAACACAGGACTTTGGTCCTGACCCCAGCATCTTTCCCAGAAAAAGTCATGGAACTCTAGGGAACTCTGGGGTCCATCTACCTGGTTTTCATGAAGAGTTAACTGACTACCTCAAACCAAGTGTAAACACCTCACCTCTAGACTTTTAATCTAGCTTTTGTTATTTTATTTTCTGTGAGTTTTTTTTCCTATAGCTTGATTCTTCTCTATATTTTACCTCATGGTAATTTAATGAAAGAAAACAGACAGTTTTGACACTAGCCTACAGACAGTGTCAAAACTCCAAAACACCAAATATGAGATCTCCAGGACCATTATTACTCTGATAAAATTAGTGGCCTATGAAGTCAAAATAGGGTTAACATCTAACTGATAGTAATGAGAACCAGGGAAAAACTGCTTTCAAGGACAGCAACAACACTAATTTATGTTATGCATATATTATCTTAGCATATAAAAGTGGCTCAGAAAACATTAACCCCACTTTGTAGGGAGTTCAAAGTAAAATGTAAAGTGATATTATCTCAAGCTTTATGTTCTAACTTTCAGTCTAGAATTCCACTAAGAATTCTCCTTCTTTATTAAATATGGAAAACTGAGCAAGAGTTAAGCAACAATTTGAATTACAAAAGGAGCGATGCTAGATGGGGTGGTGCATACCCTTAATCCCAATGACTTGGGAAGCTGAAGCAGGAGGATCAAGTTTGAGGCCTCACCAAGTAAGTGAGGTCCTAAGCAACTCAGTAAGACCCTGTCACAAAATTAAAAATCATTAAAAAAGGGTTGGGGATAAGATGTGCACAATGTGCACTTTAAATTTTTTAATGATAAAAATCATTTAAAAAGGGTTGGCTCAGTGGTTAAACGCCCCCCAGGTTTAATCCCTAGAACAAAAACAAAGTGATGAAAAAAATAAACATAGGGCTCCATGTTTTAGTCTTTTGAAGACTCCTGTTTTGTTTTTTTGTAACGGACAACTAACTTATTTACTTTCTTTCTTCCTCCTCCTCCTGCTCCTCCTTCTCCTCCCCCCTCCCCCTTCTCCTCCCCTCCCCTCCCCCTCCTCCTGCTCCTTCTTCTTCTGTCCCTCCTCCTCCCTCCTCCT
The DNA here is from genome assembly GCF_052094955.1 of Ictidomys tridecemlineatus. Classification (NCBI taxonomy): domain Eukaryota; kingdom Metazoa; phylum Chordata; class Mammalia; order Rodentia; family Sciuridae; genus Ictidomys; species Ictidomys tridecemlineatus. The sequence goes on along the minus strand of NC_135483.1, from coordinate 139,388,172 downwards.
TCCCTCCCTCCCCTCCTCCTCCTCCTCTTCCCCCTCCTCCTCCCCTCCTCCTCCTCCTCCTCCTCAATGTTTTAGTCTTTTGAAGACTCCTGTTGTTTTTTTTTTTTTTTTTGGTAAGGAACAACTATTTGACTTTTATTTCTTTCTTCCTCCTCCTCCTCCTGCTCCTCCTGCTCCTCCTCCTCCTCTTCCTCCTCCTCCTCCTCCTCCTCCTCTCCTCCTCCTCCTTTTTTTTTAATGAAGAAGAAAAAGACCGAAGCCACCTGCCTGTCTTGGCACTTTTGAGAAGCCGTGTATCTGATGCTTTGGCGATTGGGCACATCTTACATGTCATTTGATGACTTTTAGAGACAAAGCCCCCAAAGAGGAGTCCACCTGAAAAAGCCATAGCAATGTACAAATATTTGAAGATTTTCCACATGAAAAAAGAAACAGCCATTTTAAAAAAATTGTTCAGCTGTGGGAAGCAGGAAGAAATATCTATCCATCAAGCTTTCTAACCATGAAACTGAACATCTTCAAAATAATCAGTTCCTCTCATTGGTCTCCGGAGTCCTAACCAGGATGCAGACCCAGATGGGAAGGCGAAGTGTTAAGGAAGTCCTTGGCATCACGATCAACAGGTTGCTGGTAAATATTTGTGCATGCATGGATGCCACTGGCTTCCTAGAGGGGCTAGAGGGTGAGATGGTTTGCAAAAGGAGGTGTGAAGTCTGCCTGGCTGACCTTTCCGTCAGGGTGCCCAAGGGAAGATAATCACCTAAGGTCAATGTTTAGAATTCTCCGGGTCAAGATCCCTCATGAGCAAAACCGTATGTGTTCGATCCTCTAATCCTCTAACTCAGGAGTTATTTCCAGTTGTCACTATGTTCCGATGGGCAATTTGCTCGGGGCCGTGGGTTAGAGGGGACATCTATGCTAACTCCCCTCTCAAGGGGAGAGGAAATGTGATGTTCTTTTCCCCCAGTGCTTTCCCACAGAAACTGCTCCTTGACTTGAGGCCTCCACTAATGGAGTCAATGAAAGGATGCAAGTCTGCAGCAAAGAATGAGCAGACTACAAGACATGGGAAGTCCCCTGATCCCCAAATGGCCAGCCAAGATGAAAATCAGAAGGCAGAGTATAGTGTGGTGCTCTGAGCTGAACTGCCCTGTGCATCGGTAAATGCAGCTGTGAAGAACAAAGAGAAGGGACACTTTGTAATTCGACCCTTGGAGATTTGGAATAGATCCTTGCTTGCTCTGTCCCCCACTGGTACCCCAAACATTCCAACCTTGTGGAGTGAGTTAGCATGGAAACTGTCCTTTGGAGGACCAATCAGTTAAGAGCAGAAACTAACCTAGAGCTCTTTGCATTTATCTGATTTCTGCACAAATGCAGAACTGGACATTTAAAGTGGATGCGTGCCCACTGGGAGAACCCAGCCATTGTGCCCTGGCATAAAAACGTCTCCTCTGAAATTAGGATACTGTGTAAACTCATCCACCAAGAGCTTTGTAGATCTCTTGCATTTATTTCTCGGGCCTGTTTGAATTTGTTCTTTTAAAGAGGCTGCTTAGGGAAAATGCCTGGCACCAATGGAATGAAAAGGGATATCACTGGTTTCTTCCTTTTAAAAAGGGAGAGTCCCCCTGGGAACGCTGGGTCTTCATGTGTATTAGGTCAGACGCACTGGCCTGATGGCTGGGTAGGCTGGCTGTTCCAACTGCTGGCTGTGAGTTCGAATGGGGATGGAATCGGTGGGGGCTCTAAATGTACCCTGTGCCATTTAGGTGGATTAATACGACACAACTCCTTCCCTTACACAAATCAATCCCACTCTTCAGTGTAGAAAAGGTTTAAGGTGACACCCGTGGGGACATGGAGGCAACTCGTGACACCCATGGGGACATGGAGGCAAAACCAAGTAAAAAGAAATCCTAGCACAAGCCAGAACGCTTGGCCATTTGGATGGAATGAAGAAGGGGCTGCTAATTTAGAAATTAGCTACTCTCCAAAGTGATTCTCAAGGGGCGTGATAGAGCATGCCTTTAATCCCAGCGGCTTGGGAGGCTGAGGCAGGAGGATCACAAGTTCAAAACCAGCCTCAGCAACTTTGCGAGGCCCTAAGGAAACTCAGTGAGACCCTATCTCTAAATAAAATATGAAAAAGGGCTGCGGATGTTAAGGGCCCCTGGGTTCAATCCTTGGTACCAAAAAGAAAAACAAAAACCAAACAAATGTGATTCTCATTAGAGGAGTGAGAAATAGCAGAGGCAGCAGCTGAACATTATTAGATGCTCACTGTGGACCAGGTTCTAATCAACTTGCAGTGAGTCCTCATCTGGAGCCTTAGTTTTGAAAGACAGTCCTGACCCAGTGCCCTCTTGGAGATGCTACAACATCACACATGCACATAAACTGTGTCTTCTCTCTCTCTCTCTCTCTCTCTCTCTCTCTCTCTCTCTCTCTCTCTCTCTCTCTCTCTCTCGGAACCTAGGAACATAGATCGTGGAACAGAGAATTTTACTGTAATACAAAGAAGGAAGATGTGGCACTGGAGGGATTTGTGGATGGCAGTAATGGGAAAGGCTTAAGCAAAGCTTGGGCCTGGGACTGAGTGTGTGACTTGAAGTGGAATTCCAGGAAGTCAGTGATATATATATATATATATATATATATATATATATATATATATATATATATATATATGTATGTATGTATATATTTTGATAGTAATGAGAATTAAACCCAGAGTGCTTAGTGCTTACTAAGCAAACACCCTACCAATGAGCTATATCCCTAGCCTGTGAATTGCTCTTGGTTGGGAGAAAAAATATAGGCTCATTTAATACTCTTTGTTTACACTGGATTTCTCCCTCCTGCCTTTGCCCCAATAATATGCACAGAAATATATGGCTTTTAACATTGCAATTAATGTTACTCTAAATCTAACCACAATCCAAACTAAACACATGCCTCTACCTAAAGCCAATAATCTGACCCACCCCCAATAGCTTTATGTCCCTTATTTTGTTCTCTCACCTTGGAGCCTTATTAGAATAGAGCACCTGAAATCTTGTGACCAATGAAGAAGCAATCAAATAACTTGGATATAAATATAGCAGAATTCACAGTCTACAGATAAACATAGAACTAGCAGGTCAACACGTTGAGGCCTTTATTCTCCCAGTTCCTTTATAAAGCAAAGAGGAAAATACACTTAACAAGCTAAGATGACCTTCCAAAGGACTCACAAGAATAGCCTGGGCCAGTCCAGAGGCATCCCTTCCTCTAGGTCTCCTGAGAACCCAGCCTGGATTCAGTTAGCTCTTGGGTGACCTACTAGGATGGAATTTCCTCATTTACCAAATGAGTTGAATCAAAGGATCTCAAAGTCCTCTATGATCTAAAATCTGGAAGGCTAGGCCATATGTACTTGGTAGAGAACTTACTCAAAGAACAATGAAATAGTCCCATGAGTAATAAACAGAAGCCCACAGTCACCATTTTTTTTTTGTCAAATGCTTACTATAAATGAAGAGTACTGTGTTAAGCATTTTCTATGCACAGCCTGTGATGGAGGTGCTTTTTATCATTCCTATTTCAGACATTAAGAAAGAGAGGCACAGGAAAGTTAAGCAACTTACCCAAAGTCACAAAGCTGTTAGAGTGGCACGCTGGGGGCATAAATTAAGCTTGACTCCAAAGACCGCTATGCCACACTGCCAAGGGTATGGGACCATTTGTTCTTTTCAAGAGCTCCAGAGGCTCATCAACAGAAGAGAACAAAACAGATGCCCATCAAGAGAAGGATGGATTTGTGAAGGGTGGTCTGTTTCTAAAATGGAATGGTGAAAAATCTTTAAAAAAATATTTATTTTTTACTTGTAGTTGTCAATACCTTTATTTTATTTATTTTTATGTAGTACTAAGGATTGAACCCAGGGCCTCACAAGTGCTAGGTGAGTACTCTACCACTGAACCACAACTTCAGCCTCAAAAATCTTAACAATATAATGCTAAAGGGGGAAAAAACAGAAGAAGAATCAAAATTAAATTATGGTATTTAGGGCTGTATGCCTAGGTGGCTACTGCAGGAAGAAGAATGAGAGTCCCAATCCTGACGGGACACATGAGGCTCCGGCTGTGGGTGAGTTCTGTCTGGACATCTTGGTTGTGCTTGCCTGGGTACTTACATTATGATAATTCATTATGCTGTCCATCTCTCTTTTAAACTTTTTTTTTTCCTGTAGGCATGTTACATTTTAAGAATTTTTTTAAAAGTCAGAAACAATCTTTACCTGGTATGTCTCAAATGTGAGATTTTCCCAGTATGGAAAGGCAATATGCAGAGGGCTGGAAACATCTTTCTTTATTTACTCTTTGGCCAATTCCTGACCCTTCTCTTGCAGGTCTTAGCTCTGGAATAAGCTTTGGGGACTCTGCTCCCTGGAGCACCAAATACATTATGTATTTCCTAGAGCTCTGTGATGCCCTGGTCAAAGAGATTTGATTTCAGACTTATGTGTCCATTTCTCCCTTGAAATATAAACTTCACAAGAGCAAGCCTGGATTTGTTCCCTGTGTATCACCTGCAATAAACACAGAGCTTGTCATGCTCAATAAACACCTGTGGGATGGATACCCAAGTGAGTCAGTCATCAAACACTGCCAACCCTCCTTGAATTTAAAGCAATAATTTCTCTCTTGCTAAATCTTGTATTTAGTGGAAGAAATCAACACCAGAGATTCCCAGTCATCCCAGGGATTTCTTCTTACTTAAGAGGCATAAATAGAGAGGACAGCAAGAGGATTAAAAAAATTAAAAATTGAAAGAAAAATCTTTCTAGGGTTCTACACATAGCTCTACAATCAAGCTTCTTTTTTAAAATTATTTAATTTGTGGGTCACATCTATTTGCTCTCCCTACATCAGTTAAAATGCTTACATCCAATTGAGAAGTCCTGCTTATGCCATGGTTCTCATCTATCAACTACCATGCAGCTAACTAACTACCCTGATCCTCTCAGCTGTTCTTATTTTCTTGGGTAGGTAGTAGGTGCCAAGCCAAAGTGGGAGTCTGGTTTATTTAAAAACATTTTTTCCCTGATTAATTACATTCATGAAAAAATTCATTATTGCTCTGCAAAAGACAGTTAAAAGATGAAAAGAGTCAGGTATGGTGGTGCACGCCTGTAATCCCAGAGGCTTGGGTGGCTGAGACAGGAGAATTGTGAGTTCAAAGCCAGACTCAGCAATAGCAAGGTGCTTAGCAGTTCAGTGAGACCCTGTCTCTAAATAAAATGCAATATAGGGCTGGCGATGGCTGAGTGTCCCTGAGTTCATTCCCCAGTACCCTCTATCCATCCCCCCAAAAGAAGAGAGAATTAAAAACCAGAGACTGAAAGAAAATATACACAAAACACATATCTGCCATGGATTGGTATCCAAAATATATCAAGAACCCTTAAAATTCAAGAATAAGAAAACAACACAATTTTAAAAAATCAGCAGCTCTGAATAGACACCTCACCAAAGCTGATATGTTGATGGCAAATGAGTAAATGATAAAATCTCCAACATCATATGTCATCAGGGACTTGCACATGAGATGCTACTATGCACCTGTTAAAATGACAAAAATCCTAAACATCGACAAGCATCAAATGCTGGAGAGAATGTGGAGCAACAGGAACTCCAATTCATTGCTGAAATAAGTCCCTTTGGAAGACAATTTGGTAGTTTCTTACAAAATAGACTCTTAAGACACAATCAGGCATATTAACCCAAATGAGATGAAAACCTACATCTATACTAAAACCTGTCCACAAACATTTATAACATCTTTGTTCATAATTGCCCAAACTTGGAAACATCCAAGATGTCTTTCAATAGATGAATGGATAAACAAACTGTGATACATCCATATAATGCAATATTATTCAACTCTAAAAGGAAATGAGCTATTAAGCCATGAAAAGACACGGAGGCATCTTAAGTATATATTATTAAGTGAAAGAAGCCAATTTAAAAAGCCATATCCTATGTGATTCCAACAATATGACATTCTGCAAAAGGCAAAATGACAGAGACAGTAAAAAAAATGTAAAAATAAGTGGTTGCTAGAATCTTGGGGAAAAGGGAAGAGGGAATAGGTGGGGACAGAGGGGGGTTTTAGGTCGGTTAAACGGTTCTATTTCATACTACATTGGAGGATGCATGTTATTACATATTTGTCAAAACTCATAGACTGCACAACACCAAGAGTGAGTCCTAAAGTAAAATAGGAGCTTTGGTTAATAATAATGGATCAATACTGGCTTATCAATTCTAACAAATGGGCCACAGGAATGCAAGATTTTTTTCTTCTTTTGTGCAGGGGATTGAACATGGGGCCTCCTGCATGCTGAGCCCACACCTACATGGAGCTGAAACTCATCCCCTGCATGATATTAATAATATGAGAATTCTATACTTTCCTCTCAATATTTCTGGGAACCCAAATCTACTCAAAGTCTAATGGAAAAAAATAAAAATAAATTTTAATATGCTCAATCTTGGAAAACAAAAGTCAAAAGAAGAAAAGAAAAAGCACTCCACTCTTCTCATGAAATAACAGTATGTTTATTTTTAAAGTTGAAAGAATCCTTTAAAATGAAGTGAACTCCACACTAAGGTTAACAGGGCAGTCTCTAGAGCAGGCACTGTTTCAATTACTTCAAATAAGAAAATAATTTAAAAATAAAATTTCCCTAGGCACATTTTACAGTCATGCCATCGACATCCCATTCTGGAAGCCAAATACATAACTTGGCTCACACAGCCCCGCCTAGTGTTGTCCGGCAGCTGCGCTCCTGATGTCCTGGGTCCCTGCCAGAACCTAACTTGGCGGCAGCAAAAAGTGCATCTCAACCTAATGTACGCAGGAAAGCCCTGGAAAAGTTCAGCAGGAACTTCTCTTGGACATGTTTGCGGGAACAATCTAAGCAGAGATGATGTCACAAAAAAACCAACTCTGTCATGTGCTTTAATGAGTTGCAGGAATGAGAACAGGCTGCAAACGGATTTTCCCGAGGTATGTGGCCTCAGGAATGGTGGCCTGGCATAGGACTTTCCTCTGTGCCTTCTAACTGCCACAGCTGTGGACACTTCTCCTTCTAGCCTCCAATTCCTTCTCCAGAGTTAGCATCTCTCTATCAGCTCAGCTGACTGAGGAGCCGGTGGGTACAGCCCCAACCTTCACAGAAAATGCCCCTCAAATTTCAAAGACTACAAAAACACATGATGAATCTTTTCCTCTTGGTGGGCATCTAAAGAGCCCCAGTTTTAGGCAGAGTCCTAGGTTGGAATTAGCTACTAGGATGACAACTGATGTCCCAAGCATTCTTCTGGTGTCCCTCACTATTACAAAATAAAGCAAAACAGAATCAGACAAATGAAAACCCCAGATCTATTAAAAATGAGAAAAGTCTTATGCAAAATAGGAAAGGTGCATGATTAATAGAAACGGGGCTAAATTGAATCTGGTACTTGTAGAACTCCCCTCTCTTCCTCCTCCTTCCATCCTTTCCCCTAACGCCATGAGCTCTGAAGTATACTTCCCTATGCTAGCCTTGTTCCTTTCTTTTGCAAAATATCCAGAGCACAAGCATAATGGCAACGATGCCTATGTTAGAGGTTATGAAAAAATTCAGAGAGGTGAGTTTTAGAAGAATTTTGCCATGCAGGAGAAGACACAGTGGCCAGGTTAGCACGGATGCTACAGTTTATAAACTCAAAATAACCTTTAAAGGTGATAATTTCTAATAGTTTTAGAAATTGAATATCAACTTCTTAGAAGGGAGTGAAGAATACTCCCTTCTGCCTCCAGTATGTAAAGTTAAAAGTAAATGTAACCCTATCCTTGACAACTTCCTAAGAATTTAATGTGACCTCTTAAAATAAGTGAAGATACTCAGTGAGTCTTTAAACCTGGTCTAGAAAATAACAGTGGCAAAGACAACATATTTGAATAGCATTTGTCTCCTAAGTGTCTTCTTTCACTTTCTGGCTCTGTGGTTGACATATAGAGTAGGTGCTCGATAAATGTTTGTTGAATGAGTAGAAAACCACTTGTGTAATGCCTACTTTGAGTCAATGTAGTCTCATACAGATGGAACACTCAGAGTTCTCAAAGGAAAGTCTCTGTGGAACTTGAAAAAAATGTAGATCCCTCCCCAAACCTGCAGGTCAGAAACTATGAGCTGAATTCAGCAATCAAACACATCCTTTGGGTGATTACGGTTTCTGCTGATGGTTGAGAAACACTGGTCTTAAAAGATCCTTTTAGAAGGGACATTTTTCCCACTGTGCATGCTAAAAGTCAGAATCCAATTCCTGTGCTTCCTTTGCCATCTCACTGAGAAAACTCTGACACTGAGACTTTACCAAATTTGATGTGTTTGTTTGTTTAATATATGTGTGTGCACACACATGCACATGTATATGTTTTCTTTTTGGTGCTGGGGAGGGAACCCTGGGCCTTATCCACTCAAACACACACACTCTACCACTGAGCCTCACTCCAATATTACCAAGTCTAACTGATGAGGGTTTAAGGTGAATTCAATGTTGTTCTGGTAAAAAGAAAAGATGTTCTTAGCCCAACAATGCCAAAAAGAACAAGAATTCAGAACTGCAGCGATGACCCATAACTGAAGACACAGTGGGCTTGCTGACTTGTGTGTGGCATTCAGGAATGGAAGTGGGTATGGGACAGAAAGGTCCAGAAGGCTTTCCTCCACTTGGGGTCTGGTTTCTTTGTGCTTTCCCGAGAGAGATTATGTGGTCTCTGAGACAAAGTCATAGGGACATACTCTCCCTGTCAAACAGAGACATCTGAGCCTTTGATGAGTACAGTGTTGTCTAGCAAGCCGCTCGCAGCCCCTTCCATGCATAGGATCCAGGGTGGGTGACTCTGTAGTGTGGATCTAAGGCAGAGTCTTGCCTGATAGAAGGATCTAATTTTAGAAAAAAGTTCCTGCCCAAACCAAGCTTAATCTCCTGTATCATCATAGCGTGACCAACTTGTCCCAGTTTGCCTGGCGCTGTCCCTTACCTGGGACTCCGTATCTTAGAATCCTTCAGTCCCAGGAAAATTGAAATGTTTGGTTACCCTAAGGATTAAGGGCTTTAGGGATAAAATGAAGCTCAAGTTTGCTTTTTTTTTTTTTTTTTGCTTCCTGGTAGCTGAAATGCTGCCAAGGGTGAGAAATATTCAGTGTTAAGCAACCAGAAAGGTAAAGAAAAATAATGAAGTAGCTGGTGCTAAGGGAGAAGCTGGGGAAAGAATGTGAGTGATTTCCTTGGCAGCGGTTCAGTGACCAGGCCAGGGAAGCTCTGAAATCAGATCACCAAAGACCGAGGCCAGGCCCTGGATGCTCTCTGGTAGCTCTACTAGAACTCAAGGCTGCACACTGCCACCTACACCCCTGTAGGCTGGCACAGTGCCATGTGCTCCTCAGCACCCTAAAAATTGAAGGTGTGGGCTGGAGTTATGGCTCAGTGGCTGAGTGCTTGCCTAGCACATGTGAGGCACTGGGTTCAATCACATAAAAACAAATAAAGGAAGTGTCTATCTACAACTAAAAAATTTAAAAATAATAATAAAATTGAAGGTGTGATGTCATTGCAGTTACTCCTAACAGGTACAATGATCTTGTGACCTTAAAAAGAACTACAATTAAAATAGATTCTCTGTAGATGAGAAGATAGCAAGAGAACATTTCCCACAAGTGAGGTACACAGGGAACCTGGGTGGGCAGAGTCCCCAGAGTTAAACTAAAGTCTACAAATGGGAGCAAAGCCCCTAGTGCCTGCAGCAGGTCCCTCCTGTGGGGGAGGTCCTACTCCTGCCGGATTTCCTCAGATCCTCCACTCACACCCATTTATCTTACTGCAGAAGGAAAAAAAAAAATGGTTCAACCCTGTTTTTTAGACCACAGCAAAGAAAGTCAAGGAAGAAAGAAGGGAAGAAAAGCACATTAACAATAGGCTTTGTGTTGAGAGAGAAGAAAGAAAAGATGGAATCAGCACATTAACTAAAAATCATAAGGACTGAGGGTCATTTAATTTAAGGGCAGGTGGCCCCATTTCATGATGGTCTCTGGCCATCTCTCTGCATCACGGCCCAGTGTGATAATTGTTAATAATCAGGTCCTGAGACACTGAGAATGGTGTTTGGTACACTCAGTGTGAAAGCCGTTACAGGTTTTAGAAAGTGTCTTTGTCTGGAAAAGGCTCTCATGCAGACTGTCTCATTCCTTGATGACATCTACCACTGATCCTTAAGCCCAAAGCTGGAGGGCTTGCTTAAAACAAAACAAAACCAGAAAACAACAACAAAAATAAAGAAAGAGAGACTGGACAAAAAAAGAGAGAGGGAATTTCATCAAAGGAGAGGAAAGATCAGTATTGGATTTGAAGGGGACAAAGAAGAGACAGGGAAAACAGTGGAATGAATCTGAGCGAGTTTTCTCATGAGCAGGCGTGGATGGGGTGCGGTGGATCCTGGATCAGGTGTGTGCACAGAACGCTAATTAAAAAAAAAAAAAAGTAAACTGTAAATGGATTCAAGAGGGATCAGTGGAGGAGTGGGAAGGGTGGGTGCTGGGGATGGAATTGGAGCAGGTTCTGTTCCCCGCTTTTGTGATCCTGGTGTATATAACTTAGAAGACGAAGAAGGGTTTTTTTGTTTGTTTTTTAAGTTAAACAAAAACAAAAGCAAAACACAATTGAGACGTTTCTCCTCCTGTGCTGGAAGTGCTGCCTAGCCCCTTCCCTGAGATGACACCCTCACAACTCAAAATGTGGATCAGGGACCAAAAAGGCAGCCCACAGGAAGCTCCTGAGAGTTACAGAATGTCAGAGGCCCTGCAGAGCTGCAGATTCAGAGACTTCATTTTAACCAGATTCCCAGGGTGAGGCTAGGATTCTGAAGAGCTGCCCTCTGTGGTCTGGCTCCTCATTTCCTACAACTCTCCTCCCCTCTCCTCTCTCAGCTCCAATCACAGAGGCGCCTCTCTACCCCTCCTGCCGGCTCTCTCAGGGCTTTGCCCGGGCTGTTTCCCTGCCTGAAGAGCTCTTCTAGAGGCCACTGGCTTGCCAGCTTCAAGCCTTCAAACCTGGAATCTGCAGTGAAGCCACCCAGACCATCTATTTAAGGCCCTACCACCCCCAGCCCCACCCTGCATACTTGGGCTTCTCCTCGCCACCCTTGCTGTGCTTACCCCAGTACTCCACTGACTTCTTTATTTTATTTCATTTTTTAATCCTGCTTGCTGTTTCCTGTTTCTCTCTGCTAGCCTGTGGCATCTTGTGAACAGGAATGTGCCTGTGTTGCTCACTGACTTGTGGTCATGTGGTCGCAGGCTGGCTCCTGTTACTGGTCCCCACCAAGATTAGTAAAGAAAGTTCAGTAAAGAGTGAGTTGGTGTAGAGTCAGAGATTTAGAGAAGTTGAGACCAATTTGCTGTTGGCACAATATCCAAATGCATGACTGTTTTGCTGGTGATTTATTTTTGTTGTGTCTCATAAAAGTATCAGACTGCAAATTGGAAAATGATTGGGAAAAATGGTCTTTCAAAACAATTTGAGAAGTACTGGCTAAGGACAGTCTCTGGCATTTAGTGAGTATTAATAATTATTTTTTAATAAATAAATGAATAAACAAAGAGGAGAACATTTATTCCTAAGGAATATTTAATAAATGTTTATGTAGGAAAATCAGATTAAGTCTGTATACATTCCTGTAGGTCCCATTAAATAATTTAACTGTTTGGATTAGTGGCAAAGTGATTTGTGTTATATGTTTTCTGGGTGTGTTGTGATTTTCTGTCCATGTGAGCACATGGGCCAGTTGGTGATATTTCTTAGATTCTCTCACTAAGGGGCAGCTTTGGCCTAGACCCACCTTTACAGACTTCTCTATGTGGCAGAGCTTGGGATCAGGAGCTTTAGATGGACCCCCAGCCGGTCAGAGCAATGAAGTCTGTCCTTGCTGCAAGTTGGATGCTGTTGGATGCTACTTTTTAAACTAAAAAGGTTACAGTATTTTTATTCAGTCACCCACAAAAACATGGGTTGAAAGAGTAAGTCATTTAAGGCAAAGAATATAAAGGTATATTTAAATATGTAGGTATAATTTGTTAAACTGCCTTTTGAAGATATACTCTCATTCCTGCAACTGCTACTATAAACAAAACTGTAAATTTTTTGTTCTTTGATTCATCCTTATTGCTTGCTAAGGATAAGGGAAATTTGATTTATATATAATGCTTTTTCTAGCCAGAACGTTCTTGCCCTGTCTAAAATATTAGCAGCAAAGTGAAACAACTTGGATTATTTTAACTTGTTTTCCCAGTATGTCATATCTGTTTGGTGATAACTGGGAGACATTAAGTTTATTCCAGGATTATTAGAAATATCTTTAAGCACTTATCTCTCACTTACTCAAGTAGAGTTTCATTTCATTTCCACTTCCATTATATTTCATTATGATTTTGGATGATGGAGAATTTAATTCAAGAACCAGAGCAGGGGCTGGGGTATAGCTCAGTGGTGGGGCACAGGCAAATGTGAGGCTGAGTTATGCAGAGAGAATCTTTAAAGGCATAGATACAATCCCAGGGAGTTTAAATCTAAATGCATGAAAATAAGTACAAAGGGCACAGGACTGGGAGTCTGGGACCTTGGAGGATGGAGAGGGAGGGGAAAGGAACATAGAGGGGACAGCATGACAAAAATCACAAAGGAGGGAAAGAATACATCGGGCATGTTCAGTTTAGATGCTGAACATAGAATGAGAGTCATCAGTGGAAATTAGAGCTAGAAAGGAAGATTGAGACCATAGAGCAGAGAAAGCCTGAACGTCATGTCAAAAGGCTTCTAGTTGGTGCTGGGGTCCTGGAGAGCCATTGAAGAGTATGGAGGAAGGGAGCTTGTAATGAGGGTTGTGCTTTAGAAAAGCTCCTTAGGCTTCTGTGCATAAGTGAGGATGAAGGAAGAAATGAATGGAGGCAGGGAAACCACTCTGGGTGGCTTATAAGACTGCAAGGGAAGTGATGGCGATGGTGATAGACACCCTAAAGGTTATTCAGATTAAAAGGGACAGTTTTGAAAGCAAAACACATAAGAGCCATTTACAGCCAAACAGATTTGTAACTCATAGCCAGGCAAGGTGGTGCACTCCTGTAATCCAAGCCACTCAGGAGGCTGAGGCAGGAGGATCACAAGTTCAAACCCAGCCTCAGCAACTTATCGAGGCCCTAAGCAACTCAGTGAGACCCTGTCTCTAATAAAATACAACAAAGGGCTGGATGTGGCTCAGTGGTTAAGCACCCTTGGGTTCAATCCCTGGTATCAAAAAACAAAAATAGATTTGTAATTCATACTAAGTTTGATCTGGGGGATATTTTTCCAAAGACTGAAAAAAAAATGATTGTGATCCAGAAGTCTTTCTCTTTAATTCAATTAATTCAAATTAATTCTATTAATTCAAAACACAGTATATTTTTTTACCCCTCTGAACTCTTCCACCACAACCCAGTGCCTTACAACAAATAAGGACATTATTTCTTGACCTGTTCATACTCATAGATTAATTTTGTGATAATATACACTAACAATAACCACCACAGCAGCAGCCAACATTTATTGAGCCCTTTTGATGAAGCAGGTACCAGTCTGTGTCCTTCTCTGTATTAGTTCACTTGATCCTGATACAACCCTCCCAGAGAAAACTACTGTTTCCTGTAGTTTCTAAGTACTGGTACTCAGGCAGGAAGCTGTTATGTAACTTCACTGATGCTACACAGGAGATTTGAGTCCAGTGCTGGGTACCAAACCTAGGGTCCTGCACACATGAGGCTCCAGAACCTGTGCCTTTAGCTATCCAACCATACTTTAATTTTTGTTTTATGATGTCAAAATAGAACAAAGACCAGATGGGACAAATAGAAATACACAGAGGGTGATAGATTTAAGCCAAAATGTGTCAATCATTGCATTAAGTATAAATGGGCTACACACCCCAATTAAAAGGTAGAGATTGTCAATGTGGATAGAGAAAAAATATCAACCAAATTCTTGCATAAGGGATGGTGCTCCACCACACTGTCTTTCCTCTAAATCCTCCTCTTTGTGTTGCCCTGCTCCTACCTCACTGTGGCCTTATTCCTGAACACCATCTGACTATTAGGGTAACATTGACTTTGACAGGTTTATCACTTCCTGTAAAAGTTTCTGCTATAATGGACTCATCTTCTCTTGTCTTTCTATAAGAGTCTAAATTCCATTTGGACTGAAGTTCATAGCACATTTATTATGTATTTCCTACTTCACATTGCACTGTTTTGTCACTGAAAAACAGAGTAAGAAAAAATTTGGAGAGTCCTGAGAAATTACTGGATCTTTCCAAAACATGGATGAGGCTGACATTAAGTAACATGGATATCTTAATTAAGTTGACAAAAGTTTTTCCTTTGGAAGGAGCCATATTATCCTGAGTACGTATTTTCTGTTTTAGAGATGTTCTTTATAATTGATTTCTATATTTCATCTTCCAGAAGTACTGATCATACTCACCTACAAGCCTAAAACTGACTTCTACTGTATTGAGTAGCAAGGAATTTAGAAAAGGGATCGAATATGTCATTTCTCAAAGGCATGTGACAAGATGTCTGTCTTCTTGCTGAAAGAATGGTTGTGTTTCCCCAAAGTGTAGAAGTGCTGCCTAAATCCACATCCTTTCCCAAGCTCCAGATTGTGACCTTGAAGGACCTACCTACTCCACTGAAGGCTGTTAGTTTTTTTCCTTGAACAAGGTGAAGTTGGGGAAGTTTCCTAATTTGAGATTCTTGCAAGTAAAGGGAAAAGTATGGCCTTAGATATTCATTATCTTCCCTGGGAAATGTAACTGTAGGGTGGCAGGAGGAGGCACTAAACTTCCACCTTTAATAGGGTTTTTGACTTCAGGCTTTACAGCCTCCCAAACCTGAACTTTCTAACAATAGGTCATTAGAACATCCAATTGAGTCCTGCCTTGTAGAAAGTCCTGCACAAACAACTCACTAAGAAGTACACAAACATGCAAATGGTAGGAGAAACATGCAGTTGAAATATCCTTCTTACCAGGTTTCCAAGGAGCTTCACAGGGACTCAGTTCTTGGTGATCTGGGGTAGCACGATGTGTCCAAGAAGTCAGTGCATTAGTCCCAGCCATTGAATTCTTCAGAAAGACCCAGTGAGAGAAACATTATTTTTTAATCTTCTGATAAAGCAGCCTTAAGGACATGGCTTCCATTAAACTAAGGGACCCTTAACCCTGACCGTGGTGGGAAGAAACTAAGTATATTGGTGCTATTTGTAAGCTGCCTCTGTCTTGCATAGAATTGAGTGAAGGTCCCCTCCTAGGGGCAATTAGAAGCAAAGTCTCAATGCTTTTTCTTCATTAATTTAGTGCATCTTCTGCACAAGTCAACCTAGCCCCCTTCTTAAATTAATTATAGTCCAGAACAGAAAAACAGCTATGTGCTGATTTTCACCTTTACTTAATTTTTATCCTTAAGAAAGAAACAAGAAAACCTATAGGAAGGTATTAATCTACTTAACATTTCTAAGTACATCATCCAAAGGATTTTGTTTTTTTAATCTTACATATGCTCAGCAGAGTTACTGGCAAAAACTGTACATTTTCTTCATTTCATCCTTTCAACATCAAATAGTAGGCAGCAAAAATTGGATCAGACTTCAAAGCCTGCTGTGGGCTCCAAGTCACAGAGAGACGCCTCCATTTCACATATTGAATTCGAGCAGGATATCAAAGTGCTACCAAAGAACCTCGGGTCCTTACTCAGAAAGAGGCTCTACCATCTGTAGAGTGGAGTGCTCAGACAAATCACCTCAGGGAGCAGTGAGCATTTATTCTCAGCAGCGAATTTCCAGGCTTTTGATTCTCTCTTGCCTGTACCTCCCTGTCTCTCTACTGAACCAAAGTTCTTTAGCAGGCTGGGCTTTTGTCTCAAAGACTTCAAAATATCATTAAGAGTTTCATGTTTGGATGGCCCAGCCAAGCAGCCTCGGACAGGTCTCCAGCCCACGGACTTGGTCGAGTCTGAAGGAAGGACATGCAGTTATTTCAGAATCAAAATGTCCAGCTACCTTATTCGCAGGTCTTTGGAAGACATCATACCCGTTTGGAGAACTCTGGGCCTGTGAATGCCTAAAGAAATAAAAACAACAATAATTTTTAGAAGGTTTGAAAAATGATCATAAAAAAAAATAAAGAGGATTGTTTTCCTCCAAAGAGGTATGGAAACATATTCGTTAAGCTTCTATTGTTTCCATGCTGGTCCCTGGTTAAAAGGACATGGTCAGCTTAAGGAAACACAACCCACTAGCTGTTGCCCCTATACAACACAACACAACACATCCAGGGTCTGCCTGAGGCCCTAAAGCCCAGGAAGCTGCTTTTTGAAAAAGTTGCATGGTTGAATTTGGGTTAATGAGCACTACCAGGCTTTCACAAACTTTAGCAAGAAGAAAATCAAGTTAATGGTAAGGCTGCACTTTCCATTCAGCACATTCACATTCACTGTTCAAGAATTTAAAAGAATTCTATAATTTGGGAAATGCCAGGTGGTATGAGTTCACAGGGTTTCCTCACTGTAGGAATAATGTTTTAACAATCACAATATACATTTTTGGATCTCTAAAGTGGAGACGGGAGCTGATGCAGGGTTCCTAAAGTAATCAGACCAAGAAGCTTAAAGTGATGACTTATTAACATCTAGTGAAATTTTAATTTTTCATGGAACAAAGTTTGGGAGAATCAATTGTGCTCCATTACATATGTGATTATAACACATGATTAAAACAGGAGCACTCTGATGATGCTTTTCAGATGGAACCCAGCAAGAGGGAGGCTCTGAACAGGGAAGAGAAGTCTGCTTTCTGACCCTGCCTCAATACCTCTGGTTACACACTGCACACACCCACCCACCCACCCACCCACACACACACACCCACACACACACAAACACACAATATCATTATGGGTAAATTCCTTATTCTTTACTGAAACTGACAAATTCATTTAATATATGAGAACTGTCTGTGAATATTACCTTTGAAATGCATCTACTTACACTGGATTGTAAGTGAGATGCACATTCAAAAAATATCACATCAGTAACTGGGAGGAAGGGACTATACTTTTGAAACATTTGTGTGTGTATTTATCCTCTGACTCCCACCATGAAGTGTGAGCTCCATGAATTCAGGGTCTAGAGCTGCTTTATTCTATATTCTGTATAGGCACCTACCCCAGTGCTTGGTATATAGTAAGTGTTCAAAAAATATTAGATGAGGTGAGAGGACCCAGAAAATGGATCAGTAAGAATAATATCAACATTGAAATTTGACTTACTATAGTTTTAAAAATGCTAATGTATCTAATGACAGCTTCATAACCATTAAGCTAAACAGTTTAATTGCACCAATTACATAGATGAAGAAACTGAGGTTCAGGGAGATTAAGGGATTTTCCCAGGTTTCATGGTGAATACCTGGGAGATCTAAGACCATTTACACTTGTTCTGGCTCCAGATCCTCTGCTCTTCCACTGAACCAAGATGCTCTCTTTGCACTCCAGTCTCTGGGTATTGGTCCAAGGGACTCACTCATGGTCAGCCTAGGCAAGTCCTAGTGGCTATGGGACACTTATAAGACAAGTCCTGGTGAGCTTTGGTGGAAATCTAGGGAAAACATCTTGTCTCTGGAATTACTGCCCAGTTCCCAATTTCTGCCTTTCTTGCCACAACAAAGAAATTTAAATCTCCTAAGAACTCTTCTAACTTGAGTGGCTTTTCAGGACCCAAAGGACAGTGTAGTCACTTTTCAACACTCCACAGGTAGCTGGCTCATCAGTTTGACGCTCTCCCCATTGAAGCTTTTGGAAGAATTGAAGGCAATTTAATGTAAAGTTCATATGTGTTACTTGGCTTTAAAAAGCAGGGTTGGGGAGACGGAGTACAAATAAATTAGAAAGCACTTGATTAAACAAAGGGAAGCAGATTTCTTTCCTGAGAAAACTTCTAGAAACTTTAATTAGATAATATGCACAAATGTTTCCTAGACATCATTTTAACAGTGGACCTTTCTTCTGTAGAGAACACTGAGGGACCATTAATTCTTACAGCACACCTTCGGAAATGCTGATTTAAGCATCTGTGGCACCAGGCTCCAGGCAAAACCTGTATACAGAGTTATCCTGTGTGATGGTGCCGTGACCAGCCTCGTTTTTACAGACGAGGAAATTAGGATCAAGAAGCTAATGTCTTGCTTCATATCATAACTGGAGAGCATGCAGCATAAGACCTGCTGACTGTGGAAAAGGAGATGCTAGAGGGAAATTACTGATTGGGGCAAGGATTAGCGACTGCTGATAAAATAGATGAATTCTTGATGGGGACCAGGGCACTACCATACAGACTCCTTATTGCAGGTCACAAGAGGAGCAGTGTCCATGGGGGAAATCAGAAGATCACCATTTTAATCCAGTGCTCATACTTAGTACCACTGATGCCAGGACAACATTGTCTTGGGATGCAAGACAACACATAGTATTCAACATCGCTCCCTATATATATATTTTTTCCCTTTGGACTTGAATCTAATTGAGGCTTTAGGGTGCGCACAAAACACAAAACACAAATCACAAGATAAATGGGACCTCAAGGAAGCAGGTACATCAATACAGAAGGTGAGTTATTTTATGGGGTAATTGGCTGGATCTTTAAAAAAAAAAAAACAAGGATTCTTCTATAATAAGAGATTTAGGGCCATAACAACCTGGTACAATATAACATCCTAGGTTGGTCAATGGTGCAAAGGATATTCTTAGAAAAACTGGGAAAATTTGACTGTGAATTGGTATTAGATGATATTAAGATGTCCTCCCTCTCTATAAAGTGTGACATAGTTTTTGAAATATGCAGGAAATCTTTAAGAAATAGCACTGTCCTGAGCCTCTGTGAGGAATCACATGCTAAATGGCAGAAGCAGTGAATCTGGTTATCAAAGGGAGGAGAATAGGAGGTAGCTGTCGCTCTCTGTATAATTCATTGCACATTTCTAGGGCTCACTGGTGTCTCCAAAGCATAACTAAAGTCTCAAGCAGATTGCCTCCAGGGCTCAGCTGCTCCACCGCAGCCAGTTCACTGAATTGTTCCTTCTAGGGGAGCCGGAAACTCTCGGTCACCATTGAGAACCCTTATGCTAGGCATCTGCCTTGAAAAAAATCTGCAAGGAAAACTTGCACCTAATTCCCTCATAAACTATCATCCCCATGTGACAGGTCAAAGGGCAGGGTTCAGGCTGCCACTGAGTGCTGGCCAGCACCTCCCTTCTTCTGCAGCATAGGCCCCCAGGCCAGCTGGCTCTGTCATGCCGTGCTGGCAGCACTGGGTGAAGTTGCTGTGGTCCAGAGACTGGGCCTCAGCTTCACAGGCTTCAAAATTCAATTTGTCAGTTCACTGAGGAAGGATAATTTGGGGGGGAGTTGAGTTATACTAACCAAACTCAGAAGAGCCACGTTTGAAAACCAGAATGCTAGTGTTGGATTTAAAAGGAGCCGTATGATCTGTACCATTCCTGTTCTCTCTCTAGGTGGCTGATACACTCTGGAGACCAAATGTCATATAGAGTTAGAGCAGAGGAAGAAGGGTGCTCTTTGAGGATGTATCTGATCCATCAAGCTTGTCTGGTAACTGGTCTGTTCTGGTAATTGGGGGTAGAATTGGTAACTTTTTTCTTAGATGAGGAGTGGAGACACACCGCTGTCCTCCAATTCACCATTTTCTAAGCTTCATGTAAATTACCTTCTTTGTGTACTTTTTATTAATTTTGATTATGTTTCTAAGATTATGTCTTATCTTTTATCAATTACAACTTAGAATGACTTCCAGACAAACCGAGAAAGCCATTAGCACTTCACACTTGAAAGCATATTCTAATTTCAAAACCAGATAGGTTGTAGTAAATTCATCATGGTTTGATTTTTTTTTCTTTAGTGTCCTGCTGTTTCTAAATTTTGGGAGTATTTCTTGTCATAAGTTTATGCCTCACTTGGTAGCCCTGGAAGAAAGGCTAATCAGCATGACCAATTAAATTTGTTTCTGCTTCTTCAGTAACTTTGAGCAAATAATCTTTTATACCTAGAGCTCTTAATAAGAGGTCCATTTCTTGCTTCTCTAGAAGTAGCATTCAAACTGTCTTGTAGAAGATGTGCTGAGACCAGAATATTTGAACATAGTAGGGCCCCAAGAACCTTGAGGAAGGCAAGTTTCAGACAAAAAAAAAAAAAAAGCCATCTTAACTTTCCTTATGGAAGTTATTGCCATGAGAGAAATAGTTTTAAGATACACTAGCTCAAAGGTAAATGAAGATGTTCAGGGAACAACATCAGACAAAAGCCTGCCCTTTGTTGAGGAACGTGTGCTGACTCTAGCATTAACCTGATTTCCAAGTGAACTGGCTACAGGTTGAGCCCTCGTTGGCAACACCAGCATTCCTATTAGTTCTTACGTGAAATCGGAACATTTTAAGGCTGAGAGTACAAATGTGGAGAAGGCCAGACCTGAATCCCCCAGCATGTCCCTGATTTGCATCAGCTAGCTGTTACTGCATATTCTCCTTACTGATGTATTTATGTAAGTAGCTTTGAAGACACAGAAGTAGAAGGTATTAAAATGGTTTCAGAAGAACACAAATTTTCGTGTTAAGTTCAAAGGCACCCAAAATGTATGTTAATGAATCATTTATTACAAAACCCAGAAATCTAGCATTTCCATAATGCTTTGTTTCCAATTCACTATCACCATAGCCACAGCCAATGAACATTTGTCAAGCATCCACCAAGTCTCCCAGATGCTTTTGCATGCTGTCTCCTGTCTTGTCCACCTGACCACTGCATTCTTATCCATTGGCTCAGGCATCAACTCTTCTGAAAAGTCTTTCAAGCCCCAGCCTCTATATTCATCCTCTACCTCTTCCACTCTACGCAGAGTTGGAGGAAGTCTGCCTCATTCACACAATAGACTGAGAATAAGCACACAGAAAATTTGATTCTGCAATGGATTTTTCTGGTGCCACATACTGATCAATTAAGTGTCTGCACATCACCTGCTGCAGGTGAGCTTTGTGGAATTTCAATCAAAGGGAAAAGCTCAAGTTTTGAAGCATCAGAGCCCTTATTGCTGTGCTCATTGGTTTTCTTTATTTTTCAGAAGATGAACATGCTCCAAATTCTCAAGTCATCTAAATATTCACTAGTTACTAATCAATGAAAATGTAATACCATCCTTTCTCTCCAAAATAAGTGTTTAAAATACCTGGCAGCAAATTTGGCCCCTTTCTCTTTTTTTCCCCAATTCAAATTATTTTTTATAAAAATAATATAAATTCACTACATAGGTCAGGAATAACTTCCACACCCATATATAATTAGTTATCCTTTTTTTTTAAAGATAGAGTGAGAGAGACAGAGAGAATTTTTTAAAATATTTATTTAGTTTTTTTTAGTTTTCAGCGGACACAACATCTTTGTTTGTATGTGGTGCTGAGGATCAAACCTGGGCCGCATGCATGCCAGGCGAGTGCGCTACCGCTTGAGCCAAATCCCCAGCCCCATAATTAGTTATCTTGATGTATGTCTTTTCAGACACTTCTCTGTGCACACATTATTTTTACTTTCTTTTTTGTAGTACTGGGGGTTGAACCTAGGACCTTGCACATGCAAGGCAAGCATTCTATGCTGCACTATAATCCCCAGCCTTTTTAAATTTTTTGTTTTGAGGCAAGGTCTTGCTCATCTGCTGAGACTGGCCTCAAACTTGTGATTCTCCTGCCTTAGCCTCTAGAGTCACTGGGATTACAGGCATGTCCCACAGTGCCCAGATATAACGTACATTTAAAAACTAATGGCC
The DNA here is from genome assembly GCF_052094955.1 of Ictidomys tridecemlineatus. Classification (NCBI taxonomy): domain Eukaryota; kingdom Metazoa; phylum Chordata; class Mammalia; order Rodentia; family Sciuridae; genus Ictidomys; species Ictidomys tridecemlineatus. The sequence continues at coordinate 139,366,168 of NC_135483.1, read as the reverse complement.
CAGGACATGTTTACCATTTTAACCTTCCCTTATATGAGGATCTTTTCATATATGCAAGTGAGTGTATAATACATACATATGCAAGTGTATAGGTATATTATCATATTTATGGCCATATAGTATTTCATTGAGTGATTATTGTGATTTCAATAATCACTTATTTTTTAATATTTAAATTATTTTCAATTTTTTCACATCATAAATAAGGGATCCTTAAATATTCAGTGCGTATCATTATGGATACTTATCTAGTTATTTCCATAATGTATCTCATGGGGGTAAGGATGTTAGGTCAAGAAGGAGGAAAATCTTTTTCCTATTTTAAACTTTTTAAATTATATCATTAAATTCTCCTCTAAAATGCACAAATGTCATAGCCACAAACATATAAAAAGATCTATTTCCTAAAATATGCACTGGGTATTATCAATCTTTTTAATCTTTGGCCAAAAAAACTGTAGGGGTTTCATTTTGTTTTTAATTGGCATCTCTTGATTTCTAAAGAGGGCCAACATTATTCCTGGGCTGTAATGTATGGTATGAAGAAAATACAAAGAACACAGGAGAAGAAAAACCAACAAGAGTGCAAAAGAAGTTCACCATTATTGCAGAAAAAAGGGGAAATGAGCAAGAGCGAGCATCACAGCTTTAATGTTTTTCCTTGTTAGTTTAAGATACTTGGTAACCTTTATAACAATTTTGAATGCAGATCCCATGTCCCACCCCAATCGGTATCGTAGCTAAATGGGTTGCATATGCGAGTAATACTTAAATATGTGGATATATGTTTCCTGTAAAACACACAATTATTTTAAATTTTAGAACATGGCTCAAGGTCAAATTCATCAGAAGGGCTCAAAAAGGCTGATAAATGTTTCATAAGGCCATTGCTCTAAGTTAGTACTAGATTTATGTACTTATGTTAATTTCCCAAATCCCACGGAGCCCTTTAAATTTGATCATATTTGTTTGCCTCATTGCTTTTCCCCAACCGAGAGCCCAGTCTTAATTTGCCAGATCTTGCATTTTCATTTCACTTCACTTTCCCCCTCCCTCACTGCTTTACTGCAGGCAGCCGTCCCTGGGAAAGTCTGAGGAGCAGAAGGCTTTTTCTCATTCTGCTGAGAATGCTTGCCATATTATTAGAAAAAGGGACACTCCACTGAGAGCCACTTAGGAAGCTTCCTTCAGCTCTTTGTCAGTAACCTAGAGAGCTGATAGAAAGTCTGGCCTCAGGCCCAGGATGGGATGAAAGAAGCAGCAATGACAAAGGACACAGTGGCATCTTGGCTTCAGTGGAATTGGTTGGAGTGTCCCTGGGGGCAGCAGTGGAAACAGCTTCCTTAGTGCCAAGCACTGAGCTGAGGACATGGGCAGATCATCCCATTTAATCTCACTCTAGTATGCTAGGTCCCCCGCGTGTACCCATGTCATAGACCAGGAAGCAGAAGCTTGGGCTGTTTGAGTAGCCCTGGCAGTTCATACCCAGATCCAACCCAATCTGACTGACACTGGGCTGTGCTCTCACCTCCAGAGCCATTTGCCACCAACTCTTCCAGTTAATCACACAACCATAGCTGGGATCTTAATGTATGATACCTGGGGTGACAAATATTTAGCTCTAGAAAATTTGCAGGAGGAAGATTGAATGAAGTCCTACTACATCTCAAGGTACTCTAGATCCCTGCTGATCTGTGACTACCTTGTGTCACGGATCAATACGAAGATACACACACTGCAACACACTTCAGGTTCTAATTTAGTGGCAAGATTTCTTAAAATTCTGAATGATTATAAGAACAATGTGTATGAAATGTGCAATCTAAGTTCCCCCATAGCCTCCCAAATATCATTCATTCTTCCCACAACTTTAAATTTGTCTCCTCCTGTTAGAGGCATCAGATTAGAGCAGTGAACAAGGAGATTGAGAGTCTTCTGCTAGGGAACTCCACTCTAGTGGCCCACAATAATTGAAACAAATATATTAAAATTTAGCATATTAAATAGAGGAAGTGACAAAGAAGAAAGTTAAAGCAGAGAAAGCTGATTAAAAAAAAGTGTTCAAAGCAGCATCTAAAAAAAAGTTTTAGATTAAGGGGCTATAGAAAGTGATATCTTGCCTTACTAAATCAATAGAAATTGATATTTTTGAATGTGTTTTCAAAAGTTCCTAAAGGTCAAAACGAGCAGTTATGGCAGGTAGAGGTCAGAGGAGCACTGTAAACGCTTTGTAAAACGTCGAAAGATGCTATAAACATACATATTTATGTTATGTTAGTTCCAAAGAACTTGGGCTAGAGTTGTCAGATAAAACACAGGATGCTCAGTAAAATTCGAATTTCAGATAAACAACAAATAATTCTTCTGTACAAGAATTTTCAGCTAGGTACCATGGCGCATGCCTATAATGCTAGCAACTATGGAGGCTGAAGCAAGAGGATCATGAGTTCAAAGCCAGCCTCAGCAACTTAGGGAAGCCCTAAGCAACTCAGCAAAACCCTGTCTCTAAATAAAATATAAAAAAGGGCTGGGGCTGGGGGCTGAGGTTGTGGCTCAGTGGAAGGGCATGTACCTTGAATGTGTGAAGCACTGGGTTTGATCCTCAGCACCACATAAATATAAATAAAGGTATTGTGTCTATCTACAACTAAAAAAAATATTTTTTAAAAAAGGGTTGGGGATGTAGCTCAGTGGTTAAGTGCCTCTGGGTTCAATCCCTGGTACCAAAATAAAATAAAATAGAAAATTAAAAAAAAGAATTTTCAAATTTTTCAGGATACACATGAAAAATCTTATTTGTTGTTCATATAAAATTCAAATCTAAGTGGGTATCCTGCATTTTTACTTACCAACTAGGATAACTCTAACTTGGGCAAATCAGTACCTCCACTTCTGAGCTAGTAGAAAAGGATTACATTTGTTCTTTCAGACGGAACAAAATAAAAATTGGATTCTAAAAGGATTAAATCAAGAGATGTAAATGGGTCAGGGTTAGAAATAAAATAAAAACTTAACAAAAGTATGAGACTTATTAAGACTTTGCACTTCCAAAAGACAAATCCCGAAACATGGAGACTTTAGAAGACAGTGACGAGGTGTCCAAGTGGCTTCCTTTCTATAATCTCTGTTTTTCTCTTTGGTTGGGCTTTTTCTTTTTTTTCTTTTTCTTTCTTTTTTTTTTCTTGAGCCAGGATCTCACTATATTGCCCAGGTTGGCTTCAAACTCCTCAAGTGATCCTCATGTTTTAGGCTCCTGAGTAGCTGGGACCACAGGGTCATGCCACTGTGCCCAACCTGGGAGGGCTCTTAAGGTAACGTGTGGGTCAAGCCACTTTTGAGTTATAGTTTTAACACTCAGCTTAAGACTGAATCAGACCTTGGCATAGACTGTGGAGCTAAGAAGACTTCAGAGACCATTTACTATATCTTTGTCTTGCTATAACTGGAGAAACTGAGGCCCAGAGGGGTCATGTGGCTTGTCTGAATGAGCCAGAGAAAGATGAATCTAACATCCACCTTCCTTGGGTGATGATCTTTTAAAAAACCCCACCCCCAAAAGATAGCATCGAACCTAGTTTTCCTCCTTTAATTCTGCAAGCTGTGCTCAGTTTGGGGAAAGGAAAGTGAAGAGATGCTAAAATGAAGTGTATCATGTGCGTGGCCTTCAATGATGTGGCCTTCAATGACAGGGCCCAAAAACAGGTGAGGAAGGGGTGTGAGAGCACAGAGGGATGTTTCAGGGAATTTATAAACATGAAAAGCCTAAACAAGGTTGTGTGCAATGGCTGGTGACTAGTCAGCAATGTCACAGTAGAGAAACTTTAGGACAGTCACCAAGTAGGGCAAAGATGATGTGGATAGATGCTCAGGTGTGTATGGAAAGGGATCAGGAATCTAAAGAGAAAGTGGCAGCTTGATTGTCCTGTGCCAAGGACAGCACGTGGGACTGACTTTATATTTTTGTTGTAATTTTTACTTTGATTTAATTCATATTTATAGATAAGATGCAAGAAGAGTCTAAGAAATTCTGTTTGTTTCTCCGCAGACTCTCTAATTCTTAACATTTTACATATATGCTTTGTCCTCTCTCTTTCTCTAGGTACTGACATACATAAGTATGTATCTATGCACACAAACACACATTTTTCCCCCCTCTGGACCATTTGAGAGTTATTGCAAACCCGATACACCTTTGCCTCTAAGTACTTCAGGATCTGTTTCTTAAGTGGAAGGGCATTTTTGTTCATGACCAAAGTATAATGATCAAAATCAAGAATTAATAGTATTAGTGTAAATATTTTCCAGTTTAAAGACTGTATCTGATTCTGCCTAATGTTTCAGTGATGCCTTCTGTAGCAGAAGAAACCCTGGATCACACATGGCATTCAGCTGTCATTGCTATCATGTTCCTTGGCCCTCCACTATTTCACTTTAAAGCCTACAAGCCAGTCATTTTGCAAAAGACCCCTCCTTTTGGGTTTGTCTGCTGTTTCCTCAGGTTAATTTCAGGATACGCACATTTGGCAGGAAATGCACAGAAGCAAGGTTGCTTTCTTCCCGGTGCATCACCTCAGGAGGCATGTGCTGCCTGTCCGCTCAGTGACTGGTGATGCTGATGGTCATCACTTGGCTAAGGTGATGACCTTGGTTCTTAGAACGTCTGCCAAGTTCCTCCATGCTTTCCATAATTAATAAGTTTCCTATGGGTATTTACTCTGAGACTGTGAAAATTACTTCTTAGGTGGACACGGTGGCTCATGCCTGTAATCGCAGCAGCATAGGAGGATGAGGCAGGAGGATTTCAAGTTCAAACCCAGCCTCAGCAACTTACTGAGGCCCTAAGCAATTCAGTGAGATCCTGTCTCTAAATAAAATCAAAAAAAAAAAAAAAAGGACTGGGGATGTGGCGCAGTGGTTATGTGCCCCTGGTTCAATCCTCAGTACCAAAAAATAAAGAAAGAAAAGAACTTCTTAATTCTTAAATTTTTGACTACTATTCTTGCCTGAAACAATTATTAGTGGATTACATGTGGATAGATGCTCAGGTGTGTATGGAAAGGGATCATTTCATTTACATTTAATATTTAACACTTTAATTTCAAGAAAGGTCTTCCTTTCTTTCCTCCTTCATTCCTCCCTCTCTTCCATGATCCCTTCTTTCCTACTATTAATGTGGACTCATGAATTCGTAGGTTAGTCAATGAATTGAATTTTGTCATCATTATTTACTTTGATACTCAAATCGTTCTCAATTTGGCACTGACTTAATTTTAAAAGGCTGGAAATAATGTACTCCAGAAAAGCACTTGAGAAAAATACACAATGGTAAGGATTATATAAAGAAAAGTAGGTGGCTCTGAGATGACAATAACTGTTCTTATTACTGCTATTCAAGGGTGTTTTTAATGTGTCAGATGAGATGCTATGTACTCTGCTATCTCATTTAACTTTCAGGACTTGGTGAGAAAGATATTATGCCATTTGATCTTTCATTTAAACATGAAGAAAACTGAGGCCCTGAGAAAAAGACTGGGTTCAGGAAGTTCTTACCCTTACTAATAGCTAGTCTAAGTGGCCTCCAGGACCCCTGCTCTCAACCATGAGAAGAACAGGAAAGAACAAGGCTTGCTGGGTATGGTAGCACACTCCTGTAATCCCAGCTATTCAGGAGGCTGAAGCAGGAGGATCTCAAGTTCAAGGCCAGTCGGGACAACTGAGCAAGATCTTATGTCAAAATAAAAAATAAAAAGACCTGGGGGATAGAGCTCAGTGGTAGAGCATCCCTGGGTTCAATCCCTAGTACCATAAAATAAAAACAAAAAAACCAACAAAACACCAAGGCTCTGGAAACAGGGATGCACTGTTCCTGAGAGTAGCTGGTCATTTTTCCCAATCTGAACTTTTTGCATTCTTACAAACGCAGCATTTGGAAGGGACCTGCAAGCTTGACATCACTCCAGAGACGTCCCTAACCTGCTTTGTGGAAACTGTCCAGCCCTTCCCAAAAATCCAGTGAGGAAAGCCCAGATCACGAGGTCATCTGTGTCAGTGTCTGCAGACAGATCCAGAAAGGCATGACATGGTCACATCACCCAGGGAGCCTTCTTGACTCAGGGTCAGGACATGTGAAAGCCACATTTGGGTAGCCATGATGGTGGTAGGAAAGGGGACACTAAGAGAAGAGAAGATTAAGAACTCTGAAGAAACTCCATCCACTCAATTCTTGAGAGCCCAGGTGAAGACAGGGCTGTAGCTCCCATTGTCCTCTCTGCAAGCTAACAGACTAGAACCTTCCTCCAGCAAGAGCATCACCTGCACCATCACTGCACCTTAATACCAAATTTCAGCTTCTCCAAAAATGAGTTTAGGTGGAAGAGGATGCTTCATGCTGGTGAAAATAATTTAAACAAGTGCCCTGCCTTAAAGGAAAAAGCTCAGTTGGATTTGCTAAGAACATCCTTACCCTCCCAGGAGGAACAAACTAAAAATAAAAGACAACAAGGTGCTTCCTGTCAGTTGGTAAATCCAATAAGCAAAGAGGATGCCTCCGCCTGGCGCTGGGTAGTTAACGCCAGACTGACTCCCTCCACGAGAGTGGCCATGTGGTTCCCAGAGCCAACAGCTGCCAGGCAGAGCCCTTCAGATTAACCCATAGGTGGTGTTGAGCCACTTCCCATTAAGATATTTGCAAAGCAAACAAAAATGATAGCCCCACTCTGAGTCCTGGGAGCCTGCCAGGAGCGCTGGCTGTTCTTGTTGACACAAAGGGCTCTCTGGGGAGGGCCCGGGAGTGGAGCACGGAAGGCCACTCCTGCCTGTGTCTCCAGACTGTGTTGATCTTGGGCCACTAGAATTTTGGTATCAGGGAGTGTTTATTATCTAATTTCCCAATCCCAGCAGTGTGAGAGCTCTGTTTGGCCAGAGTTCTCTATTGCTCTGTCTTCCCAACCTCTATCACTCAGATGAAAGGAACAAATCCACTCCTCCCCCTGTTTTGTCTACTGATCAAGGAGACAAGTCTGAGAAGTTACTGTGATGCACACACAGAGACGGTGACACTGCTGCTGTTAACAGCTTTGATAGCAAACACTTGCTCGGGTTCCTCCTTAATTTAAAGTGACTAAGGCAATGCTAATAGAAAATATATTGATGTATTTGCATCCTACAGGTAGGAGTCAGCTGCTATTTAATTCACAAAACAGACCTGGTAATAAAGTATTGATATTCTTTTCTTCTAATCCAAAAAAGAAAATGAAATAAAGTTAGTAAAATTGTGGGAATGTATGAAGTCAATCTTTTTTCAACCTATAAGGTTATCCTATAGATAGATAGATAGATATTTTTTTATTGGTTGTTCACAACATTACACAGCTCTTGACATATCATATTTCATACATTAGATTCAAGTGGGTTATGAACTCCAAATTTTTACCCCAAATGCAGATTGCAGAATCACGTTGGTTACACATCCACAATTTTACATGATGCCCTATTCCTATAGATATATTGAAGTGTTGAACACTGTTATGTAAAATTCATATTTACACAAAGGAAAAATATTGTTTCCTGTAATACTGTCCACTTGAATATGTTTTCTTTTCTTGAACTCTTCAAAATAGACTGACTCAATATGCAATGGTATTTGGGGCAGAAATTTATTCTGAGCCTGAATACTGTAAAGGTTTTGACGAAGACAGATAAATCAGACATCAGCAATGTGCTACCTTTCTAGAATTTCCTACACTTATGAAATGGGTAATGGAGGAACATGATAAGAGATGGAGAAATGGTCCAAGAACTTAACAGATTTTGTCATTACTTTAAATTTGCCTTTTAAATTATAGACCAGAATTTTAGAGACATAGGGAATTAATTGTATAAGGAGAGAGAGAGGGAGAGGAGAGAGAAGAAGACAGGAAGAGAAGAGGGCTAAAGAGAGATTGAGATTTCTTTTGAAAATGTAGAGGTACTTTTACCTTAAAATGATTTTTTTATAAAAAAGAAGAGAGCCATCTGACATCTTAAACAAAATGAAAGAGCAAAATTTTTGAATCTTCAAAACATCTTTCAGTTTTAGGTGCTGTTCATCTACGTAGAATTAAACGTGGCTATGTAAATGTGTACATATTTTAGAAAGAGAGTGAATCTAATCCTGCAGGTCAACTTTGCTGAGCAACTCTGCCAATAGTAAAGGTGTCTGGTGATAGATTAACATAACCAGGTCTTGGAGGGATGGTGCTGTGACTTCAGCTTTATAACATGTGTTGGAAAATCTAAAATTGGTTCTTGTGCTAACGGATCATCTTTGTCTTAGGCACCAGGCAAAAACATTGTCCTGAAGTGTGGATCTCATGGGGGAATAGGGGATTAGAAAGTCAAATATGCAGTCCAGCATCATTTCTGCTGAAGTTTGCTGGGTCCTACTTCCTAGCAACTGACCCTTAACTGAAATACTAAGGATAGACACTACTGGCCAATAACTGAATTTCCTAAAGGAGACAATCAAGCATCTTCCCAAGTATGGGATTTATTTTTTAGACAGGATTAGATCTGTGATGGGAAAATGACAGTGTCAACGCATCTCCCTCCCTTTGCTTACTTCATTAGTTATCCCTTGCTTTCTGAGAAAGTCAACAGCTTCCTAACTTTATGGAAAATTAAACCCAAATCAAACCCAAGAAAAATAGAAAGCATTTCATTTGGACAGAAATGAAAATTCAAGAGTCACAAGGATAGTATTCACTCATCAACTATTTTGTATTATAATGGCCAAAGATTCTAGATTCTAGGCTCTGTGGGTGATATAGAAATGAGTACCAGTTTCAGCCCTCAAGTTTATTATCCCAACAGCTAACATTTTTGTTCACTTAACTACATGGTCGGTAGTCTTCATTTTTTTTTATGGTTTATTCTCACTATTGCCATATCAAGTAGTTACCATTATGAGAAACATACTTGCCTCAGATCATTGAGCGGATTGGACAGAGACCTGAGCCTAGAACAGAGAAAGTCTGGCTACAGAGTCTACAGTCTGTAGACTGGAGGTTGCCCCTGCACACAGAGACAGCAGGATTCAAACCCAGATGCTGGCAGGCCCAGGCCCATGATTTAAGCAGGTGAGCCAGCAGGGATCTTTGGAGGATAGCTCCTACTTAGTCTAGGATATGGCTACCAGATACTGGAATTTTTCAAGAGCTACCAGAATTTCAGTTGTCATGTGGAATCTTTTTATTTTAATTAATTTTTTAAAAAATCAAGAAATGTTAAAAAAAAATAGTGTACAGGCCAAACAGAATTTGTCTGCAGACCATATTATACAAAAAAATAATAATAATAATACTTTTTTGATCTTTTGGTCTATAGAAAATATCTAAAACATTTCATGCAGTTCTTAGGGTCTCCCATATTGTGGCTTCCATCTGCTTTATCCTTCCTCACTTCTTTCCCCCTTAGCCTTCCTCCTCCTGGGCAGCTCCCCCTCCACAGACTGGTCCCTATACATCTCACTGCAGGGTGCAGCTCAGTCTGGGATGCACTCCTCCTGCCCTGCCTGCCTCGGGGCTCTATGGGAGACACCACAGGAGTGGGACCTGGAAGGGTGGGTAGAACATCAGCAGGTAAAGAAAGGACTGGTCAGGGAATTTTATCCAGAAGGAACAGAAGGAAGAGATATATAGAAATTGGAAAACAAAAGACATGTTGAAAACCACCAAACAGCTTCAAGTACTTGAAAAGAGAACTCTGGTCCTTAGAATCTGGTACTTTAAAGAGATTGCTGACATTCTTGACACACACAAATCTTCTAAAAGGGTCCTTTGCATAAGGATCACTGATGATTTAAGGTTTGTTGAAATAGTTCAGATAAATATTTATGTACAGCCATAAGCAAATCCACAAGGAAAACTGTAACTCAAAACAGATTTTTCCTTGAAGCTCCTTTTAACTGGTGATAAGGTTTCTGGCTTCAAAAAGGTCTTGAAAATAAATGTGACCAATTAATAGTCTAAAAATCTAGGAAGTCTAAGAAGTCTCTAACAACCAACTGAGCTCTGAAGGTGGTCCTCTGAGGGTATGCTGGTGGCACCCTGGAGACGTTGGTAATGGTGAGTCTGGGGCCCAAAGCCCACCTCAGATCTACCCAAGATAAGAGCCAGAAACACAAGGGAAAATTCAGTTCTCATGTTAAAGCATAGACTTAACATTATGCAGCATTTCTAAGTTTTCAAAAGTATTTATTTTAGTGTACATTTCTAGACCTAAACTAGAGAGATCTGGACCTTTACTATGAATTTAGCTTTTTAGGAACTTTTTATTTTATTTTATTTGTTCTAATTAGTCATTCATGACAGTAGAATTCATTTTGACACATCATACATAAATGGAGTATAACTTCTCATTCTTCTAGTTGTACATGATGGAGAGTTATACTGGTCCTGTAATCATATATACATATAGGGTAATAATGTCTGATTCATTTTACTATCCTTCCTAACCCAACACCCCCTCTGCTTCTTTTACTCCCCTCTGTCTAATCCAAAGTTCTTCTATTTTTCTCTAGTCCCCCTCCTTTCTTGTGAATTAGCATCTGCATATCAGAGAAAACATTCAGCCTTTGGTTCCTTGGGATTGGCTTATTTCGCTTAGCGTGATATTCTCCAGTTCCGTCCATTTATCAGCAAATGATTTCATTCTTCTTTATGGCTGAGTAATATTGTATATATATATACCACATTTTCTTTATCCATTCATCTGTTGAAGGGCACCTAGGTTGGTTTATAGGAAACTTTTACATACCACTACCCATGACTAACATAACTACTACTACTTTTATCACCATTTTATACTTTGGATATTAGGTGTCCCCAAAAGGCTCCTGTGTTAATGCAGGAGGTGAAATGATTATATTACGAGAGCTGTAACCTAGGCAATAGATTAATTCATATGATAGATTAATAATTTGAAGAGACTAAACATAGGCAGGTGGGGAATGGCTGGAGGAAATGTGCACAGGGGACATGCCTTTGTAGATTATATCTTGTCTCCTGGATCCTCCCCCCCGCCCATCCTGCCCCATATCCTGGCCACCATAGTTGAGCAGCTGTCCTCTGCCTGACCTTCCGCCATGATGAGCCTCACCTCAGGCTCAGAGCAATGGATATGAGACCTCTGAAATGGTAAGCCGAAATGACCTTCTCCTCCTCTAAGTTGTTCTTGCCAGGTATTTTAATCACAGTGAAGCAAAGCTGACTGATGCACACCATGACAACAACTCCCCATTGTCTCTCATTGAGCACTTATTATATGTTGGGAACTGTGCTAGCTCATTGGTATAGATTATCTCCAATCATCCCAATTATTCCCTTTTTGCAGTCTAGGATACTAGGGTTCAGCAGAGGAGGGAACTTGCCCAATATCTCAATCTGTAAGCAGTTGAACTAAGATTCAAACCCAGGTCTGTCTCCAAAGTCCATCCCTTTTCCACCCCAGTGAGATAACACACGGAGTGTCTACCATCTCATAAGCACCTGGCCTGCAGTCCCAGCTCCTCAGGAGACAGGAGGATCACAAGTTTAAGGATAGCCTGGGCAACTTAATGAGACCCTGCCTCAAAAGAAAATAAAAAGGGCTGGGGATGTAGCTCAGTAGTAGAGTACTTGCCTAGCAAATGTGAAGCCCTGGATTCAATCCCCAGGACCACAAAGTAGGGAGTTTTCTAGAGGATTCGTTCTGTTGTGTCATCTCAGCACCACCGCGTGTTTCGGCAGTGCCTCGCCACAGAGTGTCTGTCGAGATACGTGGCAATCTGTACTTCACAGCCCACATGAAAATCTGGCCCACAGTCGGCCCTGCTGACTGGGAGATTGCTTCTCTGGCTCATCAATTCTGAGGTTAGCCCAATTGGCTCCAAGCCCCACAGCCACAAGGGTGTCACACAGGAGAAATATGTGCTCACTTTCCCCTCTTGTGAGGTGCCAGCTCTCCTCAAGTCGCCTGAGTCATGCATGTCCCCATCCCTCTGAGGCTGAACCCTCACTGACCAAGCCCCTAGGAAGTAGCTTCTCTGGGGATGGGTTATAAACTGCTGTGTGAAAACATCTGCACCAGAATTATCAATCTCTTGCCTCCTTCGTATGGGCTCCTTTTACAACAACAGGCTGGCTGTGCTAGAGAATGTCACATAAAAAGCCTGGCGAGAGCTTTGCCATATGCAGACCAAATTAAATTAAGGGGCCTAATCCTCACCATTGTACTTATCAGCATTAAAATGGAGGATTACCATCATGGAAGCAAAGCCCCATAATACAAAAAGACTATTTTCATGCCGTCACCCACTGTACATGGTCACAGGCTCACGTAGGAATTGAAGTGGGGACCAGTCACCTCAACCACTGCCTTCTGCTTTCATCCTGAGGCTGGCGTCCCCCCAGCCAAGTGACCCCACTTCATCACACACAGATGGGAGCAGCTCTCCTATGAGGCTGTAGGCTTTCTCCCAAGGACTGCATGCTGGACTGTCCTCCATCAATCACAGGGAGACAATTTTATGCCAATGAGGGCACATTTCTTAGCTGATTATGATTTAAGATTTAAGTTATGATGGGGACCACACGGATGGAGCAGAAACAGGCCTGCACTAACCATGTGGAGCCTACAGAAGCAGCAGAATGTCCCAGTTAAAAGCGTGGGTGCTGGAGCAGAAAGGCCTGTATCCATATCCTAACTCTTGTTGCTTTACTAAATGACATTAGAAAGTTACTTGTAATCTCTGAACGTCAGTAATTATAGAACGGGCTCATCTCCCACAGATGAGATACTTTAATGCACATACGATGCTTATTACAGGGCCCAGGAAGTTGTTAACAGACACCAAGTATTAGCTCCTGTTATTATTGTTGGAGAGGGAAGATCTGGATTCAAACCCCAGACCTGCCATTTATCTCTGCATGATACTGTATGATCCCTGGAGGTACAGACTAGCTGATCGGGAGGCAGCACTTGGTAAACCTGACACATCCAGCACTACCCCGTTTCCTTCCTTCCTTCCTTTTATTGCATCCTGAGTGTTGAATGAACATAAGGCCACGCACATTCTGTTGCTGGGCACCTGGGAGCTAGTTAGCCTCCCCAAGTTCAGTTTCCACATCTATAACATGGAGTGGGTAATGCCAACCCAAAGACTGGTATAGGAATTATGTGAGGTAATGTGGAAAAAGACCTGGCCTAGCCATAAAGGTTGGGTGAATCCGAATGTTGGCCTCAGCACTCCCCTGTTCCTATTCTCAGCAGTCCTCGTCATATCTGGGTCTGCCTTGCTGAGTCTTCCTCTGATTTCCCTTCCCTCCATCTTACCTGGTACCTGTCCAGCCCCATCATTGTCCCCTCAGGACTCTGACAACATATATCGTTCGTTGCTTCTCTAATCCCTTTCCTCTTTGCCTACTCTCTCCTGTAGACACTGAAAATGCCAATACTCTCTTTCCAGGCCTCCACTGCAGCTCCCTGCAAGGCCACCACTGCAAATTCTGGCTAGTGACATGCAAAGAGAGTCTCCTGGGGGACTTGTAGAAAAGTCCAGAAAGAGGCTCCTGAGGAGAGCCTCTTTCCCATTCAGCTTTTCCTCCCCTTGTCAGACACTGACATGTGAGGAAATCATGCTTAGTGTTGGTTCAGTCACCTTGTGGACGTAAGTAGGGACACTGCTGACATGCAGAGAGCAGCAAAACAGAGATGCAAGGGGCATGTGTCCTAGACAACATCCCTGAGTGGCCAAGTAAGCCAGCCCCAGAACTTCTGTCTTCAGAGATCATGTCCTTAAATCTTTGGTTGGAAGTGTGTTACTTGCCACCGAGGACATCATCATTAGGATAAGTCAGCTGTCTTATCCTACCTACCCTCTGAGCCCTCTATCCTGGCCTAAGAATTCCTTCCTATTAACTCTCACGTTGATCCACAGAACACCGAGTTAGTGATCAAACAGAGGGGACCCCGCCCCTGGGGTGGGGTTGCCATAACACACTATCCGATGAACTATTCTGGACCTTCTTGTCGCTGCCACCACCCTTGTATTGAGCAAGAAGAACATTTTCCTAATAAATAAGGAATGGCCTTGGAAGTCAATTCCATAAACTTACTGAGTACCTACTATGTATACTGATATTGGGTATAAGAAAGAATAAAATTCAATCATTGCCCTTGAAAAGTTAAATTTTTATCACATGGTTAATCACAACGCTGGACAAAATATGAACAGCACCAGAGAGAGAGACAAACCAAAATGTGGTCTGAAGCCGGTCTTTGAACTGCCGCCACTCACAATGACGTAAGGAGCTCATGCCCAAACATAAATCAATTCATCACTAAGTTTATTGTTTAGTTGAGCTGATATTTTTTGTAGCAAAGGTTTGTTGGTGGAGAAGGCAGTGGATTGATTTAACTTGGCACAAGTTCAGCCAAAGGCTGGCTATAGTTCAAGGAGTATTAAAGAGAAGAAAGGTCTTCATGGAAGAAAAAAGGACATGACAATGTACTTGGATGAGAAGGTAAGAGTTGAACAGAAAAGAATGGGCAGAGAGAAGAGAATCCGATGCATTGATAGAACAATAAGTCTGACTCTAGTTAGCCCTAGAGTGGATGTGAGGAGAAACTGGAGGTGAGCCCAGAGGATGAATTGGAGTCGGAAGTGAGAGGTGTGGCACCACAGACTGGGAAGTCTGAACCTCTTTTGGTCTAAAATGGGAAGCCATTAAAGTTCTTTGAACAAATCAGAATATGTTGTAGGACAATTGATCAGATGTCAGAAATGAAAGCTTGTCCATAAAGAGGGAAGAATGAGAAGTAATAGCAGACCTGAACCAGGGAAGGATGCTTAGAAGATGTTGGAGGTGGGGTAAAGTAAGAGGTACGGATCAAAAAGAACAGTGTCAAGTTTCAAGACCAGATCACAAGACAGTGTTTTTGCTTCTCATAGAAGTGGGAAGGTCTGGAGGAGTAGGTGCTTTTGTGGGGGCTTTCTACTGAGGCCTGGTGTGCAGGAATTAAGAATACACGTCTGGGCTGGGGTTGTGGCTCAGTGGGAGAGCACTTGCCTAGCACATGTGAGGCATGGGGTTTGATCCTCAGCACCACATAAAAATAAAATAAAGGTATGTGTCCATCTACAACTAAAAAAAAAAAAAAGAATACATGTCTGGCAGGAGTGGGGTGTGGCACTGTGGAGGTGAAAATAGAGATCTGGGACTCAAACTCACATAGCTTGAGACCTGATACCACAATATACCATCAAGAGATGACATCCCTCAGGTGAGAAGTAGAGAAACAGGAGAGCTCAGGACCTGGAGAACTGCCTGCCTTCCAATGGTAGGTAGAAGGAGGAGGATGGAGCCAGAGAAAGCAGAGACTGGGGATGTCTCTGAGGAAGAACCTGAAGAATATGGTACTGCAGACTCACGTGGAAGAGGACAATTCAAAGCAAATCTGGCTCATGGAGCTAAATGCTGCAAGGGGTCGGTGAAGATGAAGCTCTAGCAACTGGGAGCAGAGCTTCCCGAGGCTGGTTTCAGGAATGTGGGGGCACCAATCAGATTTCAGGATTAAGGAACAAGGGCTCAGTTTGGTGAAGGATGATGCAGCAGATCTGGGTGTCAGTCTCCTGAAATCCACTGGTAAAAGTAGGAAAAGGGAGGAGCCGGGCTGAGAGGAGGTTTTGTTAGAGTGGGAGCAGACCTAAGCAAAAGGGAAAGAGCTAGCAGAGCAGAAAGATCCAGAAGCAAGGTGAGTGCAGCTGGAGCTCAGCAAACAGGACCCCAAATATGTCTCTTAGACTTCTAACTGGGAGTACCTGGGAAGCTGCAAATGCAATAAGAGATTTCTCTGCAGTTGCCTATCTGCCTAAAGACCAGACCCACCAAAGAGGAACACAATTGCCTCCAATCTTCTTCTTGAAATTTTATTAGTCGTATATATCAGAGGGAGAGATGGATAATTCAAATATCCCACTTAGAACCCAGAAGAACTTCAACTCAGGCCGCTGTCTGTACTCTGGGCTTATTCTGTCCCCTAAGAATCCTTTATTCTTCTTCTAAAATTGCCCACAGCCCAATGACCCTGTCCCCTCTCCTGCACAAAGAGGGTATTTAAGTCTCAAGCATCTGTGCTTTCTTTGCATTTCGTATTTTGTGTGGCTCCCCCCCCCACATGCATGTTAATAAATTTGTATGCCTTTTCTCCTGGTTATCTGTCTATTGCCCATTTATTTGCATTAGACTGTTATTGAACATTCAGAGGGCAGGTCTGATCTTTCCTATAGTGCTGATCTCAAGGGCAGGGACACAGTGCCAGAAAGATTTGTGGTCTGGGAAATGGGAACAAAGGATGGCTGAAGGAAAGGAAAGATCATACAGTGCAGGCAAGGCCAGTGCAAAGAGCTCAGATATGCTCAGTGAAGTTATCTGTTATCAACCTGAGGGGAGTTAAGCTGGGGTTGAAGTCGTTTTCAAAATTGGTTCACTGACTCGTCCAAGATCAAACAAATGCAAAAATGTTAGCACTAAGATCAGAACCCAAGTCTTCCACCTGCCAAATTCAGTGATCATTCTGCCACATGGGAATTCTAAATTTTGTTATTCTAATAGGTACTGTTAAGTGTTTTCCTCAACTACCCTTGATTGAGCCATTCTATTTGGACAAGTAGCTAGAGTAGTCTACTTCAAAAAGTAGTCCAGTGGCAATTTGAGACCACTAGGGAAGGACTGGGTTGAGAGTTTAACTTTTCAAGTCTCTAAACTACTAAAAAGTCTCCAAAAATTAAGATTTTTTTAAAAAAATTGTGAAATGGGCTGGGGACGTGGCTCAAGCGGTAGTGTGCTCACCTGGCATGCATGGGGCGCTGGGTTCGATCCTCAGCACCATATAAATATAAAAATAAAGATGTTGTGTCCACCGAAAACTGAAAAATAAATATTAAAAAATTCTCTCTCTCTCTCTCTCTCTCTCTCTCTCTCTCTCTCTCTTAAAAAAAAAAAGTGACCCATGACAGCTTCTCTTTCCATTGTGAAAAGAGGCAAAGAACTCTGTAATGACCTGCTTCTTTCAACAAATCCTTTACTAAACTCTTCATGAAGTTTCCCACAATCAATTTGGGGCAAAATACAAAAGACAAGCTTCCTTCCCCCTTTGGACCTTCCCTTTTCCATAGTCCACTCTTTTCCTGAAGCTGTGTCCTCCTCCTGGTGACCTGGCAACCTCTTCTGGGAGAAGGTCAGTTAGCTCTTTTCCCAGAAGAACAGGCCTAAGAGTTCCTTAGGTTTCCAAGGCTTGGTGTCATGACCTGAGCTCACAGTAACCATTAGGTTACTTCTGTAACCTTAGTGGCTCAGACGAGTGCTGAAAATAGTGCACTAGAGCCCTGGGCAGGCTGGCTCCATTCCTTTTGAGTTAGCTTTAACAAATATTTGTGGGTAAATAGGAAGTTAGAGTCCATGCCAGGTTTGTTGACATGTTATGTGCTGCAGGATGCTTAGCAGTGTCGCTACCTTCTAGATGCCTGTACCACGACCCTTCCTTTCACAGGTGTGACTAACCACCAACAATGGCTTCAGACAGTACCAGATGGCTGGTGGTGGGACTGAGGGATGGGTTGCCCCCAATTGAAAAGCATGGCTGTGATCTAATGCAGTCAAGTACTAGACAACAACCCCCCCAAACAGGACAGTGTTCAGGTTGCCCTTGTAGAATTAAGACTTGTGCTCACAGGATAATGATATGTGCGAATCAAATGGGAAACATGTTTTGACTCTACTCTCTTCAATTCACCAATATGACAGTGGTAGGAACGCTGTACTGCCAGTTAGTGTTCACCATCCTAATTTTTAGAAAATCTAGAAGTGACCCAACCAAAGTATAACCGACAAAGATAATCCATAGACTTGGCAATTGTGACATAATATGGGAGACACTAAAATGTAAAGAGTTAGAGTGGATCACCTGAGTTCACAACAGGAAACTGGTGTGGATGGAGAGTACTCACCAATTTTTCTTAGTGACATCAGGAAAGTAGCTTGAAGTCTCTGAATAGTCATAGTCTCCTTCTGGGTGGCTTTTCAGATCAGGAGCCACCCTCAGACCTGAGAGAAAACAAATGAGTGCTTAGAGGTTTAAAGCTAAGTTCAGAAGCAGAGAGTTTATATTTTGTTGCCATCTGCACCTTAAAGCTCCTCTCTCCCTGCTCTCATGCCACTCCCTGACCATCTGGAACCTTTTTCTAGGATATGTCATTAAAATTGACCTGTGTTCAATCCCCAGGACTGCAAAAACAAAACAAACCAAAAAAAAAAAAAAAAAATCCTGACCTATGCTGGGACTTGCTCAATGCCAGGTCCCAGCTAGCATGTTGGATAAAATAACTCATGCGACTTCTCTCTGGTGATGGATATAAATAGTGGGCAGAGATTAGAGACCTCTAGGTGAGGCAGGCCCAGCAGAAGCAGCATGCAATAGTTGGAAGAGCACTGCTAGTCCTGTCTGGGCTGCCTACTGATGTGGGCAGGAGGTGGAGGAATGAATTCTCACAATGTGGTAGGATTAGCTGTAGTAGGGCATCATCATCTCAGAAGTAACCTATTTCTACATATTTTTTCTTTTTCCTATTGGGGATTGCACTCTGCTACATTTCTAGTCCTTTTTGAATTTTATTTTGTGACAGAGTCTTGCTAAGTTGCTGAAGCTAGTCTCCAACTTGCCTCAGCCTTCTGAGTAGCTGGGATTACAGGCATGTGCCACTGTATCTGGCTTCTAAATTGTTACTGAGGGCAATTTACTGATGAGGTTTTCCAAGAGTGAGGGCAAGAAATGCAATTGTTTCTTTGGGCGACTATGTCTGCCATGACTAATCGATCATGGCCCTCTTGTCCTCTGAATCTTAATTCAGCTTCAAGTTCCTCAACATAACACATCAATGGTTGTCAAAGCATGGACCCTCAGCTAGCAGCATCGGCATCACCAGGAAACTTGTTGGAAATGCAAATTTTTGAGACCTACACTGGACCTAGTGCATGAGAAGAAACCCTGGGGGTGAGCCTGGCTATCCCTGTTTTTTTTTTCTTCTTAATTTAATAAAGTAAAATGATGTATTTGTTTATTAATTTGTTCTGTCAGGCATGTTCATTTTTTTCTAGCACATTCGACCTACTAGTTTTTATTCTAATTTGTTATATATGACAGCAGAATGCATTACAATTCCTATTACACATATAGAGCCCAACTTTTCATACCTCTAGTTGGATCCCTGTTTTTAATAAGCTTTCCAGGTGACCCCAGGTTAAAGTGTAAGAGACAGTGTTCTCAGATCAATGATTCTTAATCCTGATATTTCATCAAAATCACCCAGGATGATTTTTAACATGCCTGAGCCCAACCACTAGAGATTCTTAAATTGACCTGGCTTTTGCTAATTGATATTAGTAAAAGCTCCCCAGATTATTATTATTATTATTATTATTATTATTATTATTTGGCAGTACTGGGGATTAAACCCAACGGTGCTCTTTTTAAGGCAAGATCTAATTTGCCCAGCCTGTCCTTGAACTTGCAATCTTCCTCTGCCTCCCAAGTCACTGAGATTAGAACCATAGTTCTAAAATAGTCACTACCAGTCAGTTGGGGTAGGAAAGAGAGTCCACACCTATTCACCATCCTAATTTTAGATAATCTAGAAGTGACTAAATCAAAGTATAAGCTACAAAGATAATCTATAGACTTGGCGACTGTGACATAATTTGTAATGTAAAAAGTTGAATATTATCATGATAGAACATATGAAAAGAAGTATAGTAGAAGAAAAAAATGTAGCAATCAATGGTTTGGGGTTGTCTGTTTTGGGAAACGTATACTCTGATTTTGAAGTGTTCTTTTGGTTCCTTAAACCTAAATATCTCTGTGTAGAAGAAATGTAATCCCTTGAGCTATTAGTGGTAGATCAAGCCATCTGTTGTTGTTATTATTGCTTTAGACACCAAAAGGATAAAGAAAAAATGTTAATGGAACATTCTTATGTTTTTATTATTATACCAAAAGCATTATAACCAGCAATGAAAACAAAATTGGAAAAAAAAAAAGAAAGAAAAGGCTAGAAAGGCAGCCTCAGCCTTTCAGAATATCATTAGCTGATTCCCTACTTCCCCCTCCTGCCGTCTAATGATTGATAAACTCCAGTTAAAGCACCAGGCCGGTCTTCTTTCTCCCTCTTGATTGTTCGGCCTCAGCTCACTTGTTGTGATAAGCAACATAAAAGCAAAAGCTGATAGAAGAGGAAAAGAAGAAGAGCCCACTTCAGGGACACAAATATTTTTGTTTCCTTATTAAGAAGGAAAATTGCCACAACTAATTTGTAACCTAGTTTTCTGGCCCAATTCAGCAGCACCAAGAGCTACCACTGATCAAAGCCCAAATGGTACTGCCCTTGTGGAAAGCTGAGACTGCAGGCTTTTGTCTGTACCTACTTCAAGACCCTTAGTTTAAAAAGAAAAGAAAAATAGTGTTCAATAGCAATCCAAACAGGTAAAAAGCACAAAGAAAGCCCTTTTTGGTATGGGACTCTCCGTAAGAGGGAGAGTTCAAGACCAGAAAAAGAGGAAGAAGCAACATCTTTACCTGGAGCTCAGAGAATACCCCCAGTTACTTGGTTTTCATTTCCAATAAAAACACATAGAATTTCTGTTCATGTAATTGAAGGGAAAACTTATTCCATGTTTCTTATTCATTTACACTTCAGTCATCAAAATATTGATTTTAAGAGTTATTTGAAGTACAAAAACCAAACAGAAAACTTACAGAATATTCTTCATAAAGCTTAGAGGAAGTCTGTGCCTCCATCCCCCAGCTTTGCCTGAAGAGCAGGGAGAGGGATTTAGGTCAGACTAAAAAAGATAAACTTAAGTAAATTGAGATTATCAATCCATTGAGTTCAAAGCAGGATCCAAAAATTGTCAAGTACTTGTAAGTGTGTCCTGGTGACAGTTGGAATCACCTCGTGTCTCTCTGGAAAATTAATCGCTGCACAAGGAGATTAGAGAAAGAGAGATATGGAGAATGAAACAAAAGAAACAAGGTTCACTTCTTTTAAGTGAATGGGTGGGGTTCAAGGACTTAGGCCAGCCACATGATTAAAAAATAAAACTCTAACCTTAAATGGCAGAAATGTCCATAAAATGCCAAACTTGGGGAATGTCCAGCAAGGGACATAGAGGCTTCTCCAGAGATGGGAAGGTTGATGGCTAAGATTTCTGGTTTCAAGAAGTAAAGCAAAATGGGGTGTAGAGTTCTCCAGAGGAGTTGAAGCCCTTCCGCTATCTGACTATAGAGATATATATTATATCTTAGAGCTTATAGAATAGAAGCTATTCATATTTTCCAGAAACAAAAAATGAGCTGAGTCTTCACTAGACTGATTTGAAATAAGATGGGCAAGTGTTTGTTTGGTGGTCAGGGGAAGAAAAGAAAACTCCCTTAGTTGCAAATTCAAATGCTTTGGGATCCACCCAGGAAACCAAGTGGAGGATGGGGAGTGGGGAGGCCTGCAGTGAATGAGAGAATGCCCTTCCCACTTAAAGATCCTCACAACACCTGCAGAGGACCTGGGCAGAACCTCAGGAAGGTAGAAGAGAGACACGGGACAGAAGGTCCCCAGAGCGTCCATTAAAACCAGCCTCATTGACACCTTGATTTTGGACTTCTGGTCTCCAGAACTGTGAGAGAATAACTTTCTGTTGTTTGAAGCTATAGAGTCTGTGATGATTTGCTATGGCTGCCCTAGGAAACTAGTGTGGGGACTGGGGTGGCATGACAGGTGTTAAGGACTAAAATTACTAGAAGAAAGAAACAGAAAAAAAAAAGATCAGGAATCTACATTCAACTTGATTTGGCTGCTGGGGAAGAAAAATTAGACATAGAGAAAGCTCCTTTTTTTTTTTAAACAAACATTAATGTATGGATGATTATATTCTGCGTGTTGCCTTAACCCTTACCAAAAGTTAACTCATTTAAGCCTCAAAGTAACCCTAAAAGGCACAGACCACTATTATTTGCATTTTGCAGCTGAGAAAATTGAGGCAAAGGCAGATTAAATGACTTGTCCAGTGCCACATAGCTGGAGAATGGCAGAATGAGGGTTCAAACTCACATACTTTTGCCCCAAAGTCTGAATCCCTAAATATTATATAGTGCAGCCCCACATTTAAAATTATAATCCCTACTTAATCCCTTCTCTCTCTCTCTCTCTCTCTCTCTCTCTCTCTCTCTCTCTCTCTCTCTCTCTCTCATTCTCCCTCCTTCCCCTCTCCCACCCTCTCCTTCCCCTTTATATATGGAAGCAAAAATTCTGGCTTTCCCAAATTCTTTCATGTTCCTGGAGCTCTGAAGTTCCCACAGGTCAGCAGCTGCAGGCAGAACTTCTGGCCTGGCCTAGTGCTTGGTGACCACCCAGAGGATAAGACTCAAGCACTGTTTCAGCTGGGACAGAGTCTTGGTAGGGTTCCCGGTTGGTGATCTGGGCTGAGTAAACTTTCCTGCCCCCCTAATGGCCCTGGCAGAGAAAGTGCATAAAGATGAGGCTCCAAAGCCCAGCCTTCCCCTTCTCACCACCGCTGGCAGATTTCATAAGGAGCCAGGGTGGTTTCTGGCCGAAGTGACAGCTGGTCAGCAGCCATCCTATCAGAACATGAAGAGCCCACCTCGTGGGAGGTCTGACAAGCAAATGCCACCAAAAGCAACACCGAGAAAGACAAATTCTTTTCTTGAAGAACAGGGTCTCGTGAACAACTTTTTTTTCTTCCTACACCGTATTTAAAATTGGGAGTTCATAACCCATTTCAATCTAATGTATGAAATATGATATGTCAAGAGCTTTGTAATGTTGTGAACAACCAATAAAAAAAAAAAAAAAATCCTGGCCTCTATCTCCAACACACAGGGCAAGTGCAATAATTTTCAGGCCGAGGAGAGCATTTTCCACTTTGATTCTCTAGTACTTAATTCCAGTTATTATCCCAGTTAAACTTTCACAGAGTTCAAAGAAAATCTTGCCTAATAATTGCTTTCCCCAACTTGGAAGTGAAGGAGGGAGGTTTCCCCTTATCCTAGGAATCAGTTTCTTGCTTGTCTGCGGAAGTTCCTTCACTCTGAACATTTAGGGGCTGTCATTCCATTCACTGTGTTCTCATTCAGCCTCCAGCTGGATTTATTTTTTTGTAATTTATGCCCTGCCTGCTTCCAAAATGGGATTAGAGGTAGCTTCGTACAGCCTGTGCTCCTTGAGGCTCTGTTCATTGGCCATTACGGTATGCCTCTCAAGCCTGGGGCACAGATGGCAGTTGAAACTGTACCCATTTGATGGGGAAACAATTTTAATGTTGTTTTTGTGACCACCCCAAAAGCACCTAGCAGAATGTTTTGCACCGACAGAATGCTGAGAAAATGGGGAGGAGAACGGCAGATCGGGAGTTAGGAAATCTTGATTACAGGAAGGTTCCTGCTACCATATGTAAAATGGGTAGAATTCCTAGCCTACTTCTCAAGGTTACTATAATGATAATTATTGCAAGCAAATCAAGGGAAAGCTCTTTGTATAAAAGAGCTTTCACTGTAAATTGCAGAGTATAAGATGTTAGGAAAAGTATAAGATGTAGGAAAGTAACAACTAACCAAGAAAGAACTCCTACCTGTTGGATCATTTTTATTTTTTCTGTTGCTAGGAATTGAACCCAGATCCTCACATATGCTAGGCAAGTATTGTACTACTGAGCTACATCCCTGACTCTAGAATTCTTGTTGCTCAGAGAGTTCTGGTTTCCTACCAAGCAAGTCACTTATTTTCCTATAACTTTTACTTAAAAAGATAAAGTTATAATTGTTTATAGTGGCTTTATTCATATCACCAAGAAAGAAAAACAACCCAAATGATAAAATTATGGCATAGCCATACACTGGAATTCTGCTAAGTAATGAAAAGGAATGAATTACTGATAAACACAGCAATGCAGATGAATCTCCAAAGCATTATGCTAAGTGCAAGGAGCCAGACTACCTACTGTATGACTCCATTTATAGAACTCTCTGGAAAAGCCAAAACTATAGGTACAGAAAACCCATCAGTGGTCACTAGGGGCTGAGGGTAAGGGAGGAGGTCCATAAGGGAACTTTTTGGAAAGTTGTGAAGGGAGGTTACCTGGTAGAACGTGTTGGACCAATCTGATCAAAGTACTTGAATTGTATTGTATGTAAATCATACCTTTAAACCTGACTTTTAAAAAGTTACTTGAATTTGAAAAAAATATAACAAAAAGGGTTCCTTCTCTTTAAGCTGGGCCTATTCCTGGGAAGCAGGGCCAATCTGCCTTTCACCCATCAGGAGAGGGTATGAAGGGAGGGCCTTGCTGTGGATGGGGACCCTTCACAACCATTTGCAGCATTGACCCTAGCTGGTTTTGACACTAAGCACTTGGCTCAGAGTCTATGAAATTAGCAGGCTCTGGTTGCTTGTACCTTTCAACCGTCACAACTTTATTGACGAGAATGGCTACCAGCTGTCACCCTTGCCTCCTCCTCTGTACTTGGCCATTCAGACTTCATGGCCACAGCAAATCAAACTGAGATCCTGCTATGGCTCTTCGTGTTGGGGTTTGAACTCTTGGCCAAATGGCTGCAGCTCAGCTGTTATGCTGCCAATCACCCGTCACTGTGGGTTAAACTTGATAGGCACACCAAGATCTTCCAACTTCTCAGAAATCTAAAAGGCCACTTTCTTTCCACACCAGCAAGCAACAACTCTGGATGATATTTAGTTCCTGGACTTCAGAATTTCTGGCTTCGTGGGCAAAGGAACAGACTTGCTATCTTCCAGAACAAGTTGCAAAAGGGCCTCCAACTAGTGAGGGGGGAAATGGTGTCAATCATCTATCACTTAAGTCTTAGCAGCTTTGAATTTAAAAAAAAAAATTATCCACACAATTGAATCAAGCTTTCAGAACCATGGAACATAGTTCTTTGCAAAAACAAAGGCAAAACCCAAACCAGCTTCCCCTGTTATTATTGTGTTCTAATTTTCCTCTGACAAGTAAGACACAAGTTAAAACTTGGAGAGTTATCTTTTTATAAAGATTTTATTGTAACTATTTGAGATATGACTTAAGCAAGACATAAGTGAAGACTTGGACAGTTCCTTTTTTCATAAAGATTTTATTGTAACTGTATCTAAGACTTGACAGGCACATTTTTCTATGAAAGTAAGAGATATGGTTTCATCTTTTTGAAGTTCCAGCATTCTTATGCTAACCTTAGAAGAGTATTTCACATTTAGAAAGAGATACAGAGAGGGAACATTTACTCAATATCTATCACATGCCAGATACTGTGTAGGAAGGTTTGCATATAGTATCTGCTATAGTCTGCACACGATCCACAGAATTAGGCCTTAGTGGGTCCCATTTTGCAGCTGTCAAGACTTAGGCTGAGAAGTTAAGCAGTTTCCCCTAAAACTAAATGGCAAATGGTGGCATAGCCAGGATTGAAAGCCCATTACTTTGACTTCAAACTCCACATGCGTGGGATAGCAATATTAACTCCTCCCAAAGCTTTGATTGGTATCTTATGTTCGTGCCCAAGATGACCACCAATGGCAGAGTCTGGTCTACTGGAAAAAGTCTCTGAATGAATGCTTAAACTCACAGGATACATAAGGGGAGATAATATATTGGAACTCTGTGTTTCTGTCTCATCTGTGAAGGGGCGATGTCTTCTATTCACTAGAGTCTTTTGAAGAGAAGGCTGATCTTTATTGCCACAGAACAGTTAATTTTTCCTCTAGGTGTTTCTTCACTATTGTGTGGTTGAAGCTTAGAGAACTAATAAGCTACAAAATATAATAACATGTTTTATTCTTCTCCTGTAACAAATGGAAGGCATGGCTTAAAGTTTGCAGTGCTGCCTGCCATTCCATGCCCTGGGGTAGGGTGTGGGGGGTGTGGGTGTCCGGAGCTGCCACATAGGAGCTGAGCGCCCCCTAGCTTTGAGTGATGGAAATGTGGAGACTGGCTTTCCTGACCAGGAAGCAGGTGAATCCCCATCTCCACTCAGCAGAGGAGCAAAGCTTTGGGAGTGGGCGTCACCCAATGGAGTGGGCTACTTTCTTGTTCCTTTGTAATACTACCCCTGACCTTTTATGGATAGAATGTTCCATGGAACTTCCCCTTGTTTGTCCCCTATATAAGAATAAATGATTCAAGTGACTCTCTTTCCAACGGACCCCCTAAGGTTGAGAGCCGTGCCTGGATTTTGTAAGGGTACTTCTGTGTGTTGTGTGCTTTTTTCACCATTTTCTTCAGTTATTGAAGTAGTCCAGAGTTTGTGAACCCAGCACAGGTCGCCAACTCGGATATAATATGGCAATAGGTGGGTAGCATCTGGGCACGGTCTTTTTATCCCCCAAAGACCTTCTATTCTATCTGAGGGTCATAACAGAGAGAACAGATTCTGAACTAAAGAGGCTCTGACCACTGACTTCCTCTGAAGTTTTGTTTGTTTTGTGTTTGGGTATAGGTACTTAGGATTGAACCCAAGAGTACTCTCCCTCTGGGCTACATCCTCCAGCTTCTCCCTCCTTTTTAAAAAAATTTTATTTTGAGACAGGGTCTCAAAAGGTTCTGAAGTTGGCCTCCAACTTGTAATCCTCCTGCCTCAGTTTCCTGAGTAGCCGAGATTACAGCTCGGCCCATCCTGAACTTTTAATCTCAAATCCTGGGGATGCCAGATGCTACACCAGAGTTCCATGGTAAGCACATTTCCCTGCCATGTCAATGACAAGCATATGAAGCCACCAGCCCACACTGACTTTGCAGCTTTCTGTGTATATACTAGGTGAACGAGAAACACCCTGTCTGTCCTCTGGCTTGTGCCATCCTAACATAGCAATAATTTTGTTACACAGCAAAGGACATTCTTCTGCATTCCAAACCAAGCCATGAAAAGAATTCTGTTGTTTGTGCCAAAGAGAGATTTGGCAAGGCTCATTTCTTGACAGATACCCTGAAGCCACAGGCCTGGTCTTTTCCCTGCTGTAAACCACTCGCTATGAGCCACACTTCTGATGGCTCTTTGTGGGTCCTGACCATGCTCACAGCAGGCACATTTTCTCAAAGTGAATCATGATGCTTGCCACCCCCCGTCCAGACATTTCCCCCTCCAAAATGTTAAGCCTACAGCTGTCAGAAATCAGCCCCAGCTCTTCACTGACTAAGAGCTGGAGAGACAAAGACAGCATGACAGTGGACTGAGTAGGACCTCTGGCCTCAGCCTGAAGGGCACCTTATCGTCGGGGAAGCAAAGGTTTTAATACAGGGGAGCTAGTTTGCAATTCGCAACTCCTCTCAAGCCCAGGTGTACTACATAATTTTTTCCTCCAGATGTTTCCTTGCTAATGTGAGAATTCTAGCCAGAAATGCCAGGAAAGGGGAGGCGGCCGCCTCCTGCCCTGTGGCCAAGAAGCATTTGGAACTTGTCTTCTCTCACACCTGTGCTTCCTCTGACAAGGACTCAAGCTTGAAGAATTAAGTTTTTGTGAAAATTGAATAAGAATCTTTCTAAGAAAGAGAAATGGAGTAAAGAAAAAATAGAGTGGATGTAGAACAACAAAAGGAGACACAGAAAGAAGGGACAGAGCCATGCTTGTGCGCCTGGTTTGTTCCATGTGGACCTTTCTCTCAACATCCCTCTTGCACTCCTGTTTGGTTTGTGATCAACAACCCACATATGCACAACTTCATCAAAATGGAAAAATATCTACGTGATCATCTCCACCTGCATGAGCGATCTCAATGCATAACCAGGGCTATGTTATAAAATGGGTCTTGCCTTTGCATTGTTTTAGATTTTATAGAACTTCTTTACAATGTCTATTGACACAATAGAGATTTCTCATTTATTCAAACAGGGTCCCTTTTAGAGTTCTCTACATTGGAGTTAGAAAATTTGAAGCCCCCAAACAAATCCTATTGTTTACCATAATGGCCCCAGCATACAGCTTGTGCTTAAATGAAGCCCAGTTGAATAAATGAATGAATGAAAGAAATGCTCAGATTAAAATGAAGTTGTCCAGGACGCCTACAGATACTTGCAGAAATCTGATTCCAGGAAATTGTTACACTCACCTAGTTTTTACCAATCCACCAAACATGCTGAAGGAAATAAGCTAACTTTATGCTAGAAAAGGCTAGCAGAAAGCCCTACCCTGAAAGAGCTTAAACATTGAGACAGTTACAAATACAAAAAAAAAAAAACAAAAACAAACTTTGGCAGAGTCAGGCCATCTCCATGTGGAGCTTGCTTTCCCTCCCAGAAGCAGCATTTAAAGCACTCAGGGTTCCAATCACAGGCCGTTTAAAAAAGCCTGACCACAGACTCAAGGCGCCCCCTTGGCCTCTGCAGTGTCACTGCTGACACCCAGAAAAGCATTCCCCCAGAGGGCATCGGAGGAGAAATGCCATTGATGTGGGCGCTATTGTTATCTTCTGGTGAGGGCTGTATTGTTGGCAGGGCCCAGGAGGGGTGTAGGCAGTGAGCAATCGCAGAGAGGAGAACAGTTTCTACAGAAGCAAGGAGATGAAAAGGTGCTGTAAACCAGTGGCTCTCCTGCCTGCCTCTGTGTGTGTGTGTGTGTGTGTGTGTGTGTGTGTGTGTGTGTGTAGGTGTGTGTGTGTGTGTAGGTGTGAGAAGGGAGGCAAGGAGACAAGCCAGCCCCTTCTGGGAGACACACTTTGAAATTCCGTTCCCAGCTCTTAGGGCTCCACGGTCACCTACTCAGAGGGCATTGTCCACTACTTTGCTCTTTAAAAAGAATGAATCCTGAACTAGAGGACGATTTTAAAGTCGGTGGTATAAAAAAAAAATCAAAGAATGAGACAATATAGATCTTTTAGAAATTCCCTGTAGGTAGTTTGTTTTGATAGTATTCACTGAGGAATATGCACTTTTTTTTTTTTAGTTAGATGAATGTAGTTAAATTCACTCTGTGAAACGTAACAGCTGATTTAAAAAAAAATAATAGATTAGTAATGGAGTAAATACAACTTAATTTTTACTTAGAATAACTCATCTATTTACCAATTTTAAAAAGGACATCCTTTTAATTCTTTGGCATTTTAAAGGAATGCATTTTCCTATGACAAGAGAGTATTATCAAACTTCACCGATAATTAAAAAAAAAAAAATACCACTTTTGCCAAGGTGACATTCAAAGTCGTTCTCCCAGCCCCCAAAGGAAACTGGTGAACAACCCATTGGCACAGGAGCCCACGCTCCCTCACCCCAGGTCTCCCCACAGCTCACAAAGGCCCTTCATGACCTGCACGGTTAGACACATAGGAAATGTGCCCTCCTGTACCTGGGGTGTTTTATCCACATGTTTTCTCTTCCAGCATTTGATCATCGGCTGGTGAACTGTTTGGCCCACAGAGATCTCCAGACCACCAGCTCATGTATTTAAAAGGCATCTGTTTATTTTGAAAATGCAAATACATCCTACCTCAAAGACTAACAGGCAAGAAGTGACCCACTGAGCTCGGGACCCTCCCTCCATCAAACCAAGATCACTCCACTTAACCTAAGCCTGGGAATCCGAGGGAAGGGCCCACAATTAAACCGAGCAGGCTCATCTCTCAAGAATCAGCCAGGCAGATCGTTTTACCCCCAATTTAAAGCCCCTGAAGAAGCCACTTACAAAAGGACCTTGAGCCTTTGAAACAGAGGTTCCTCCTCTGAGGGCTGCCTGGAGGAGGGCCCCATGGTGGGGACACCGGCTCCTACCAGTGGCTGCCCAGTCCTCACAGGGAGAAAGCCCGGGAAGGTTAATACCGACTTTGATCTCTGTCAAGGCATACCAGAAAGAATTAATTTACATTTCAGATGAAAAAGGTTGACAGCATGAAAAGGCAGCTTGTTGCTGGTATGTGAATGTGTAGTAATAGATCGGGAATTCTGAGAGGAAGTTCTGAGGAAGCTGAAGGGATCAGCCACGCGGCTGCTTTATTGGGAAGGAGATGAAAGGAAAACAAATTTCAATATGCGCTGCTCTGCAGCAACATGTAGGCCAAATGCTTCCTAAATTTCAAGGGCTGCTCTTTTAAAAAAAATATAACATATCTTAGTGACAACATTTTTTAAAAAATGACTATATGATCCAGAACTAGAAATACCAACAAATGCATTTCACAGAATTTAAATTCCAAATAAAATGATTTATTGAAAAAATAATCAATTAGAGAGTAATCTTAGAAAATAATGATATAGAGGTGGCTATGCTGGAAATGTCCTAGTGGCAACAGGAGGGGCTTGTAATGAGAAGATCATGCTTTGGGAAATCCGGAGCCCAAACAAAGTCCAAATGTGTTGCTTTGCTTTTCAGGTAAATATAACAATGCCTTCGAATCTAAGCTTATTGAGGAAAACATTCTTAAGTCAAATATTCTGCCTATGAAATCGCAAATGCTGCCATCCTTTTTCTGGAATGCAAAACCAGCATACCGGTCCTGTTGTGGAATTGGCTGAAGGGCAGAGACATTGTTTGCTTTCCCTTTGGCTGCCACCAGGGAAGTGGTGGCATTGGTGTCACCTTCATGCCTGCCTAAGCCCCTGCAGAGTTGGTTAATGCGTGTCCCCACATCACTGGATAGTTGGGATCACTGGCTCTGAGGCTAAGGAAGAGGGATGTTTGCAAAGCTTTGGGGAATTAAAAAAAAAAAAAAAAGAGGAGGCACTTTAAAGAAACGAGTCCTGTCCAGTTCCATAAGGCACACAGCAGGCCAGTGCTACATGGAGCGGATGTGATGGTCACTGTCCTGAGACCATGATGATGCAGCAGAGCTGTCTCTGCTTTGATGCAGCATTCATTTGGCATTACTCAGTGCAAAGCAGCGAGCCTCTCAAGATGATATTCAGAGAAGGAAAACTGGATTTATGATCTTTACATACCGGACTCTGTGTTAACCAATGTACAAGCTCCAAGTTTATATTTTTAAATGTATTGAGATTTGGGCCAAAGCATAAGATCTGAAATCAGCCTGGTATCCTCTTTTGATGGGAGACTGTGTGTGTGTGTGTGTGTGTGTGTGTGTGTGTGTGTTGTGTGATGTGTGTTGGGGAAGCAGACAAAAGCTGCAAGGTGAATTGTTCTCTTCCTGAGACTCTGAGGTTGTAGAGCTTAGAACTGTACTGGATGATGTTAAAAAGTTACACATTTGCATTTAAATGGCTTCCAAAATATTTTCATTCTGAATGAAGATTTCAGGCCTCCACTGGGGTCTAAGACAGTTTGGAGAAGTATCCTGGGAGCTGAGTTTTGTGTAGGGACCTGTTTGAAAGGTTGCAGCTGTCTTATTCAAGAATTTGCTTCCAGCTTGGCATTTTTCTGAAACCCTATCTTGCTCCCCACTGCTGAGCTCACTGGCCTTGACTCTCTCACTCCATCTCCAATTTCTTGTGCTCCTGAAGCTCCTGGCACACATAGGAGCTTGTTTCTTCCAGATCCTCAATTAGGAATATACAGCTTCAAATGAGGAAGGGAGATTGGCCCAGTAGCCACAGTGGACATGCCATTTGCAGAAGAGCAGAGTGACCTGAGAGCCAGGGAGGGGACAGATGAGCCAGTAACAAAAGCACATGGTTCTCAGGCTGCCAAGGGTCAGCTGAGCCATGAGAGTCACCATGTGCTCACCTCGTGGGGCCCAGAGGACCACACGAGCTATATACAGGCCTGGATTGGGGAAACTCTGATGGCTGGGAAAGTTGGCTGAGTGAAATTCCTTCTCTTCAATGCTGAGAGACAGACAGGACTTGCAAATAATCAGAGACCTTCTAAACCAGTGTTGTGGTTGCACAGTTGAGGGACTTGTGACTCCAAGAGAGAAAGAGATTTGTCCAGCTGGCAGTATGCCTGGGTTCAAATGCCATCTACAAGCTGTGAGATGGTGGACAAGTAACTTCACCTCTCTGTGCCTCAGTTTCTTCCTCTAGAAAATCAGGACCATCAGAGCCTCCTTAGTCAAGCCTGGCACCTGCAAATGCTCACTGTGACCCAGGAGGGTGGGGGTGTCGGAACAAACATGAGGACCCCCCCACACTGGAACCATTGGTTTACTCCAGGGCTCCTATTATTAGCTTTCCAGCCTTTCTACACATATTTGCATGTGAATATTTTCAAGTGGACACTGTTAAAATGATGTTTGAATTACCTGCTTGAATATGAGCAGCAGACTCACTCCTTCTGTTGCTTATTTTCTTAAATTTGCTCCGAGCTTCATATCCTCTCCAGGCTAAAAATATAAAACCATGTGCTAGGAATGACATTAATTTAAGAACGTGCCAGAGAATTGATATAAGCTGTTTCCCCCTCCAATCTATTATGCCTCTCCTCCTCCCTCTTGCTTTCTCACTGAGCAAAATGAGTAGAGCTACGTGAGCTCTGGTGGGGAAGTGGGGCCTCTCTGTGCTGGCAGCTTGGCTTCCAAGATGCTTCTGAGGAGGCATTTATTTTTGGTTTGTTTAAGCAGTGAGTTTCCGCAGCACGCTGAATTCTATTTAGGAATCACTTGGGTCAGCTACACCAGGTGCGATGGTTCCCTGTCATTCCAATCCATGGGGAAAACCTGTCTTCAGGACTTGGGGTCATGGAGAGGATGGGGGGAAACTGGGGCTGGAGGGGTGGTGGAAGAACTGAAATAGACTGGTCCTTTTAATATTTTGTATTTAGGAGAAAGATATAAACATGAAAGTCAGAGAGAGAGAGAGAAAGAGAGAAAGAGAGAGAGAGAGAGAGAGAGAGAGAGAGAGAGAGAGAGAGAAAGAAAAGAGGGGAATAAGGGAAATAAGAAGGAGCACTCTGCAAGAGGGTGCTCAGGGAGGGGAAGTGGCCATGGAAGGGGAAAGGCAAGGAAGACAGCTGAAGAGGACAGGACAGAGGAAGGGGCTGGGTGAGTCCTTCCGATGCAGACTGAAGCAGGAAGCCACCCAGCAATAGCAGCAGCAGTAGCTCTTCTTTGCTACCCGACCTCCGCCTGAGCATCACAACTCTTCCGTATATGGTGGTCCTGGGTTCTGAGAGCGTGAAGGAGGTCATCCACCATGGTCAAGATCTGGTGCTTTCAAAAGCAGACATGAAGACCAATGGAACAGAATAAAAGACCCAGAGACAAACCCGCTTACAAACAGTGATCTCCTACTAGACAAAGGCGCCAAAAACATATAATGGAGAAAAGATGGCTTCTTCAACCAATGGTGCTGGGAAAACTGGAAATCCATAGGTAGTAGAATGAAGACGAACCCCTATCTCTCACCCTGCCCAAAAACTCAACTCAAAGTGGATCAAGGACCTAGGCATTAGACCAGAGACCCTGCTCCTACTGGAAGAAAAAGTAGGCCCAATTCTCCACCATGTTGGCTTAGGAACCAACTTCCTCAATAAGACTCCTAAAACGTAAGACGTAAAATCAAGAATCAATAAATGGGATGGTATCACACTAAAAAGCTTTTTCACAGGAAAGGAAACAATCAACAATGTGAAGAGAGAGCCTACAGAATAAGAAAAAATCTTTACCACCTTTACCTCAGATAGAGCATTACTCTCCAGGATATACAAAGAACTCAAAAAACTTAATACCAAAACAAAACAAAACAACAACAACAAAACAACAATCAATAAACAGGCAAAGAAACTGAACAGGCACTTCACAGAAGAAATACAAATGGTCCAAAAAATATGAAAAAATGTTCAACATCTCTAGCAATAGGAGAAATGCAGATTAAAACAACAGTGAAATTCCATCTCACTCTAGTCAGAATGGCAATTATCAAGAATACAAGTAACAATAAATGCTGGCAAGGATGTTGGGGGAAAAGGCACACTCATACATTGCTGGTGGGACTGCAAATTGGTGCAACTACTATGGAAGGCAGCAAATTCCTTAGAAAATTTGGAATGGAACCACCATTTGACCCAGCTATCCCACTCCTTGGTCTATACCCAAAGGACTTAAAATCAGCATACTACAATGATACAGCCACATCAATGTTTGCAGCAGCTCAATTTACAAAAGCCAAGCTAGGGAACCAACCTAGATGCCCTAAAACAGATGACTGGATAAAGAAGATGTGGTATATATCCACAATGGAATATTACTCAGCCATAGAGAAGAATGAAATTATGGCATTTGCTGGTAAATGGATGAAACTGGAGAATATCATGCTAAGAGTGAAATAAGCCAGTCCCCCAAATCCAAAGGCCGAATATTCTCTCTGTGGATGCTAATCTATAACAAGGGAAGGTCAGGAAGGGAAGAATAGAGTTCATTGGATTATACAAAGGGGAATGAAGGAGAGGGAGGGGGAATGAGAATAGGAAAGACAGTAGAATGAATTGGACATAATTTCCCATCTTTATATATGACTATTTAACCAGTGTAACTCCACAACATATACAACCATAAGAATGGGATCCTAATTAGAATAAATCATACTCTATGTATGTATAATATGTCAAAATACATTCTACTGCTATGTATATTTAAAAAGAACAAATTTTTAAAAAGGAAAAAGAAAAAGATCTGGTATTTTTACAACCACTTGTCCATAGCACAGAAGCTCAGCTGCTGTTAATAGTACAGTGACTCCTACACGTGCATGGAGGCACTCACAGGGCCGGGCAGAGGGAAAGGAGCCTGATGGTCGGTTTCCTTAGTCTACACATTCCAAGTGGGCTAGCAAAGCCAGCCAGCCTCTGATGGGGTGATGTGAATGCATGGTCCTGAGTGTATGTCGCACTAGTCATTCTGGGAGACGGGGCACGTGTGGGTGTGGTTGGGATGTGACACCATTGGGCCCCTCATATGGCCTCTGTCTTGTCACAGTGACTTGTGTGCTCATCTGCAAACTCAGGCACTGTGGCATTTTCTCAAGGCTACATCCCTATCACCTGGTACAGGTGGTAAGCCCCAGTACTAATAGAAGGTGAGTACTCAGAAGACTGTATGAAAACAGGTCATTTACCTGACTGGATGGTGATGGCACCCTTCTCTCTCTTCTCTCTGACTCTTTTGTATCTCCTGGCTCCAAGCCACCCCTTGGTATACGCCTGTAGGATAACCACTCTGCCTATGACTTCTTGCAGTAGCAGATTTAATTGCTCGACATGGTAGTATTTGAGAAAAACCTGAAAGGATATATTAATTTTAGCATTATATATGGGCTTTCCAACAGAAATCCACTGTACTCCAATATATTCTTAAGGTAACTACTAAAGCTATTATTTAATTAACGTTTACAGTGATTTGACACATTCTCACGTCACTGACTTCTTGGGGGCAAATACAAGTCTCCTTCTCAAGCTGAGCCAAGCCTTGGTTCTTGATATAAACAGATGATGATGTCATGGGGTGTCATGGGTCCCAGGTACTCACCAGCCTGCCCTGTGTCAGTCAGAGGTTCCACTTTCTCAGCCTGAGCTCTCTCTCCTTGTTCCCCACAGCCTCTAATGGAGGTACCACCAACAGGACCGACCATTGGCCCATGGAGAAGTCAGAGGGAGAGGGACCTGTATGGCCCACACTGATCTAATTTCTGCTGAGGAGCACGGTGCTGCTATGAGCTCTTGGGCTAAAGCTGGCTTTGTGGGGCAATTCAGGATGGGCTATAAAATCCTGGGATCCTGCAAGGGCGTGATGTTCTCCCAAATGAAAACCTACACACGATGAAACTAATAAACAGGGTAGGCAATAAATAGCACAACATGAGTCTAATGAAAAAATGAACAGAACTCCAAAGGAAACTCATCACTGCCATTAATATGATTTGTATATTTGCATGTGTGCTAGAATACAAAGTCTTGAAAAGGGGACATTTGAAAGGGAGCTCAAACATGTCAGTCTAGAAATGCTAAGTGACTCTCAAATTACATGCAGAACAGAGGAGGCAACTTTCCTCCTCTGGCCTCTGGGGTGCCTGGGCTCCCGACTCAAGAGCAGCAAAGACTCTTTTTAGGTTGGGCTTTTGCCTGCTAAGCTACACCCCTTACACAGCTATTCTTGCCAGAGATACCAGGAACAAGTGATACAGGCACACTGGAAAGCAGCACACAGGGATGATTTTAACAATAAAGAAAGAACTACCTTTGTTTTCCCCAGTACCCAGTGATCCAATTTGGACTTTTCCAAGATAGCAGCACAGCTCTCTTTACTAGCAGGAGGCGTTTGATGTGCTCTGAATGCCAAGTAATAATACCTACCGAATAAAAGAGGAAAATGAAGCATTTTTAGTCATTATTTGATTTAGTAGAGTTGCTCTGGACTCACTGGCCAGCAGTGTTTTTTTAATAGTAACTATGTCTTGAGCACAAGAATAGCAAAGTCAATAGTGAAAGATGCACTATTTATATTTGCTAACTTGGCTCTTTCACATTTTCTGTGGTGTAGATTTTCATTTTAATTTTGCTTTGTTAATTCACATTCAATGAATACTTGGTGTGTTTTGCATGCAAAAATCAAGATACTTAATCATTTAAGAAAGCTGACATTTGGATCTCCTATTGAAATTCAGAATTTTAAACGTTGGCATTCCTATTATAAAAACAATTAAAATCCCATTGTACATATTCTGATTCTGCTTTGAAAAGTCCCCTCTAAAGTGATCTGTGGCGAGCAAATGATCATAGCCTGACACAACCAATTCTGGGCAGAGCTGCATGTCTTAATCGAGGACTAAAGTAGGCATGTTTTCTTGATGTGATCACCAAAACCACATTTGTTTTCTTAAATGACATCATTTTAGTGAACTTCTAAACTTTCAGATGAAAGGGTTTCTGGGTAGATTCAAAGAACACCACGGTAGAGGAGGAAAAAGATCTTTTCCTAGCCCATCCTAAGTTCACAGCTGAGGTCCTTATAACAGAAGACAGATTAACAAGAGAAAAAATTCAAATTTTATTTAAAGTAAGTTTTATGTGACAAAGAAGCTTTCCTTCATAAGGACACAAAGACCCTCAGAAACAGTTATTCTGGTATATTTTTATGCAGGTTTGATGAAGAAGTGGATATTGTGATTGGACCAAAGGGTATGGACAAATGGTAGTGAACTGGGGAGGCAGTGAATGGGGTGCATTTGCCAAGGCCTATGGATTTCTTCAGATTCTTCTCTATGTTCCAGTGTTCTTAGAGATGAGAGCCTTCCTTTTCTCTGGGCATAGGGAAGATCTCTCTCACATAAGAGTCTATGACTTGTTTCAGGGAAAGTTAGAAAATCCCCCCTAAGTTTTGTGACCTGCCTCAGGACACAAGGTCAGAGTGACCTTCCTGCCTCTGAAGTTTTCTCAGATGACAAGGTACCATGCTTTGAGGTGGCATATCCTGAATGCCATTACTATCAAAAGACTTTTTCTCCTCTCTCCTCCCTCTTCCTCTTTCATCTCCTCCTCCTCTTCTTCTTTTTGTTTTGGGGGTGGAGGGGTGGTGATTAAGGGGCATGGTGGTGCTGAGGATTGAACCCAGGCCCTTGCACATGCTAAGCACATACTCTACCACGGAGCTACCTCCCCTAGCCCCTCCTTTCTTCTTCAGTCTCCCTGTTTTTAAAAATAAATAACCTGCTATATATACACTATCCCTTTAGAAAATCTTACCTTAGTTTTTCTTCAGAAAACTTTCAAGGATCTTTTTTCTGCTCTTTGCTGCCATCTATTATTAAATTCAACCTCCTGAAAGCTTAAACTTTATTCCTTTGTCAAAGGATTTTTTTTCCTTCTTCATCTGACAAGGTTAATCTGCTAGTTTGAAATCACTTTTAAATATATAACTGTTTTTATTTTCGTAAAAAATAACATCAACATAGGAAACATGTCCCTTCTTCTGGTCAAAAGGACTCATATCTTTTGGTTTATGGAAAAATCAATATACCTGACCAGTACTTGAGTCAATTTTATTTTTGTGCTACAAATTGTTTTATAAGTTAGGCTACAGGGCTGGATTTGCTGGATACTTCTGCGTTCAGAGATCCTGGGACCGTTTCCACAGCTCTGAGTTTGGGTTCCCACCCTTTGAGTCGGAGAAGTGTCCTCAGACCCAGGATAGTGGCTGGGGCGGATAATGCTGGTGGATCCTTTGGCCCAGGATCTGCTAACAGCTGATGTCCTCCAGAGCTCAGTGGGAGGAGCCCAGCCTGGGCCTATGTGGGCAGCTCACGACAATGGCACAGATTCCTCAGCCTGACTCTCTCCAGGACTGTAGTTTCATTATGGTTTCTCTGGCTTATCTTTGGTCACAGCAAAAAGACTGTCCTGGTGTTCATGAGGCTGATGGGATGGATGGAAGGTTTGTATGAGGTCGTGGTAAAGCTGATGTACAGAGCGCTTAAGCTGTAACAGGCAGTGGTAAAACCAGGATTTCCTGCACTTTCCTCCCTGGCCACTTGTCACAAGGGCTCCCTCAGCTTCTAGCAGCCCAGTTTTGGGCACTGTGGGTACTCAGCGCCATTGGTGATGAGGTATTTAAAGAGAACCTAATGAGCTGGGCATGGTGGCACATGCCTATAATCCCAGTGACAGGAAGATTACTAGTTCAAAGCCAGCCTCAGTAATGGCAGGGCCCTAAGCAACTCAGTGAGACCCTATCTCTAAATAAATACAAAAATAGGGCTGGGGATGTGGCTCAGTGATCGAGTGTCCCTGAGTTCAATGCTTGGTACAAGATAAAAAATAAAATAAAGAGAAACTAACTAGCACTGTGAAACATGCAAGAGGAATGCAAGTTATGTTCCTGTTCTCCAACCAAGGATTTATACTTAGTTTTCAGGCATCTGTGAATGTTACTTAGCAACTGCTAATTTTTAAACAGGGAGAATGTATCGTGAAGTAACATAAATATTAGGACTTAACTTTGGGATTTTTCAGTTTTTGAAACCAAATCTATTAATTTATTATGCTGATAATATTTACATCTGACTTAGTTTAGAAAGAGATGAGTAACGACACTACAAAGAGGTGAAGTTTCAAAAACCAATGTAGATACAACTGATTTACGTATAGTAATCAAGTTAGAGAAGCATAATGTGTTTCTTCCATGGAGTGAGTTCAGATTCCAGCATGGTGAAGCAGTACTTTGAGCTCCTGAGGGCTTCAATGTCAAGGCTACACAAAAGGAACCAATCTATGAGGCCTGGCAGGAAGAGGGTCTTTTGGGGGAGGTCCATCCCACCTTCTTTCTTTTGATCAAGTGAACAAGCAGGAGGGTAGGCAGTAGCGAAAGCACTAAGTGTACATGTCTATTTTGAGGGTCTTGACACATGACAGCATTGATAAAAACTAGTTCTTCCCTAAGATGCCTCTTGTAGGTAGAATCGACCTCACAGGCTGGAGTCTGAGCACTGAGTTAAGAGTCAGACAACTTCTATGAGCAAATCACTCACTTGTGTTCCTGAATCAAATTAGTGGTTCTTAATTCTTTTTTTTTTAAGGTGGTGCATGAGGGGCTTAAGACTATGAATATCTGGGACAAGATACAGATATCTATCTTAGAAAATGCTCTTAACATAACACATCATATATAATGTCAAGAGCTTCACATCCCTTTTGATGGCCCTCTAAGGACCTAAGAGTTCTTCCTGCTCCAGAACCCTATGGAAGGTGATAAATTTCATAACATCTCATTTTATTAAAACATATAAGCCATCAAAAGAGTAATTATCAGCTGAAAAAATATTGCTATTCAAAATGTTGTTTAGTTTTCAAAAATGTTTTGTTATATGAAATGCAAGCTGTTTGAGGATATGTTTTAAAATATAATAGGCAAAGCAACATGTGAAATATGAGTAATGTATCCTTCTATGTTAAAATTATGGAAACAAACTGGAAGGTTTGGTAAGGTTCAAGGATATGTTAGTTTTCTATTATTACATAACAAATTACCTCAAACTTAATGCTTCAAAAAAACATATGTGTTGTTTTAAAAACTGATCTCACAATTTCTGAGAGTCAACAACTCAGCAGTAGCTTATCGGGGAATTTTGGCTCAGGGTCTCTGATGAGATTTTAGTCAAGATGTTGCATAGGGCTGCAGTCATCTAAAGGCTTGATTGGCACTTGAGCATTCATTTCCAGGATGACTCACTTCTGTGCTTGTTGTTAGGAGAACTCAGTTCCTCAGTGGCTGTTGTAGGAGGCCTCAGTTCCTGGCCACATAGGCCTCTCCAGAAGGCTGCCTGAGTACCTTCACCGCATAGAATATGGCTTTCCTCATATCAAGGGATCCATGGGAGAGACAGGGGACCCAGAGAGGAATTTGGAATGCCTTTTATAACCCAGGCTTATAACCTGGTTATAAGAACCCGGTTTTCCATATGCTTCTATTCACCACAAGTGAGTCACTAAGTGCAACTTATACTCAATGAGAATTTAAATTCTACCATTTAAAGGGAGGAGAATCAAATAATTTGTGGACATATTTTTTAAACTACCACAAAGGATCTCAAGAATGTCAAGTCTTCTTTCTATTGATGATAAAAATCACCTTCAGTTAAGTGAAGTAACTTATCCAAAGTGACAGAAAATAAATGACAAAGGCTAAATTATTATTGAAGTTGCCTGACTTCTAAGGTATTAAGTTTATAAAAGAACTGACATGAATCTGACTACTGAAGTTTGATTCTTGATGCAAAGGAAAGATACAAACAAATAAACAAAAAGGTAAAATTAAATGTTGCTTCTCACCAGAAAAGACTGATAAATTTGTCCACATGAAAAAAAAAATGAAAAATTTGGAAAGAAGAGGTATTTTTTAAAGTTTCATTGTTTATCTATTACATTTTATTATGCAGTCCATAAAGAGGCCCCAACAAAATGTAATTGTTTGGAATGTAGACATCTCTTACCAAATCAATGGTGGTAAATTTCTTGGCCAAACTTCAAAGCCTATTTAATCAATTTGAATATTTCCTTTGAGGAGAAAGAAACTTTTATTTCTCATTTTCCCTTCTTATGTTAGTTAGTACAAATGGAGAAAGTCCTTGGTACGACAGAGAAAAGAAAAAGAGACTGTGTTAAATGCACTGAAGTTGTCCTCTGAGACCTGGTCTGTCTCAGGCAAGAGGAAGACTTCTTGGTCTTCATCATGGTTCCACTCATAAGAATGTGAGGAACATAAAAACCTTCCAGAATGGAGACAGAACAAAGAATATCAGATTCCCAAGAACTTCTAAGCTTTCCCCTAGAGGGAACAGAACTTTAAAGATTGGGTGGAGGTTGAAAAGACTGAAGGGCCACGGAGAAGGAGCCAAGAGGGAAGGTGCCCTTGGACTTGGACTCTATTTAAGATGGACTCTATATCTACTGAAAGGAAACTTAAATTACAAAGGAAGAGAAATATTTGGAAATTTTGGAATCTTTGGGTGTTTCTGATCAGTTATCAGCAAGGTTATTTTTTTCTTATAAGAGCTGGACCTGAGCTCTTCTAGATGCAATGTGGGCAGAATTGAACTTAAACTTAACTGATCAGACTTCAGACTCTACCACCATGCATTTGGTGCTAAAATCAAAGCACCTAGAATTTGCAAGACAGAATACTAGGAGAGAACTAGAGAGAGAGAAAACCCTGGAGATCTGTGGAGGATCTCCTCAAGTATTCAGCAGACTATTGATTGGCACAGGAGGGAACTACCAAATCTGAGGAAAAAAACCATTAGTAAGGATTACAGGGAATTGTGCCTAATGCTCACACAGGGCTGGCAATAGTGCCTATTCTACCAGCCAGTTTAGTTAACCTCATAATTCACAGGACAATGCGGAAAGTACTCAAGAGGGTTTTGCTTTAATAATGAGAAAATATTAGTGATAAACATAGCTCTGTTTTCACCTAACAAATCTAAAAAGCAAGAAAAAATGAATAATATTATTTCCATGTAATTTAATTGCATCCCAGAATAAAGCACAAAGATATTTGTAACGATACAAAAAAGATAAAATTGGCAATATTTGGCATCAAATCAAGATTCCAGACCTGCAAGAAAACATGACCCATTGTGAGAAGAAAAATCAACCAATTGAAATGGATCCAGAAGAGACACAGGTATTAAAATTTATAGATAAGGACATTAACATAGCTATTTTAACTATATTCCAAATATTTAAAAAGTTAAGTACAACAGAAGGTATAAAAAAATCTAAAAAGAACTTTCAGAAATAAAAATTACATGATGTCTGAGATGAAAAATATACATAACAGAATCAGCAACAGATGAGGGATTGCAGAAACAAGGATTTGTGAACTTGAAGACATGACAACAGAAAAAATTACAAAAAATAAAATAGAAAAATAATTTAAAAATAAAAACAGCATTGGTGAACAGTAGGGCAATTTCAAGTGACCTTAATACATGTAACTGGAGCTGAGCTCTATTTAGAGGGGAGAAAGAATAAAGGGGGTTAGAAAAAAATATTCAAAGAATTAGTGACTAAAACATTTCCAAATTTGATGAAAACTGTAAACAACAGATTCAAGAAGTTCCAACCACAAAAAAGTTAAAGATAACCACACCAAAGGGAATTAATCCAAATTTCTTAAAACCTGTGATAAAAAGCTGGTACACAACTGTAATCCCAGCAACTCAGGAGGCTGAGACAGGGGGATCATAAGTTCAAAGCCAGCCTCAGCAACTTAGTGAAGCCCTAAGCAACTTAGTGAGACTTTGTCTCAAAATAAAATATAAAAAGGGACTAGGGATGTGGCTTGGTGGTTAAGTACCCCTGGGTTCAATCCCTGGTACCAAAAAAACAAACAACAAGAAACATTGATAAAGAGAAAACCTTGAAGACAATTAAGGAGGGTATGGGAATAAGTTACATACAGAGGAGCAAAGATAAATGTGATAGCAGAATTCTCAATAGAAACAAAGTAAGTGGGAAGACAATAGAATAAAATCTTTAATCTACTAAAAGAAGTAAATTCTGTACCCAGTGAAAATACCTTTCAAAAACAGGGGCAAAATAAAGACTTCCAGACACACAAAAACTGGATTTTTCACCAGAAGACTCACATCAAAAGAAATGTTCAAGGAAGTCTTTCACACAGAAGGACAATAACACGAGGTGGTAATAGGTATTTCTAAGAAGGAATGAAGGATGCTTTCTGGGAACTGGTTAGTAAATATTTAATTATTTTTTTCTTTTTTACAGTACTGGCAATTGAATCCGGGGGTACTCTACCCCTGAACTATATCCCCAAACCTTTTTATTTTTTATTTTATTTTGAGACAGTGTCTAAGTTGCCAAGACGGCCTGAAACTCGCCATCCTCCTGCCTCAGCTTCTCAAGTCACTCAGATCATAGATGTGCCACTGCATCAGCCAAAATGTTTTTTTTTTATTACTTAAATATCTTCAAGATACACTTGACTGAACAAAAATAATAGCAGTTGATTATGGGGTTTATAATTTATAGAGAAATGAAAGGTACCACAACAGTAGAAAGATCAGGAGAAAATAAATTGAAATGAACTATTTTAAGATTTCTTAACTATAGCTAAAGGGATGTAATATCATTTGAAGGTAGGCTAGGAGAAGTAAGAGATGTGTACTATAAATCATAATGCAACCCCTAAAATAACAAAACAAAGTGCTATTGCTATGTCAATGAAGGTCAATAAAGATAAAAAGAAAT
Organism: Ictidomys tridecemlineatus; assembly: GCF_052094955.1. Taxonomy (NCBI): domain Eukaryota; kingdom Metazoa; phylum Chordata; class Mammalia; order Rodentia; family Sciuridae; genus Ictidomys; species Ictidomys tridecemlineatus. Next base: position 139,322,442 of record NC_135483.1, on the reverse strand, counting down.
AAAAAATCCTCAAAAAATCTTAACCAATAAAAAACAAATAGTAAATTAATAGATTAAACCTAGCCATAAGAATAACAATGTTAAATGTAAATGGTCAAAACACCTCCAGTTTAGAGATAGAAAATTTCAGATTACATGAAAGAGCAAAACATCAATATGCTGCTGACAAAAAAAATGAACAAAGATACAAATAATTTAAAAGTAAAAGATATATACCATGCCAACACTAGTCAGATGAAAATCGGACGACCTGTGTCAACACAAGGTAAAGTAGATTTCAGTATCAATTAACAGAAGTTTCTTTACACACACACATACACACACACACACACACACACACACACCTTATCTGTTCTCTGGAAAACACTGATTAATACAGCTCTGGTCCCTTTTGCTGTTGTTTAGACACCAAATGGAGACAGAGACAACCTTGGTGATGAAGTTCTTAAAATACCACTGAGTGTTAACAGGCAAGTCCTGTGAAAACCAGGGGATGGCATAAGGTTGTTTTGGGTAACTTCCTCCCGCCTCTGTCATTTCTTCTCCCTTGGGGTTCCCCACAGATGTTTTACCTACTTGGGGTCTAGGAACCTTAATCCCTCCACATGCTTGTAAACATGTCTTCCTTGTCCAGTTTCAAATTCCATACCTGAGCATTCTCACAAGGCTTTCTGCTCAAGAGACCAGCTGATCCTTCTAAGAAACACTTAGGTCTGGAAGGAAACTTAGAATCATTGATTTAAACACACACACACACACACACACACACACACACACATACCTATGTACATATATACATATATACACACATACATGTTTATTTATATAGTTCTGAACAGAGGAGGAAGAGAGAAATCTGGCTCAAGTCTAGAATTTTGTAAAAGGTTCACCCAGTCTTCTAGCTCCAAGGCCAGGCTCCTCTGGGCTCCTCACCCCTGGGCTCTTGCTGTCCACCCAGCACGGCACATGTAGTATTCCTGTGTCCCTAACAGGGGACTTTGATGCCGCACCCCTTCTCGCCTCATTGGCACTTGCAATTGTCTATAGGATCTGGGATTTTAGGCTTTGGGCTTAGGAGTGTTGGTTTCCTATATGTGAGCACCAGCTGTCACGATCTTCTTGACCATGTGTGATGGACCCAACCAACATTCTGCTCCGACTGGGGCATCTGTAGGCATTTTTTTTTCAGTGGAAAGCCACATGCTCCGTCTTTAGCGCACACTCTGGGTGATCACATTCTAGTGCTGTTCATCCTCTTTGAGCTGTTTTGCAACTCTTTCTAAACACAAGTTAAGTGGTAGAAAAATAAATTCTGTCCAGCCTGGTGATGATTTTAATTGACTTCTTCCCCATGTGGAAAACCAGTTTTGTCTTCATTTACTATGCATCTCAACATTCCTTTGTTTCATATAAGCTGTAGCTGTGCTGTTTTGATTTTTCCTTTGAACTGATTATAACATCTGCCTGGTTCTCTCATATCACATGAATAAATTATTTTAATGTACACCACATAAATCTTTATTCTGTTTCCCAGTCATGATTTTTATCTTCTTCTGCGCTTTTTTTTTTCTTTTTGGTACTAGAGGAGAACCTTACTGGGGTTTTGGTACTAGGGGAGAACCCTATTGAGCCTACATCCTCAGCCCTTTTTATTTTGAGGCAGGGTTTCTCTAAGTTGCCCAGGCTGGCCTCAAACTTGGTAGTCTTCAGACTCCCAAGTTGCTGGGATCACAGGTATGTGCCACCATGTCTGGCTTCTGCACATTATCTTTTAACAAAAGAAAGAAAGAAGTACAAATATCCAGGCAGAGGAGCTACACACTGGAGGCAGAAGTCTTCATACCAGGGTAGACCTGATCCTACTGAGCAGTTCTAAAGGGCCTGCTGGGCTCAGAAATAGGGCCCCTTTTCTACTTACAACTTTTGAAGGGAAAATACTGTTAGTGGAATATGTTCATGTTGAACTTAGAAAGTCAAACCATTTTCTAGTGAGATGACTTCACCACTAGAGTCTGAGATTGCTCTCTGTTCATGAGAGTCTAAGGAATTATCAGACTTACTGACTGCCAAAAAGGCAAGATGTAAAATGGTAGAGTAGTCCCTTGGTATCCACTGGACCCTCATTGATATCAAACTCCACAGATACTTAAGTTCCTTATTTAAAATGCTGTAGTATTTGCATATAACTTACATACATCCTCCTATATACTTTAAATTAACTCTACATTACTTATAATACCTAGTGCAAAATAAATATCATATAAATAATTATTGTATAAATATTGTATTGTAGGGAATCATGACAACTAAAAAGTCTGTGCATGTTCAGTATCACTGCAGTTTTGTTTTTTAAATTTTCAATCCAAGTTTGGTTAAATCCTTGGATGCAAAGTCCATGGATTCAGAGGCTGACTACTGAATTGTGGTTTGAATTTGCATTTCCTTAATTACTGGTGAGGCTGGGCTTTTTGTTCTCAATGGCATTCTCTGACAATGAACAATACACACACAAAAAATTAATTTCTCTACTTTTTCCTAATGATTATTTTTACTTCTGAAGGGAAAGAAAGAAGAATCACTCATTTTAAATAAAAAAATTAACATGGGTGAGCACTGACTTTTTAGAACCCCTCTCACTTTTAAATTGCATCTCTCACCTTGATCCTTCTACATCTGCATTTTTACGTTGTTTGGGAAAGATTTGTATCTTTTTAAAATGCTTTTGAAATTCTAACCCACAATGAAGAAGCTCTGCTTGGATTTCATACCTCCAATTTGAATGCATATAAAACATCTGTACCTCTAAATGAAGATTCGCAGAGGCCTAAGTTAAGAATTTTTTCCAAGGATTGTTATATAGACTGAATCATTTTTATTTTCATATTTCTAAAATCTTTAAACAAACATATACATTCTGGGTAGTATAATGTTGTCCCCACTGACTATTTTCTATATTAAACTGGCTTTTCACCTCCATTCATTTGTTCTTTAAATAAAAGTTTATACTCTGGCTTAGTCGTTGTTTTTATCCCATAGGTTTGTGTGTTGGAGGCTTTAACCCTAAGCTGGTGTTTTTGGAGGTGTGGAAACTTTAAGTGGGGTAGATTGGCAGGAGGGCCTTGGATCTTCCTAGGGTCACTATCCTTGGAAGGGAGTTCTGGTCTCCTGAAGTGAGTTCTTAGAAAAGTGAGTTGTTATGAAAGTCCAAAACTGATCCCTGAGTCTCTCTCTGGCTTCCTATTTCAGGAGATGAGCTCTTTTTCACATATAAGCTCCTGCCATTGTCCAATGGCCAGGAAATGACCCATCCAAAGAGAACACACACCAGAGTTGAGCCAATGCCATACCATGCCCTTGAACTTCCAAAGCTGTGAACTAAATGAGCTCCTTTCTTCATATGTGCCTCAAGTATTTTGCTATAGCAATGAAAAAGCTGACTAATGCAATGTAGGACCTCCTAATGTACCAAGCACAAGCAGAAGTGCTACAAGACATGAATGAGCAATGTAGACAATTTCCCCTGTCCTCATGAAGCTTATATACCAGCGCGGGAGACAAACACTAAACAAAAATATGAAGGACATCATTTTAGGTAGGGGTAAGTGCTGTGAAGAATAACAAATTGGGGTGGGAAAACTCAAACAGTATATTTCGTGGTATTCTGACAGGCAGCCATAAGCAACCGGGTCAGTAAGGGAATTCAAGTCATGCCATCTGTGGAGCTGCTGAAGGAGCTCTTCAACAGTCATGTGCACACCACCTGCATCAGATTCACCTGGAGGCTTCACAGAAGATGAGGATTTCTAAGCCAAACAGGATTCTTTTGACAAGAATCAGAGTCTCTGGGGTTGACCTCAAGAATCTATGATTTAATAAGCTCATATGGAGATTCAACTCTAGTTTGAGAACTTCTGGCTTAGGGGAACATGATAATTGACTGCCATCAAGTGGAGAAGGGAGATGATCTGTTCAGTAAAGCCCAGAGGAAAGAACTGGGATGGAAGTTTAGAAGCTTCTACAGGATGATTTTGTTCAGGTGTAGGGCAGACATGTGGTGATCAGACGTCTATAAACATGGAATGGGCTGTCTTGGGGCCAAGGAGTAAATTCAGTGGGAAGTTCATAAGATTAAGAACGTTACCAAAGGATTTCTAGGTAGTTTTGTAAGGCAATTGGACCTTTTGAGATTCCTTCTAACAAAGACATTGTGTTGACTTCTTCCTGGGATCAAAGAATTGCTTCTGTGATTTTAAAACTGATGTTTATCATTGATGCAATATTATTATGGTAACAAATCTTGAGTTACTGCTTTCTATTTGAACAATAAATTGGAAGATTCCTAGTTTCCCTAGATAGTCTGTTAGGGGCTCTTAGAAGTTCACCTACAGTCGGTCTTTCACAGGATAGTCTCATCATCCACCTAGAATCCTGGTTCTCAGCCTAGTCTCCCAGTCAGCAGTAGCACCACCAACTGGAAATTTGAGAAAAATGCAAATTTTCTCCTCTCTCTCTCTCTCACTCTTTCCCCAACCCCTACTGAATCAGAACCTTTGGGGGTTGGGCCCAGGAATCATTTTAATAAGCTCCTCAGGAGACTCTGTGAGAAACCTGGAGAACCACTGAGAGAAACAGAACCCTGGCAGTCTGGTGCCCAGTCTCCATGAGGAAAGAAAATGGCTGCCTGGTCTCTGTCATATTTTCTATTTGTTAGACTCCAATGACATGGGGTGTCTGGAGCACATCATTTTCCCTTGGAAAAGGCTGATTGCTCAGAATCTACCCTGACGAAATTCTCACATGTGTATAATATTTAGGATTTGTCATTGAGCATCGCTGACAAACAATTGGAAACAATTTCAGCGTCCACCAATAGAGGAATGGCTAAAAGCATATCATGGATTTCAATGAAAGAGTTGAGAAGAACATGTGAGAGTGATGGAACAACATGAATTTGTATCTAATACACATTGTTAAATAGAAAAAACAAGTTGCCAAATGGTACAAGACGTGTGATTCAAGTTGAGCTAAAAATATAGAGCTTTATTTTCCCTTTCTCTCTCTCTAGTTCCATGTGCGTGTGTATTCTGAAAGTAAAACTCCTTAAAGAGTTAACAGTGGCAACTTTAACGAGGGGCAGTGATTGGGCAGAGGCTGGGAAATAAATTTAGAATGTGGGAAAAAAATCATAGTCTTTATATAATACTTAAAATTTTTAGAGGAAATGTGTTCATACATTATTTTTGTATTTAAAAACTAATTTCAAACACTAGGTAAAAATCATTATGGTTTAATTATAATGGGCCCAAATCCTGGCCAAAAGAAGCATAGATTTAAAAAATTCAACTAATATCACTTGCATCTAAGTAGGAATATCCCTTATCATGTGGCAAAGAACTTTAACTGTTTTCCTGTTTTAAATATTCATTGAGGGATTTGCACTCTCTATCAGTGACCACCCAGACTGTCTGTTCAGAAACCCCAAATACTGGACAATTATCTGAATAATTCAATCAATATAAATAATTTTCTCTTGTTTAGAAAATGGAAGTAGCAGAGCTATTTTGGTCTGGATAATTTGATAATTACCCAATTGCCCATTTCCCTTCATGTATTTAACATTCCAGATTTAGTTTATTAAGTTCTTATATTTACCATAAGCCTTTTTATTTTAATTTTTTCCCTTCATGTTTGGCCTTGAGTAAAAAGACAACAGCTGGCCACCATCTGTTGCCAGGGAGGAAAAAAGCCATTATATTCATTGTACCCTTAGGAAGACTCCTAAATTTGGGCCTTAGGACAAGAAGTCACACTGATCTGTACTATTAGATTGCAGAAGCCCTGAGATTATAAACTCCTTCTGATACAGTACAACTCACTATAGCATTTTGTATACAATAGGCATTTAATAAATATTTCTGTTGCTATTGCATTATAAATTTAATAACATAAAGGGAAGAAAACCACAATTAAACTTGGAATTGGAAATTGAGGCTGGGTTTATTCACCAATCAATTTGTAATAAAAAGCTAAACTTCAAACTGCTGACTCTATTTTACAATTAGAAAATTATCAATGGACATGTTTTCTGATTGAGTTCCTTAGACTGCTTTGGCGGTGAATATTCAGATGAGTTCAACTGTTGTTATGGTTTAGATACAAGGTGTCCCCCAGAAGCTCATATGTAAGACAATGCAAGGAAGTTTAGAGGTGAAATGATTGGGTTTTGATACCCTTAACCTAACCAGTGCATTAATCCACTTGAATGGATTCACTGGGTGGTTAGAGGAGGTATGGTGTAGCTAAAGGATGTGGACCACTGGAGATATACATTTTGTCCCTGGTGAGCTGAGTTCGCTTGCTGCTTCTTTGTTGCCATGTCCTGAACAGCTTTCCTCTGCTGCACCCTTCTGCCATGATGTTCTGCCTTACCTTGGGCCCAAAGCAATGGAGTCAGATATATATGGACTGAGACGTCTGAAACCATGAGCCCCAAATAAACTTTTCCTCTTTTAAAATTATTCTTTTTGGGTCTTTTTAAGAATGTGGGAAAAAAATCATAGTCTTTATATAATACTTAAAATTTTTAGAGGAAATGTGAAAAAACTGACTTCAACAACTGTCCTATTTACTTTGAAGATGGGCTTTGAAATTCAATAACTCATTTCACTTTTTGACTCCACCACATACTGTCTGTGACTTTGAGCCAATTGTAAAATCAGAATGATATTAATCTATTTGGAGGGTTAATACCAATGTTGCAATGATATATGTAAAACCCTAGCATGAAGCCTGTCATAAGTAGATACTCAATATAATATTAATCTCCCCCTTCTTCTCTTCCTTTCTTTGACAAATATCCATTTTTCTCTTCCCTCTTCCAAATGTGTAAGGAAAAGTAGCTAGTCATCTTTCCTTTGAGTCAACCTGAAAGCATGGCGCTCAGCTATAAGGCAGAGGTCAATGTAGAGGTCAATGCAGGTCAGCTGATGGTCTGGGCAGCAGTTTCCCAGAGCCTGGTGTTGGGAAGAATTCCAAAGTCACATTCAAGTTCTGAAGGAAAAAGGCCTTGATTGAGGAGCCTGGTGCACAGCTGGGTCTAGACAGCAAAGTGCTGCCACAGGCCAGGTATTTATCTTCCCTGGGCTGGAAGGTTTCCTTTTATTCTTTCTCCTCTCCCGCTTTTCTTCTTTTTGTTCCTTATTATCTTCATTCATTTTTCTGCTTCATTATTATCACTACCTACCATATATTAGCCTCACTGAAATTTATCTTAAGGAATCCCCAGGAAAGGAAAGAGAGTTTGACCTCAGCTTCTGCTTTTGATTTTTTTGCTATGGGGTGAGTACTGGGTATCAAACCCAGGGATGCTGTATTTTTGAGACAGGGTCTTGCTAAGTTGCTCAGGCTGGCGTCAAATCTGTGATTCTCCTGCCTTAGTCTCAGGAGTCACTAGGATTACAGATGTGGGTCATCATGCCTGTTCAGTCATGGATTTTTATAGGGTAGCCTGGAAATTTGATTTGAATGTCCTGAGTGACTCTTCTCAACTGAATAGATATTGTTCAATACCTTCACAACATCTTTTCTTTTTTTCCCCCCTTTGATATTTCTTCTTACACTGACTCCATAGCTTGGCAGTGACTCCCTGTGTTTCTTTGGATAAGTAGATTGCTCTCTGTGACTGAGTTAGTTTCTGAAGCTGCTCATAATGCAGAACATAAGGGAAATCAGGAAAGATAGCCTGAATGTATTTTGACCGCCACCACTCAGTATCTTTGAAGAACAATGTGATTGATATCACTTCTTGCATCCACTTTTCAAATCACCACTACAAATTCCTGGCTAAATTTGCAGAGCTATCAATGACAAAGATGATTTTGCTGATAATCGAATAAGTGAAGGCAGCTGTCAGCAACCAGAGCAAAATGATTTGTTTTGGGTTTTGAATTGTCTATACCCTGAGGTAAGCTGAGAAGCTTTCAGCAGTAGCAAGGACACTTTGAACTCATCCTGCCCCCAAAGAATGGCTGGAGGTGGTCACAAAAATTCTCTTCAGTCTTTAGTGACCTGGAGAGGCGGATGAATCACCACCTCCTAGAGATGGGACCTCAGGAAAGCTACTTCACTTCTCTGGCCTCAGACTATCTGTCAGTGAGGTTATACCAGACCATCCCTCAGAGTCTTTTGATGATTCTAGAAGGCACTTATAAAATTTTTTTTTGCTTGTTTATTGCAAGATTAGAATAATGGTGACATAACTGTTAAAAGAAGTCATCTGAAGTCCTACCTCCCTGATACTCAAATACATAAACTACCCAAAAGGTGTCAAAACACACATACACACACACACACACAGAGTTGGAGAGGTTAACAACCAAAGGGAGGCAGTCAGGAAGAGCAGCCTGCAAGGACAGCAGTTAGAGGTCTCATCCCAGAGCCGGCCACCATGAGACTGCTGCCCCAGAGGGCCCTGTGGACTATTCACTTAAGCATGGACATAATTTCCTCACAGTGTTCCAGCTGTCCATTTTCCCCTGAAGTACTGTCTCTTAACATGTCCCTCACTACCATCGAAGTCAATTTCCAGGGAACAGAGGGTTTTGTTCACCTTGCCACAGAAAACCTAGCTTATCCGAATGGCACATTGAGGTCTGTTTATGTGAGACTCTCACCCATGTAGTTTCAGGTGAAATAAGACCCAGGTTATCCCAAAGGATTGGTTTCCTAATTCCTTATTCCCTGTTGACTTCCCATCTCTAGCTAGTACTTGAACTCATGCTTACCTCTAAATTCCTTGTTATGAAAGAATAAACCAATGAGCCCATTTGCCAGTGGTTATCAATTTGGAAAATGTTGCCCCCAAGAAGATATTTGAAGATCTAGAGTTTTTTTTTCCAGAGTTGGGGATCAAACCCAGGGCAACTCACATGCTAGGCAAGCATTCTACCACTGAACTTTATCCCCAACCCCCTAGAGACATTTTGATTGTCACAACAGCTGGTAGTGAGGAGCGGTGGGTATTATTGTCTAGCAGGTAGAAACCAGGCAAGAAGCTGCTAAATATCTTATAAGATGTAGGACAGTGTACCAGAAATAAAGAATTATCTGGTCCAAAATATCCAAGTATCAGGTTGCAAGGTTGAGAAACTCTGGTTGAAGCCACTAAAAATCTTTCTTTCTCTGCTACTCACAGTTAAGTGCATTTCTGACTAATAGAGTCCTTCATTTAGAAAACAAGGTACACACACTATGGGCCAGATACCATGCATCTGAGATGTTAGAAATACAACAACAAATAACGCCTACTATTTCCTCCAAAGTTCATAGTCTAGTGGGGCAGACAGACATGTTAGGATAAAAATAAGAGAACATTCCAACTGCAGGCAGATCAACATTGGTTCAGTGTGGACGCAGAGGATGGAGCAGCCTCCAGCTTGGTGTCCAGGCAGCCTTCACAGGAAGGTGCTGGGCTAGAGATGGAGAGGAAGGGAGACCTCCATATGCAGAAGGCTTCCCAGGGAGAAGACAGCCATCGAGCATGGCCTGGAGGGCCCAAGGTCAGGCAGGCACTAGTCTAGAGTGGGTGAGGGAAAGCAGTAGGGGAAAAAATGAGAATAGTAGATTGGGGTCAGTTATGGAAAGCCCTGCCCCCTGATCTTCTCATCTAGGTGATGAGGAATAGGCACAGCTCTGTTTTGATGATAGAACCACAAGTTTTATAAACATCACTCTGATGGCAGTGTAAAGAGTCACGTGGCAGGGCAAAGATGAGTGAGTTAGGAATGCCAAGTACACTCGAAGGCCAGGCAAAAATTCCACTGAGAGACATATTAGTGTTCCAAAGGTATGGTAGGGAATAGTCAAAAGAGAAAAAATGTTTAGGATGTTCTTTGTCGGGTTCCTCTATAGTCCTTCCTATATGATTTTCTATTGGCTGAGTGATATTAAAGGCAAGAATGTGCTTCTCTCTCCTTGTGTTCTCAGCACCTCAGTACAGGGCTTGCCTTATTGACAGAGCCTCATTATATACTTTGTCTTGTTAACAGGGAGGATGTGTCAATGATCAAGAACCGAAAAAGCCTGAGGTTGGTGGCTTGATCTGGTAGTGAGATACCTACATCTGCATCTTGGATTCATCCATAGGGACATCTCTGGGATAAGCCTGAAGGTTAAAGCCAACAATCAAAAGTCCAAATATGAAGGCCTTAAAAATAATAGTCAGCTCAAGCCAGGCACAGTGGCACACACCTGTAATCCCAGTAGCTTGGGAGGCTGAGGCAGGAAGATTGCAAGTTCAAAGCCAGCCTCAGCAACAGCAAGGTGCTAAGAAACTCAGTGAGACCCTGTCTCTAAATAAAATACAAGATAGGGCCAGGGATATGGCTCAGTGGTTCAGTGTCCCTGAGTTCAATCATTGATACCAAAATAAATAAATAAATAATAAAAATAATAGCTTGAAAAAAATGTCTTATGTCCAAAGTGATTCCAGACCCTCTACTGGCAAGAATATCTGGGTCTCAAAGGATGATTCTAGAATCCAAGAAAACCAATTGGTCAACTGTGGGGATCTTGTGTTAATTCTTTTAAATAGCCACAATAAATTTGGAGCTGACTCTTACAGACAATATGGTAAAACCAAGTATTTCTGTGAATCAAATAAAATAATTGTATGCATAGGTCTGAAGAAAGCTCCAAGTAATCAATAAAAAATATTTTGAATGACAGCAGGACCACTGGAAGAAAAGTATGGTTTCTGAAGTTGCTGAGATAATTACTCCACCAAAAGAATATGAGAAACTCCTGTTCACTCCATGGAGCCACACAATTAGACTCTAGTTTCTCTAAAGACTTGCAGTTTCTCTTTTATATCGCATGTGGCCTTATGTTGCTAGGGAATACAAATAAAATAATAATAATAATAACAATAATAATAGGACTGGAGCCGGGTATGGGGGTACATGCCTATAATAACCCTCCTTAACTTCCTTTTAGTCATAAAGGGAAGATATAGGAAAAGAACAATAGAAATATTAAACCACTGAAAAGAAAAAAAATCAAGCTCATATTCACTTCAGTAGATATCAATTTAGTCTCAGAATTACAGATTAAAAAAAACTCACATAAAGGAGAAGTGATCTTTCTCAGAAATTTCCTACATTGTGATATGTAAAACTATGATGTTCTGGGTCAGGGAAGTAAAAATAAACCTTAAAAAAATTGCACATGAGTTGCAAGAAAGAAGGCATATATTGAATAACTTATTTTTGTATTTATTTTTCTTACTGCTTAATTTTATTCATTCATATTTTAGACAGCTAAATCTTGGATTTTACCTAGTCATGTTCACTCAGAACATGACTAGGTAAAAATGGTGGACTGAGTACATACATTTATTCTTCTTACTCCTGAAATACCAATAAAAATGACAGTAAGGGATATTTTAAAGGCATAAGTCCTTTGTGAGCAGAAAGAGAAAAGAAGTTAAAAAAGGGTGAGAAGCCACAGTGGCACTTGCTTATAATCCAGCAACTTGGGAGGCTGAGGCAGGAGGATGGCGAGCTCACGGCCAGGCTGGACCACTCAGTGAGACCCTGTCTTAAAATAAAAACTAAAAAGGTCTGGAGTTGTAGCTCTATGGTAAAGCACCTCTGGGTTCAAGCCCCAATACTCAAGACAAAGGTGGGGGAGGGCGAAGATAATCACAAGATTTTGGTAACAAGAAAGCAGATGGGGAAACGGTAACAGATTTAGCAAGAAAATTAATCCTAAACTGCAGCAAGGACAGCTGTAGGGCAACCTGGTTTGTACCAAAGGAATCCCCCGTAACACACACACACACCCTCTTTGCAGAGACTTAGAAATTTATAGACCCAGACACCTCTGGAAGTATGGGAGAAGAAGTATCTAAAACAGGAAAATTTCTTTTAAATTAATGAAGAAGGTCAGGTATAGTGTTGCTTGCCTATAATCCTAGTGACTTGGGAGGCTGAGGCAGGAGGATTGAAAGTTCAAGGCTAGCCTCAGCAACTTAGAAAGGTCCTAAGCAACTTAGTGAGACCCTGTCTCAAAATAAAAATTAAAAAACAGGGTTGAGGGGACTGGAGATGTGGCTCAGTGATCAAGCACCCCTGGGATCAATCCCTAGTACTTAAAAAAAAAAAACACACACACACACACAAAACAAAAACGGACTAGGCCTAGCTCAGAGGTAAAGTGCCCTTGAGTTCAATCTCTAGTATCAAAAATAAATAAATAAGTACAAGTAATGAAGAAGCAGCCTTATCACCAGATTTTCCTCCCCAGTTATAGAGGAAGATTTTCTAGACAGAAGGTTTCTGTTTATAGTCACTCAGAGGTGAGTGATACTAAACCCAAACAGTGGGTAGATGAATGCTTCTACATACTGAGCGTTGAAACTCCCAGCTTTCTTTTTTCACTGGACTCTAGAATTCTGGAAGCTGATCTAGGTGGAAGACTAGTTTATCAGAATTTTCTGAAGGGAAACACCAGTCAATGAATTGAATCAACATGAGAGAACTTTGTATTCATTTGAGAAGCTGGCCATCAGATGCTCTATTTGAGCTTCTACACCCAGGGAAGATGCCACACGGTTACAACTCTGCCCAGAGGAAGAATATGATTCAACTTGGACCCCATGTAGGACTCAATGAAGTGAAAGGGAATGGGGAGAAAGCTGGTGGTGAATTCCAAACCCAGAGACAGCAGGTCGACAACTTAATGCAGATATTGTATAAGAAGAAGGAAAAACTACAGACCCACAGAAACAAAAAGAAGGCTTTGTGGAGCACGTTATAAGTAATGGTAAGAAATTTGTAGTATAAACAGGAAAGAGATGTCTCCTTAACTATAGCAACTATTAAAGACTATGCTTAGAGCACAAACAGAGTCTGGGAAAGAGACCCTGACAAAGGAAAGTAACATCCAACACAGTCCCATGTGGAAGTTTAAGTTTTTTGAACATTATGGGTCAGGAACATCGTGGACTGCATTGAGAGGATCAGAGAATTATGTCCACTCTAAGACGATGAATTCAAACAGGGACAGAACTCAAAACCCAGCCAGACTGGGTTTTCCCTAACCCCTTAGTTAAGTACATTTGGAAACTGTTTTCAAGAACCCATTGTATAGTATGTAAGAAACCAATGATTAGGTTATAATATAGTAAGCTGTATGTAGTACTTTCTGGAATTAACATTCAATCGTTATCAATAATTTTTTTGTTCTTAGAAAATTCCAAATTAAAAGGCTCCTATATCAATTAACAAATATATAAAAAAAAATGTTCATCATCTCTCGAAATTAGAGAAATGGAAATCATAACTACTCTAAGATATCATCTCACTCCAGTCAGAATGGCAGCTATTATGAACACAAACAATAATAAGTGTTGGCAAGGATGTGGGGAAAAAGGTACACTCATACATTCCTTGTGGGATTGCAAATTGGTGCCACCAATATGGAAAGCAGTATGGAGAGTCCTTGGAAAACTGGGAATGGAACCATCATTTGACCCAGCTATCCCACTCCTTGGTCTATACCCAAAGAACTTAAAAACAGCATACTACAGGGACACAGCCACATCAATGTTTATAGCAGCACAATTCACAATAGCTAAACTAGTTACCAACCTAGATGCCCTTCAGTAGATGAATGATTAAAAATATGGCATATATACACAATGGAATTTTACTCAGCAATAAAAGAGAATAAAATCATGGCATTTGCAGGTAAATGGATGGTGTTGGAGAAAATAATGCTAAGTGAAGTTAGTCAATCCCCCCCCCAAAAAAAAAACAAATGTTGAATGTTTTCTGTGATATAAGGTGACTGACCCAAAATGGAGTAGGGAGGGGGAGCATGGGAGGAATAGATGAATTCTAGATAGGGAAGGGAGGGGACAGGGGGTTAGCAATGATGGTGGAATGTGATAGACATCATTATCCAAAGTACATGTATAAAGACACAAATTGGTGTGAACATATTTTGTGTACAAATATGAAAAGTTGTGCTCTTTATGTGTAACAACAAATGTAATGCATTCCACTGTCATGTATTTAAAAAATAAAATCAATTAAATATTTAAAAAATGAGATATAAATAAGCTATTTGGATTTCCATATGTCCAAAGATGAAGATGAAGCTGATTAATAGATTTTAGTCAATTTGAAGTCTGCGGCCAAGATTTGGTGATTCTCAATGTTTTCTTACATTTTTCCTTACTTTTTTCCTAAATTGTAATTATGATGTTTATTTCTCTTTAGCCACTTCTTAGTTGGGAGGTAATTTTTTTTGAAGTTTAAGTTGTTCTTTTTGACCAACATTTCTTACTAAGATTTTTACTTTTTATATTGAGATCAAATAATTTGCACTTTTACATATATATATATATATATATATATATATATATATATATATATATTTAGTGTACTAGGAAATTGCACCCAGGTGTGTTTTACCACTGAGCTACTTTCCCAGCCTTTTTTATTTTTTATTTTGAGAAAGAGTCTCATTATGTGGCTGAGGCCAACTTTGAAGTTGCAATCCTCCTACCTCAGCATCCTGAGCAGGATTATAGGTGTGCAGCACCATGTCCAGCTGATTCATTTTTATATTTTATGTATTTCTTTTTAAAAAATTCTAATTTGTTATATGTGACAGCAGAATGCATTACAATTTATAGTATACATATGGAGCACAGTTTTTCATATCTCTGGTTGTACACAAAGTAGAGTCACACCATTTGTATCTTCATACATGTACTTAGGGAAGTGATGTCCATCTCATTCCACCATCTTTCCTATCCCTATACCCCCTATTTTGTGTTTTGTGTATTTCTTACATACTAATTTGTATTTTTGTTAATTGAGTCATCAAGGCTAATAATATAGGTAGGTTAATGTGTCTCACCGTGATTTTTGCTAAATTTTCTTTGCATCTTTTTAATAAATGTTTCTATGTTTTTTTAAAAAAAGGTTCCTATAGGTAGGTAGATACCTGGGTAGGGAGGACCTTTCTATAGTTACAGTTGGTTCTAGGGCATTGAATGGTCAAAATAAAAGGCAGCTGCCTGATGTTTTAGCCTATCTACACCCATTCCTTGGAGCTCTTGGGGCCAATGGTTCAAGTGGCGCTGACTCTACCCCTAGCAATTGATGCAAGGTCATGACCTTGGGCACTATGATTGGTTTAAGAGTGGGCATGTGATCCACACTGGAACAGAGAGTTCATGGTGTGAGAACTCTCAGAAACCCTCTGTGGCAAACTTCCCAAGGTGGTCTTTGTCAATACGTAAGGAGGTCTGCCCAGTGATAAGAAATTCATTAGAAGAGAGAAAAACAAGGAAGACCGAAGGAAAAAGCCAATGATTTGGTGAACTTGTGTGATGTCCTGGATCCAAGCAAGTGTTTGGACTTCCTAGTTTTATAAACCAAGACATCACTCCCTTTTCATTTTTGTTTCAACTAGTTTGAGTTGACTTAGTATGCCAAGTAAGCAGCCTATTTCACAGAACAGTGCCTTCACAAGGTGTAGCCATGCTATGTGGGGGAGCTCCAAGGTTCTTTTTTCTTGAGTGTGAGCTGAGAGGTGGGAAAATCAAAGAGGCTAGAATGGGAGCTAGAACAGAGCCCCTTGTCCTATTGAGTTTGCCTTTTTAAAAATTGGATTCCCAGAAAAATTGTTCTTAGTTATAGAGAGAAGAAAGGCAAATTTGTTTCACCTCTTATTAATAAAGAGTTACCATGACTTTCCTGAAATCTTACATTCCCATCAATCTAGGTTGTCCATTATAGTGCAAGTGAACCTTAACCTCAACAAAGTCAGCTCCAAAGATCAGTCATGAGCTTCAGAAGAGCAAGGACCAGAGTCAGGAGATGGTCAAAGAAAAGAGAGATGAAGGAGAAAGGGTAAGAGTTGATTCAACTCAACCACTATTTATTAAACACCCCGTAACTTGTAGCAGGTGCTGCCTTGGACAACATAGATAAAAAGTAGGCTGAAAAATAATCTACCTCCCAGACAGTTCAGGCTGAGGTGAGAAGCAGAGCATTCCTGTACAATACAGTGTTATACAATGCAGCTCATTGGAGGGATCCTAACCCAGTCTGGGGAAGTCAAAGAGGGCATCAGAGAAGACTCTGCCTATTCAAAGTCCTAAGGAAATGGGCAGGGGTTGGCTTGATTAAGTCAGCAGACTGAGGTGAGAGAAGGGGGATCCAGACAACATAGTGTGAGCAAAGACACAGAAGACTGGTACAGTCTGAGGTGTTTAGGGAGCTCGAGCTAGCACAGTTTTGGCTAAAGTGTGATCTGAGAAGTGGGAGATAAGAGAAGAGACTGAAAGGGAGACAGGACCAAATCAGGAAGACTACCCTACTGGGGCCGAAATCTACTCAGTGCACATTTGGATGCTTATTTTAATCAAAGAAGCAACAGGCTCAGATGGGAATTTTAGATAAATCCTACCCAGTCACTGAGTCCAATAAGAAAGCTGTGGCATGAAGGTGGACAAAATAGCTTTAAAAGGCCTAGAACAGTCATAGATCAATGGAATAGAATAAAATGCAGAATCCAAAATAAACCATTACAATGGTCAAGTGATGTTCCCCAAAGATGCCAAGACAATCCAATGGGGAAAATGTTTTCAATAAATGGTGCTGGGACAGCTGGATATCCACGTAGGAACAAATGAAGCTAGACCCCTACCTACCATACACAAAAATGAATGCAAAATGGATCATAGATATAAAATACAAGAACTAATAATTATACAACACACACTTAGGAGTAAATCTTTGTGACCTTGGATCAAGTGATGTTTGCTTAGATAGGACATCCAAAGCATAATCAACGAAAGACAACCTAGGGCTTCAGAATAATTAAAAATGCTGTGCTTCAAAAAACACCACCAAGAAACTGAAAAAACAACTCACAGAATGAGAGAAAGTATTTGCAATAAGGCACTAGTTTCCAGAATACATAAAAATCAACAATAAAAATCGTCAGAGTTTAGAAACACATTTCTCTAAGAAGATACACTAATGCCCAATAAATACGTGAAAAGTTGTCTAACATTATTAGTCATTGGAGAAATGCAAATCAAAACTACAATAAAATACTACTTCATACCCACTAGATTAGCTAAAATAAAAAGACTGTCAATAACAAGTGTTGGTGAGGGTGTAGAAAAATTAGAACTCTCATAACATCACTTATCAGAGTATAAACTGATATTGCCACTTTGAACCTAGGGCTACCATGCCCAGAAATTCAACCTACAGGTAATACCACAAATTAAGTGAAAAAAAATGTGTTTACATCAAAAGTTATGCATGAATATACACAACAGCATTATCTGAGAAGTAGAAGTGATACAAAAGGCTACCAACTGAGTGAATAAACAAAATATGGCATGTCCACACAATGGAATAGTCATCCATAAAAAGGAAGAAAAATACTGATACATTGTACATCATGAATGACGGTTGAAAACATTATGCCAAAGGAAAAATGCCAGACACAAAAGACCACATATTGTATGATTCATTTATATGAATTTTTCAGAATAGGTAGATCTAGAGAGACAAAAGTTAGATGATTATTGGTTTCCTAGGGCTGGTGGGGTGAAGAGTAAGGGAAGGATTGCTAATGGGTATATGGTTTCTTTTTAGATAATAAAATATCCTACGATTAGGTGATATTGGTGGCTGTACAACTTCATGAATATACTAAAAACCATTGAATTGTAGGCTTTCATGAACCCTGGTTATAACTTATTAGGCTGATAACAACCACCCCAATAACACAGGCCTGAACTAAAGCCTTGGGAGAAAGAGTGGGAGAATCTCAAGAAAACTTTGTGGAGAAACTTTTCACAGGTCCAAGTATCAGGGCCTCGTCATGTACTGTTTAAAGGAGGTGAAGGAGAGAGAAGTCAAAGTGACTCCTCATTTCTGATGGGGAGGAAGTGGAAGAATAGAAGGGAGAATGAGATGCAGGCAATACCAAAGCACCTTGGCTCTCCAGGCCATCATGAGAAGAACGCAAGATGCCGATGGAAAAACGAGGGAAGAGTTTCATTTCCATCAACTGAGGTTGATTTAACAACTGTGACGAATGGGGTCCTACTGGGTGCAGGTTTCACATCCTATGAGCTCAACTAGGAGTCTGCAAGCATCTCTGGAAGTCTTAGAGGCTAGTAGGTAAGGTCCAGAAATCTGCATGAAATCACTGACATTTTTCAAGATGTGGGCTCTGTGCATGCCTGACTTCTTGTCACGCAGATCAGAAACATCCTTTACAGAAATATTGGGTTACTTGCCAAATACTAAGTCTAAAAGGATACTAGAACCCAGGTCTCCTTATTAAATTGCACAATTGACTATAAAAGTTAAACAAAACATTAGCCTTGTCCTTGTCCTTTAGGCATTTGCTAGGACACACCCCAACACATGCAGTTATACGTGAAGTCCTAGTGTAGACCTTCCGAGGGACCCTGCTTCAGAGTACTATGACCAGGAAGACAGTGAATGTCCACAGTGGTTTTCTTATCGTGTCCCTCAACAGTCTGACTTTGGTGAGGTTCCAATACCTGCTCAGCCATACCAGGGTTCCTCTTTTGCACTAGTGAACAGAAAAAGACTTCTAGTTCACCTGGCCCCATGGATTGAGAGGGTGTTGATGGTTGATGAGCAAGGGACAAAAGGACACCCCTTTCCTCAAAGGCCCATGACTAGAGCATAAGAAAGGGCACTTCCAAGTCATTTTGCAAGAAAATTCTAGGATAATAGAACAAGGAAGCATTTGAGGTGTGGTCAAGTTTGCAGACTCAGGGGACTGGAGAAATTCTTCCCTACTCTGGATGAGACAATATAATCCCAAGAACACGACCTTACAGGTTTCAGTCCTGAATGCCACAAACCAGGAAAGGGTAAAGAGCAACCTCATACCAGCCTTTTACCTTTCACTTGCCTCTGCTTGGTAAACCCTGAATGGCTCTATGGCTTGTTCCCTGCCTTTGATTGTTTTGTCTGCATATTTCTTGCTAAAAGTTTACAAAACAGCACTCTTGAGCAGGAAGATAAGAAGCACCTATTTGTTGAATAACATCAAGGGGGAAAACTGCTCGCTCATCCATTTTGTTGTTAAGTTGCTCAAAAGGATCAAAATACCAATTAACTTGCTGGCTCAGAAATCTTTGATACCCTCAGATTTCCTGACATTTTGAAACTCTTGTTCATACTTGCCTAATGGCTTTCTGATTATGAACAAAGACGTGCCAATCTGTTTAGCATTTGACCTGTTTTCTTAAATATTTTTCTGTATTTAACACTTTGTGGCTAAAAATACTTGACTAGTTACATTTATGAGCTATTTTTTTGTTGTTGTTGCTCCACCTCCAAATTTAAGAGAGAGAGAAAACAGAGGCTTAAAGACATTTAAGCCATCTCATTCTTATTTTTAATTTAAAAGCTCTTGATGTAAGAAACTCTTTCATCCTTCCTTCTCCCATCCCCATGGAATTTAGCAGAATTTGGAAGACTTGATGAAGCAAGCGCTGCCATATTTAAGATCCATTATCTCCTGAGAATAAGGTAAAAAAATGACCTTGGGCACCTGTTTTAGAATGGGAGTGAAAAAGCACTAATGGTGGCCAGCAAGCAGATTTTAAAATGGATTATAATATTCCTCTCTGGGCATGCTCAGAGTGTAGTGCTTCTTTCTCAGAGGTGATTTTCGATTACTGTTGTTCCTTATTTCTTCACAGAACATTCTGTAAATCCTACCTGAAACCATATGCACACACAAGGCATCCCTGTGGCAATTGTCCAGAAAAGAGCAGCACTGCATCCAAAGGCAGTTTTTAGGTTTAGAAAGCTACTTATGCAATTTATGTGTTCAATAAACATCAATTAAATGCAGATTAACTATGTGGATGCTGAAAATAGACTGGGTTCAAGTTCTGGCTCTATTGTTTATACCATGGGACCTTGGAAAATCATTTAAATTCTTTGTATCACCTCAATGGCCTATTACTCAGGCATAAAAAAAATAATGACTTTATGACTTTTTCCGGCAAATGGATGGAACTGGAGACTATCAAGCTAAGTGAAATAAGCCAATCCCAAAAAACCAAAAGTTAAATTTTCTCTCTGATATGTGGATGCTAACACACAACAATCGGGTGAGGGGAAGAGAAATTCAGTGGATTGGTCAAAGGCAAATGAAGGGATGGAAGTGGGGATGGGAACAGGAAAGACAGTAGAATGAGTCAGACATAACTCTCCTATGTTCATATATGAATTCATGAATATGTAACTCCACATCATGTGCAACCACAAGCATAGGATCCTAATTAGAATAAGTTATATACCATGTATGTATCATATGTCAAAATACACTCTACTGTCACATATACCTAAAAAGAACAAATAAAAAATAAATTCTTTGTGTGAGCTGATGTCCTCACCTGTAAAATGAGAATAATAATAGAGCCTAGCTTCTAGTATTGTTCTGTGGATCAAATGAGATTTTACAGTTGAGAATAGTGCCCTAAAATGTCCTGTACTCTTAGGAACTTTTAGGTGCCAGGTAAGTGTTCATTATCACTGTTATATCATGTCAGACCCTAGAAGAGGAATGGCTGCTTGGGTACATTCATATCCTCCAGAATTTTGGCCCATGTATGAAGAGATACATCCATCATAAATATCTGCATAATTTGAGACCTAAGAATTTATAACATGAAAAATGCCTAAGTATATTTATTTTTAATGTAATCAGAAGGAAGCTTATTCTGTCCTCTGGATCACTGCAGCTTAGTTGGAACACAATAAAAATACAACATTTCAGCAAGTACATGGCAGCTGGTAACCATTCAGTAACCTGTTTGGAGGGAAGTGGGCAGGAGGAGCAACCACAGGGGACAGGAATGACCAGAGGACAGCTCTATTTGCAACACACATTTCCTCCTCCCCTCCCTAGGACTGAGGATGGAACCCAGGGTTTCATGCATGCTAGACAAGCATTCTACCACAGAGCTACACCCAAGCCCTATAACATGCATTTCCTAAGATGCCATACTGACCTTTTCACAAACTCTTCGAAGAGGATGCGGTGGGAATAACCCTGCCTTCTGATGTTGACGGTCTCCAGGATGCCCGTGGAGCGGAGCTGGGTGAGGACCCTCTCTCGAGAGAACTTCAGGGCCTCTCGGTCATCATTGGGTTTAATGCAACGCACAAAGTGGGGCTGTCCAATCACCATTTTGGAGAGCAAGTCCATCAGAGAATACTACCAGGGAGAAAACCATACACAAAATGAGGTTAGCACCAGCGTGGACCCAGAGGGGCCTCTAAGAGCAGTTTGGGATTTGTGAATGACTCACAGACCTTTGAAGCAGAACATGAAATCAATAATAGCAGATGGCAATATAAGTTCTCCTTAGAGCTAACTGAAGATTCAAAAGCATTCTTTAATCACCTCCTAGTGCCAAGCAATATCCCCGCTGGCAGAAACCTAAGAACACGCTCTAGTTGGAATACCCTCAGGTATCCAAAATGCATGTCAATAAACCATAAGTTAAAATACCCAGGGGTGCGGCTGGGATTGTAGCTCAGCGGTAGAGCACTCGACTAGGAAGTGGGAGGCCCTGGGTTTGATCCTTAGCACCACATAAAAATAAATAAAATAAATGTATTATGTCCAACTTCAACTAAAAAATAAATACTAAAAAAATTACCCAAGGGTGGTGCATGCCTGTGATCCCAGCAGCTCAGGAGACTGAGACAGAAGGATCACACGATCAAATCCAGTCTCAGCAAAAGCAAAGCACTAAGCAATTCAGTGAGACCCTGTCTCTAAATAAAATACAAAGATAGGGCTGGGGATGTGGCTCAGTGGTCAAGTATCTCTGAGTTCAATCCCTGGCACTCCTTCCCCCACTAAAAAATAAAGTAAAATACCCAACTTTGAGGGAAAGGTTTGTTTCTTTAGCCTAAGAACCACCAGAGAGTCTAAGTGAATCCTACCTATTCCTTATGGCAGTAAGGAAGAGGAACAAAAAAGAATAGAGAAAGACAAAACACACACAAAAAAAATTATAGAAAAAGAAGATTATGATGATCAACTAACATATACTTGGTAGAGAGAGGAGGAAAGGAGATGTGAAACCAGAGGGGTACTTGTGCGGGGAGGCTGCTGCTGTTCCTCAGGCCAAGCACTGCTGGAACTCCTCTTCCAGGCAACCCTTCAGGGGCAATTAGAACCATACAGGAAATCAGTTCCATGCTTTTATGATCACCCATTACTGATGAAAATTGGTCGTGTCTAGCTTATCAAGGTATCATGATAAGTTTAGTTTTGAGGGACTATATTTTAAGGACATTAAAAATGTTGTCATGGTATAATTCTGAAAAACTATAAGCCAGAGGCTTCTTCAATAAGGGGGGGGGGGTTGCTTGGGATCCTGAGGGTGATTTCCCATGGTCAAAGAGCCTCCAGATCCCATGCGAACATACACACTTGTACATGTGCGTGTACACACATAGCAAGGGTTACGAGGGGAATGATTATATGGCTGCTAGAGAGGACAGGACCAGAGGGGGATTTCAAGATAAGAAATAAGTAACAATTAGAAATGTCCAAACACCAGAGTGATCAAGCAGGTACTGAAAGCCATCTGCCAGAGATGTAGGAATCACCACATGGGTTGAGTGTTGGAGAGAAAGATCATACCATGAGCTCAATTTAGTCTGCCTCTGAAACCCAAGTGCTTCAGCTGGACTTTGTGGCCTTAGATCCTTTTGCACCCACTGGCCTTCCATGGAGTCTTCTATCCACAGAGCTCATTCTCAGCACTGAAGGTCCTGCCCTTCAGCCCACCTGTTCCTTCAGCTCTTGAGCCACATCCTACCCCTGATCATCCATCCCTGTAGAACCCCTTCCACTGTCAACCCCATTATACCACCTTATTCTTCTCCCACTGAGACAGGTTCCTACTTTGTCATAAGAGCATCTTCACCATGAAGCTACCCAGATGTCTACCCACCTTAGCTCCCGAGGACTCTTGATCTCTAACAGGCTTCCAGTTCTATGCTTTATAATAATCTGAAGATGAATGCATCTGTGCAAAGTGGTGGAAGAGATCATGTGTCTTATCTTTGCTATATAATGGGCATTTCACAGAGCCCTTCTAGAGACAAATGTTTTTACCCAAAGGAGGCAGATGTGGGAAATAATAAGGCTCAGGAAAATGGATTTTGCAATGGGTCAATAAATCTCATACTTTTCTCAGTATCTGAACTTGGTAAGCTATCTTCGAGGATTTTATTAACTATGACTGTTTGCTGAAGAAATGGCTGACTCTTGTAGTTGCAAAGCCAAGAAGGCTAGCAGAATCAGGGTGCCCAATGGACAGGGCTGAGTGCCAATGTTCTCTCTGCTGCCACCTCCACACGTACCCAGCCCCCACTCCCACCACCCCACTTTCTTAACTGGCTCTTGAGCTTCGCCCTGTTCCAATGACTTTGAACCTCTTGTAGGAAGGCTTGGCAAGGTCTTTCTGGAAAAAGTCTTCCTAGAGATCAACGAGACCCCATACCCGGAAGTAAGAAGCCATGGTTTGCCTCTTCATGTTGGTGCTTTCTTCCGGATGCCGCATCATCTCCAGGGTGTCCACCTAGAAGCACAGAGAGAGGGAAGTGGTTTGAGAATACAGATACTTCCTTCATTCTCCAGGTTTTCCCAAATCTGAAAGGCTATTTGATAAATACAGCGTACACTGTGGGGAGAACTTTAAAAGAAGAAAAAGGACATGCATTTTTCAAGAATACTGGAAAGACCCCTGAGGCTGGGTGATTATAAGGACACAGATCCCAACCATAGGGAATGAGGCCAGCACCAGTCACCCTCCAGGCCATCAGACACTGATGCCCAACATGCCCCTGCCTCCCACAGTTCCCAAGTGCTCACTGCAGGCAGGAGCTCGGGTAACCAAATCACCAGGGAACCCAGTGGGTGACACATGTTCCCAATTATCTCTTCAACTACCTGGGTTGATGGAAGGAATTTCTGGATGGAAAAAAAAAAAAAGAATGGATGACAAGCCATCTGTGTTTCGTTATTGTAACTCAACAACAAAAGTCCTTCTTTGGTGGGTGGAGTCCATGAGTGGCAGTTTCCCATCTACCCTGATCAGGTGGCCAGGGTATGAGGCAGAAATGTCAGCACGTTCTGCAAGGTGGACCGCTGTCCAGGCAGCCTCCCCGTGGGGTGAGGACATCTGCAGCCCTTGTTCAAGGAAATCAACAAATGGGTGCTAAAAGCAGTGGTGGGGGGCGCTAGGAGGGGAGGATAATGAGGTACACCTGGAGGGGTGTTCAGGCCACTGAGAAAAATGGAAGGAAACACTTCAATTGGGTTGGAAAAAGAAAACAGGTCTGTTTAAGAAGGGGGAAAAACAGGGACGAGTTATCAAAAACTAGAAGAGCAACCCAAACAGGGAACAGGAATATGACCCAGGTGAAGACACATCTGGGCTGTGCAGCTTTCTCTTTTATGGGCTGCATACTGTGTATGGGTGCCAGCAGTCTATCCACATGCAGCTGTAACCGCGACTCACCTGCCTGTCTTCTTTATAAATTTGTAATGAAAAAAAGGAGGAAAGGAAAACATCTGTGTTTGGAAGGGAGGATGCTCTATACTAAAAAGGGAAGGCACAGGGCCCCCTGTGGAGATGCTACCATGCTCAGATGGGTCTACACTGATGGGTCTACACTGTGGGTTTCTTCCCTCTCTCAACCCCCACTGGAGCACAGAGCTCAGAGCTGGTGAGGTTTGGGGTAAGCTAATTAGGACCAAAGGGAAGATTTTGGCTGGTATCAGCCTTTTGCTGAATGGTAAATTCAGAGATTTTTTTTTTCAACATTTTTTCCTCTGTATTTTCTCCCCTCACCCTGCTTACACACAAGAACAGGTTTTCATTTCCTTTCCAAGAGTTATTCTCTATGAGAATTCAAGGACGGTCACCGGACCTACACACACTCTCTTTCTTTCTCTCTCTCTCTCTCTCTCTCTCTCTCTCTCTCTCTCTCTCTCTCTCTCTCTGGAATTTCCCCAAACCACTTTTTTTTTTTTTTTTTTTGTGTGTGTGTGTGTGTGTGTTTGTGTAGTGCTGGGGATTGAACCCAGGGCCTGTGCATGTGAAGCAAGCACTCTACCTACTGAGCTATATCCCCAGCCCCCAACAACTTCCTTTTATTTAGAGATCCTCCCTGAACCTGCGTAGGTGGTGAGGGGTGGACCTGTTACCCCCTTCAGAAGGTACAGTAGACCATTGGCATTCAAGAATTTAAGAGCTTAGTGACCAGAAATGCTTGATGGCCAAGTCACAATTTTGTTAGCTTGTTTGGGCCAGCAGGCTGGCCTTGAACTTGTGGGTTCAAGTGATCCTCCTGCCTCAGCCTCCAGATTAACTGGGACTACAGATGTATGCCACCAGGCCCAGCTACTGGGACACAGTTTAAAAGGAATTGCAGATATTATTTTCTAGCTCAGCACAGATTTGTAACCTGTGGCAAAATGGGGAGAGGGGGGAAGAAAAAAACAGAATGCAGCACCAATTTGCACTTCTAAAGTTGTAAAACTGGTGGTATGGACAGGAGGGAGGCCCCAGCAAGTAGGATCTGAGTCTCACCACTCTGTTTCAAAAGGACGGTCCTTGCTTTCGCATATAGAGTAACTCTTGGAAAGGAAATGAAAACCTGTTCTTGGTTACCTATAACCTGGAAATGCTAATGTTTGTCTGTAATTCATCACCTACATACTCAGCACTGTGTTTTACTGAAGAAATAATAAGTCGTTGAGATATTTTCTAATTTAAGAATTCAGATAAGTCTCGGGTTGATGAAAGGTCTCTTGTATATTTACATAGTCATAAGGTTCTCCTGAACACAGAGTGGATCCGAAAGAGGGAACCAATCTTAAAACAATCAGTAAAAGGGACATTCTAGATAAAACCACTGTCTGCCTAACTCAGGACACTTTCTTCCTATAAAACTGATTTACACAATAACATAAATCATCTGGAGCTGAGCAAGCTCACTTTTTAGCCCAGAGGGCAAATGTCCTGCCTAGTCCTTGTGAATGGAGCCAAGTTCCACGAATAAGCTTTGCACATTGTGTTGCAGGTCCCCAGCCATGACAGCTGAGCAGGTTTCCAGGGATGCCAACCAAAACTTGAGAAATAAAACATGCATTGAGTGAACCCTGTATGAGATCATTGTCCTGTACTAAACGCTTTACCTACATTACGTCAGTGAACTCTCAAAATGACAATATGAAGTAAGTTCTGCTATTAGTCCCATTCTACATATGAGAAAAGGAAGACTGAGAGATTTCGAAGATTTGGGGTAAGTTTTCCAGAGTCTTGCAGACTAGCAGTTCTGATTCCTAAATGTGACTTCTCAAACATTCAACATTATATACCACCAAGTTATGTGGTTTGATATAACTTATAAAATCAAAGTCTAAAGCATAGTATTATTAAAAAGATTTGCCTCATCTGTCAACTGAATTTACTCTAGGATAAAGACATAGACTCCAAAAGTCCCGTAAATCATCCAGATCTCGGCAAAAAAATAAAAAGAAAACCTGAAAAAATTTCTCCAGGTCTCAGTAAGTGCTCACTATTTGCATTCTGAAACCTCAGAAGTGCTTAGACTTATTATCTTCCTGACAAGGCCTTTTGTCAAGAATTTTTACTGCTACCAAGTGATATATTCATCCCTTAAGAAGGGTGCCTACAGCATCACCCCTCTCAAAAGCCCCTGTGGCCCTGAACAGGAAAGCAAGCCTGGTATTGCAAACAGGCCTGAGCAGTCATGCTGCCTGTGTTGGAGCTGGTTGGGCTCAGGACACCCCTCCCCCCACCAGGACATGGCACCTTGGCTTGGAAGAGCAGAAACAGGAAGGCTACTCCTTGTTTTTTGCTTTTCTTTTCTGAAGCAGTCCATAAAGGTCACTCTCTCACGGTCTTCCCTAAGGCCTTCATATGACCAGTGTCTTATCTTATACCAGAAGGAAACAATGTCACACAGGGACACCAAGAAGGATCTAAATAAATTGCCCCTAGTATATTAGCACAAGTCAACCTTTTTGCCTTCCAATGATACCTCTGCACAACTTTCTGTAAAAACATATAGATTGTTGCTTTGGGACTTCATTTCTGAAGGCTCTCTGTCATGTAAAACTCACATTAAATAAATGTGCATGTTTTTTTCTCAGCAATCTGTCTTTGTCATGAGGGTCTCAGTTGTGTACCTTATGACGAATGAGGAAAAGATATTACTTTTTCTCCCTTACAGAGCACAGCTTCATCGAGGGCTGCTTTTTGCTCTTTTATCTTGGATAAGGATAAGATAAAGACAATCAGAGGTTGTTTTTAAAATTATTATTGCCCTTCATATTTTGGGATGCCTTCATTTGAACTTCCAACTTACTTCCTTTCCAAGTAAAAATGAATCTATGGTCATTTTCATCTTACCTATACATAATAATAATGTTATTGTTATTTTAATGATGTAAATATCCTAGAAGGCATGCTTCTCATCTGGGCAGGGCCTGAAGAGCAGCGGATAGTGCAGGAAGAGAGAAAACACAGTTGGATGGTTTGGAAGGTAGGGGAAATGTCCTGGCAGGCTCCCGCAGTCAAAAATCAAATGTGGGAAAAGAGGGGAATCTGGGCTAGAGGAATACTGTACAGGAATCTTTAATCTTTTTGCGTCATGATCTCTTTTAAAATCTGGTGGCAGCCAATAACTCCAAAATAAACATATAAACAAAAACCACCCCATTTCAGTCCATCTTCATCTCTTGTGCATTCTATAATTGCAAATTTGCCCCCTTGCTAACATTGATTTGTAACCCCCATAAGTCAATGCTCACAAAGCAGTAAAAACTTTGAGTCTCCAGATGCATGTTTCCAACTAAAATCAAAGAGGGTGATGCTCAGCCTTTTTTGTTTTAGCTCTGCTCCTATAAATGAATGTCTAATTTTGATGTCTTTTTAACTGCCTCACTTCTGCATTTATTTGTGTTTTGTTGGTGCTGTTTGAAATGACCCCCGAGGTATAATATGGAAGCACCTGTTCACCATTCCTAAGCACAGTAAGATTGCGTGGTGCCTCATGGAAAAAGGTACGTGTTCCTTGAGCTTTACTTGGGCATGAGTTTTTGTGCAGTTGGCTGAGTTCCATGACACAAATGCTGCAATAGAAGTGCTCTTTTACATAAAGAAATGTTGGATATCGGGACTGGAATTGTGGCTCAGTGGTAGAGTGCTTGCCTAGCATGTGGGAGGCTCTGGGTTTGATCCTCAGTACCACATAAAAATAAATGGAGATATTATGTCCAACTACAATTAAAAAATAAATATTAAAAAAAGAAATGCTGGATATAATTAATTATTTACCATAAGTATATAATAAAGAAGATAGCATTAAACCAAAACATAGAAAATGAGATTACGCATTGACCTGTTGACTCTGACCAGTGTCTCTCAGAAACCTCACCCTCTATTTTTCCAAGGAGCAATGGGGTCAGTGTTTGCTGATTCAGTGACTGCAGTAACTTACAGACTAGGACTTTCAGAAATACTGAGAATTGGCTGCATTTAATATGAACAAAAGTTTAAGTGTAAGATCAGGAGACTCTGAGAACCCCTCCATGTTTCAAAAATATGAAATAGAAAGTTCCAGAAATAAACAATTCACAAGTTTTCAATTGTGCACCATTATAAATAGATTGCCATCCTTCTTGGTCCTGCACAGGATATGACTCAGATTATGTAAGTCCTTTCTAGGGGTCCACATAATCCCTGTTACATAATATTCTTTCATGAAGTAGCAAGGTTGAAAAGTAGAACATAAAAATGGATCAGAATAGCAATGTGGGTACAAAAATTATTATTAACAAAAATCTCTTGATTTCCTGCTATGTGCAAGTAAGTCTTTTATTCTCAGGAAAAGTAAGGATAAATATATACATACGTAAATATATCTATATTAATTTAGGGAGAATATTCAACAGTATTATGTGTGGTTGAATTGCTTATTCTTTATTAAAATTAATATTTTATGTGAAAAATAAGGAAATTCAGAGATGTGACCTGTATCTTTCTCTATCAAGGTAACTATTTTGGGGGTTAATACATAGTCTTCTCTGACCATTGGGGGATGTATACAAAAACCCCCCAATGAATGCCTGAAACTGTAGATATTACCACAACCCATACATCATGCTTTTTCCTATACATACAAAACTATGATTAAGTTTAATTTATTTATTAGACACATTTAGAGATTTAAACCTGTTTTAGTCAGCTTTTTCATTGCTGTGACTAAAAGATCTAGTCACTGTAGAGGAGAAAAAGTTTTACTAGGGGCTCACAGTTTCAGAAGTCTCAGTCCATGGACAGCAGGCTCCATTCCTCAGGATTCAAGGTGAAGCTGAACATCATGGTGGAAGAGCGTGGCAGAGGGAAGCAGCTCACATGATGATGAGAAAGCAGAGCCAGAGCTCCACTTGCCGGACACAAATATATACCCCAAAGCCAGAACCCCAATGCTCACCTCCTCCAGCCACACCCTACCTGCTTTCAACTACCACCCAATTAATCCCATTAGGTGATTAATTCACTAATTGGTTAAGGCTCTCATAACCCAACCATTTCTCCTCTGAACCTTCTTGCATTTTCTCACACATGAGCTTTTGGGGGATACCTCATATCCAAACTATAACAAACCCATAATTAATAATAAAATTGAGTAATTATGACAATATACTTTAAAAAATGATTACTCCTGTCTTTTCACTTAAAGGAAGTATTTTACAGCTTCAAGAGAAGCCTCATGACACTGGTCTGGGCATATTCAAATTACAAACATCCCACTACTCATGCTTTGGAGCTATTAGGTTAAAATAAAGGTTACTTGAACACAAATCCTGATTCAATTACTGTGATACCATGACAATTGATCTGATAACTGAGGTAACTACCAAATACCTAATGTGCAAGTAGAACATACTGTATGGAAACATTGGACCAAGGGATGATTCACATCCTGAGCAGAACCAAGAGGGATGGCCTACTGCTTAGAATGGTGCACAATTTAACACTTATGAATTGTTCATTTCTGAATACTCCATTTCATGTTTTTTGACCATGGTTAACTAAAAGTAACTGAAATCATGGAAAGCTAAACCATAAATCAGGGGGATTACTGTATATGCAATGAATATCAACCAGGCAGCCGTGGATATCCTGGCTAACCATTAGCTGGTAGGGCAGAATTGTTAAAAAAAAAAAAAAAAAAAAAACATACTTTACAGCTGGATATTTATGAACCCTCTAACCCCTTACACACACACAACCAGACAAAGTATACAACTCATGTTTCAGAGAGCAGAGTAGAACAATAGGAAAGAGTTAGATTTTTTTCCTCCAGATTTTATTTTATCTCTGTTATCCTCCTCTGCAGGCTGATGATAGTCTCAAGGACATGTGTTTTATCTCTTTCAAGGTGGATTTTATTTTCAATTGTCATTATCTTGTATCTTAAGTGGTCTTTCTGAGAATCAGAATCATATAGATTCTATGAGGTTCTTTTTTTTTTTTTTTCAAATTTCCTAATACCTGATTTCCCATATAGATTCAAACTCTCTACCATACTACCAGACCGCCCAGACAGCGGGCTGAATGAAGGGAACTAATGCCATCCACGGCAGCTTTCTCTGCAGGGTAGGAACAACCGCTCTCCCCCACACCCACACATCATTGGTGTGAATTTTCTGCTCACCTTAGCTCTCCCAGAACTGAAATGCGGAGGCAAAGATCTTGAGGCTGCTATTATCTTGGCTCTTGACTGGGCCAAATTACCTGAGCAAAAAAAAAAGATAAAAAACTTAAATTGAAGGAAAAGTTAAGGAAACTCGATCATGAGTGAATTCTCCCTTTGTGTTTTTATCTTTTTTAAAAAAACTTTTCAAATGATCTATTTGAAAAAATTTGAATTTTGTAACATCAATTATATCAATTATAATAATTACCTTTAGACTGTAAGTAATTTTAAATAATTTATAAAATAAATTGCATTTACATTAGTTTTACAAGCAACAAAAAGTATCTAATTTACAAACATAGAAGGAAATTACTTCAACAAATAAAGAATATGTATGAAAAGCCTACACCTAATATCATGCTCAACAGTGAAAAAGTGCCAGCTTTTCTTCTAAGATCAGGAAGGTCTAAAGTAGTACACTCACTATTTCTATTTAACAAAATACTAGAAGTCCTCACTAGAAGAATTAGACAAGAAAATCACCTAAATCAGAAAATAAGTAAAATTATTCAAGATTATGTCATCATAGATAGCATAATCTTATGGAAACCCTGAAGAGTCCACATTAAGAAGATAATGTGGCTGGGGATATGGCTCAGGCGGTATAGCATATGGCCTGGCATGCGCAGGGTGCTGGGTTCAGTCCTCAACACCACATAAAAATAAAATAAAGATATTAAAAAAAAAAACAGAGACAGAAACACCTTTAAAAAAAAAGAAGATAATGTCAGCACTAATAAATGAATTTAACAAATATGCTTTATAGAAAATCAGCCTACAAAAATCAGTCATATTGCTCTACAATAACAATAGACTAAATGAAAAAAATTAAGAAAATAATTAAATTTACAATAACATAAAAAAGAATATAATACTTAAGCATAAATTTAATCAAACTGCAAATTCAATATGATCCCTATCAAAACTTCAATGATATTTTTGCAGAAATAGAGAAAAAAATTCCCCCAATTTTTTTGGAACCACAAAGGGTCTCAAAAGCTGAAATGATCTTGAGAAAGATAAAAACTGGAGGCTTCACATTTCCTGACTTCAAAACACATTACAAAGCAATAGTAATCAACACAGTATGGTACTAGCATAAAGACAGACACATAGACCAATGAAACAGAGTGCCCAGAAATAAACTCACATATCTATGACCACATATCTATGATCCTTGACAAGGGTGCTGAGACTGTAGTCTGCATGCTAAAGAATGAAAATGAATTCTTATATTATACACAGAAATAAATTAAAAATGAATTAAAGACTTAAGCATGAGGCTGGACACAATAAAACTCCTAGAAGAAAATAAAGAAGAGAAGCCTCATGACACTGGTCTTGGCGATGAGATTTTGGGTATGACACTAACAGCGCAAGCAACAATAGAAGAGTTAGGCTACATGAAAGCAATGCTTTTGTGCAGCCAAAGCAAAATCTACAGGGTGGGAGAAAACATTTGCAAGCCACATATCAGATTGGGGTAAATATTCAAAAGACATAGGCACACCTACAATTCAATAGCAAAAAAAAAAAAAAAAGGTAACCCAATCAAAATATGGGCAAAGGAATTGCATAGACATATCTCCACAGAAAGCATATATGGCCTCAAAGGTATGTGAAAAGATGTTCAATATCCTAATACTAGGGAAATTAAAATCAATTCACAATGAAATATTACATTGTGGCTGTTAAGATAGCCAGTTATAAAAATAAAGCTTAAAAAATAGAAAATTATAAATGTTGAAGGTGTGGGGAAAAAAATGAACCTTTTACACTATTGGTTTAGAAAACATACTATGGCAGTTTTTCAAAATTTAATAAGAGATCTACCAAATCATCCAGAAATCTCACTTGAATATTTATCTCAAATCATTGAGAACAGGATCTTGAAGAGAGATTCACACTTCATATGCATTGCACCATTATTCACTATTATGCAGAGGTGGAAACAAATAAGTGTTCCTTATCAGATGAATGAATGGATAGAGGAAAATGTGGCATATACATACAATGGAATATTATTCAGTCTTAAAAAAGAAGGAAATACTGTCATCTGTTAAACATGGATAAATCTGAAAGCTTTAGATTTATTTCAGTGAAATAAACCCATCACAGAAGAACAAATATTTCATGACTCCACTCAGATGAGGTATATGAGGTCGTCAAACTCGCAAAAACTGAGAATAGAATGCTGACTGCCAGGGGCTAAGGCGAGAGGAAATGGGAATTGATGTGTGCTGAGTACAGAGTACATTCATGCAGGTTTTAGAGACCTGCTTACAACAACACACATGTGGTTAAGGATATTGCACACTCAATAATACGCTAGGAAGGGAGATTTCATGCTGTGTGATTTTTACTACCAAAAAAAAAAAAAAACAGAGCCTGGCTACTCATTGAATGATATGAATATGAATATGGAGAAAAAAGATGCTGGTGGGAATTTTCCCATTAAGATGCTGACAGGGAAGGCCACTGTGAAGATTTGAGACAGGGGCACTGATTCTCAGATGAAGTAGTAAGGGTCCTGTAGGGGAGGAAAAAAGACTTTTCTCCTCAGCCATCCTAGTTTCATGGCTGAGGCCCTCAGAACAAAAGAAAAACATGCAAATGTAATTAACATAAGTTTTATAAAACACTGGGAGACTTAATAAAGAAGTGAAATAGAAAGTGTGAAGAAATATGATAGAAAAAAGAATATGCTCTAATAGTGTAGGTCAAACATACCTAATCTGAAATTCCAAAATTCATATGCTCCTAAACCTGAAATTTTTGAGGCTGATCTGATGCTACAAGTTGAGAATCTGCCCTCTTAAACTTTGTTCCATGCACAAAGTTGTTGTTGAGATTATTATTATTGTTACTGATGCCAGGGATTGAGACCAGGGCCTGGCAAATGTTAAGCATGGGTTCTACCACTGAGTCCCATGCACAAAATTATTTAAATTTATTGTGTAAAAAAGAGGGTGGGGTTGGAATTCAAAAGGTAGAGTGTTTGCCTAGCATGTGCAAGACTCTGGATTCAATCCCTTGCACCATACACTCACACACGCACACATACACACACACACACACACACACACATATACACACATATACACACACAAATATATGTACATATGTAAAATATTCATCATAAACATATAAACATATTCTACATTAGATGTTTATATAATGTAGAATATGTTTATATATATATATGAATACATATATATCACTATATTTATATCATTCATATTAATACCTAGATATATATCAGTATAAATTTATTATTATATAAGTATATGTGACATACAAATATACATACATAATATAAAATTACCTCCACACCATTTGAATGAGGTTTTGTGAAACATGAATGAATTTTGTCTTTAGACTTGGGTCCCATGCCCAAGGTATCTCATTATGCATATGCAAATATTCACAAGTTAAAAAAATAAACATTCAAAATCTTAAACATGTCTGGTCCCAAGCATTTTGGATAAGGGATATTCAATCTATATACAACTATTTGTTGTGATCAATTGACATAGATCTCAAAGCAAGAATAGAAAGCAAGAGAAGGCCAGAGAATCTCACCGAGTAGTCAAATAAAAAAGAAGAGAGAGAGAGAGAGAGAGAGAGAGAGAGAGAGAGAATAAATGAAGGGTGCTGCTGCTTTTACCTTTGAAGGCTCAGAATGTCCTCTCAGACTCTCTTCTCCCCTCCTGGCTACCACCTACCCTTTATCAGACCAAGTGTGTGAAGAGATTTGTTTGCATTTTTACCCACAGTGTCATTTGATTCTGAAGCAAAATAAAAAGTTGTCAAAGAAAGGAAATGCTGCAATTTGTGCATATGCAAGATGCTCGAGATTTCAAAGTTTTAGCGAGTCTAGCACAAAGATGTCCAAATGTTTTCTCTGGCGATATCTTCAGAGGCTAAACTGTGATTAATAGCCCAGAAAGAACCCTTTGAAGCGGGATTGGTGACATCAAAGTCGTAATCCAGGGGTGGCAGGAGCTCTATAATGAGTGGGAAGCATTTTAACACATTTCAAAGGATTTACAGCATGAATAAACAATAGACCTCAGCAGATGCGCCACACACACCTTCCAGAAACATAACCTATAAGAAGTTTCCATTTTAATTTAAATGTAAATACAGTGTTCACACTCCTTTCAAATGTTAAGCATCCTCCCTGCTTCACCCCCAGATAGCCTCTTCCTGGCTAAGCACTCCTCCTGGCCCAGAACCCCCTCCTCTTCCAATTCTCAGAAATTGTGACTGTATCTGTGCAAAGAGAACACGGAAGTCAGAGGCCTCTGGTGGAATTTTCATCCTATGCAAGGAACTGGGTTAAGAGAGAATCTGAAAGGGAGTTTACAGGCAATCCCACATGATTTCCCTGCTTCCATTTTAAAGGGAAAGAGATAGGGGATCTGAAGACAGAGCTGGTGCTTCTAAAAGATGGCAATTTCCCACCTTCTTCCTAAGATTTTCATCTCTGGGGAAACACTTGGCACCGTCATTTCATCTTTAGTTGTTTCTTAAAAATTGCCCCCAAATGTTGGACTGTTGTTTTAAATAATCTAGGGTTGACTTTAGTCTCCCTCTGCTGCCCCCTCTGGGCTGACCTGACTCGGTGCAGGGCACTGGTGAGTAGATAGACATTCATTTGGGAAATAGTCCTATTCTCTCTCCAAACAAGAAATACTAATTTATGATTGCACAGTAATGCTGAAATGTCAAAAAAAAAAAGATGTTTCAAATTGCTACAAATACAAGGAGTTGTAAAAAAATTCAAATCTTCAGGTCATGTTATAAGATTAAGTCATCTAAGTAGACTGGAGGATTAAAACTTTTACCTCACAGTTAGCTTAGATGCCAAGAATGGACATCATATCTTATTGTCCACATTATAATAACTATAATACTACTCCTGCCTCCATTAGCATCATTAGCATGAACTTTTTTGGGGGGGGGGGAACGGGGGGGGGGAGTCGTGGGGTGGGGGAGAGTGTCCTGCCCAGGCAAATAATGATTATTTACTTCCTGAAAGACTCAACAACTCTTTCATATAAAGTGTCATCTATGACTTAAAAATTTTTTAAAAAAAAAGAAAAAGAAAGTGTCAACTGTTAGTTGATGCACTGTGGTTCTATAAATCCTTCTTTCAAACCCCTCACCTTCCTGATTCCAGCAATACTGGACTGCAATAGTGTGATCCTTACTCAATCCTAATCAAAGGCGCTCACTATGAAAGACCTGCCTAAATCAAAAGGCTGTGAAGGGAAGGAATCAAGAATATATGAGAGAGTTGGTAATGTAGTTTTATTTCTCAAAAAATTCTGACTTTGGCTTCCTTTCTCCAAGGCACTGGCAAAAGTCTGAGAGGTGGTCTCCCTCGCTGCTGTAAGCAAAAAAACTGTGCTTTGTCTCATAGAGAGGTTGGGTTAGGACAGACCTATGCCATAATAATACTTGCAGTGGTTGAAATATTGTGGCTAGCAAAATGCAAGGTGTTTAATTCAATAGCTCTATTAAAACACATTATAGAGCCAGGCAGTTCCCAGCAGCTCAGAAGCTAAGGCAGGAGGACCATGAGCTCAAAGCCAGCCTTAACAATTTAGCGAAACCCTGTCTGTAAATAAAATATTAAAAGGACTTGGAGATGTGGCTCAGGGGTTAAGTGCCCCTTGGTTCAATTTCCCGTACCAAAACAAAACAAAACAAAACAAAAACCCAAAAAACAAAATCACACTATAGAATTTTGCATGTTAAAAAAAATTTTTAGTTCATCTTTACATAACCATCTATCCTAAATCTATAACAAGGACTTGCTCAGATTTGATATTAAAGAAACTTAAGATAGCCATAAAATATGACAGAGCTGCAGGAGGCCAACTGGAAGAAAACGTATGATGTTAGATTTCTGTCTTGCCGTGTTTACTTTTCCTCCTGACACTTA
Source organism: Ictidomys tridecemlineatus (assembly GCF_052094955.1). Lineage (NCBI taxonomy): Eukaryota > Metazoa > Chordata > Mammalia > Rodentia > Sciuridae > Ictidomys > Ictidomys tridecemlineatus. The sequence goes on along the minus strand of NC_135483.1, from coordinate 139,285,572 downwards.
TCTGTGGCTCTAAGGGTTAATGTTAATAAGTGGGCAGAGCCGGGTAGAAGAGTTCCCAGTCCACATGGACACAGCCTAATCTCTCATGACAAGAACAGGGATGATTTATACAGAGAAAAGGGGCTGTGGTTTTGTGAAGGAAGGAATCAAGAATACATAAGAGGGCTGGTGATATAGCTTGGTGGTAGAAGGCTTGCCTGGCATGTTCCAGGGGTCCTGGGGTCTAGCTTCAGCACAGTGGGGGAGGGGGAATAACCCTTTCTCCCATCTGTTCTATTAAAGGAAGAAATGCACAAGATAAGAAGTCCATTCTTTTCTAAATACATAACTTTGCTTTTATCATGCACGTGGGAAATTTAAAGACCAAAGAAACACCTTCTCCATTTTGGTATTGCTTTCTAATTGGCAGTTGTAAGGAATTGCTACATAATTACCACATCCAAACTATCTGCTTGAAGGATTATTATTATTATTAAGAAAATAAATAATATCTTAAAAGATTTGAGACCCAGAAATCTCAAATTACAAAGCTGGAGAAAAACTAGTGATTTTTTCCTCCCTCCTTAAGCCTTAAAACTTATAAATAGGATGTCAGCCCAGCAAACAATTGGTCTAGTCCCAGACTGTTACCAGGAGGTAAGCAGGTTTTCTTTCCTGACACAGTAAATAGTGAATTGCTGTTTTCTGTATCTTTTTGCTACAACAGCAGAAGTTTCCAGTTCAGTCTGCCTTAATGACAAGAATTTCCTCTTAGAACCAAATGAAGGAAGTTCATCCCCTTCTTTAATCTTATTGTTTTGTTTTATTTTAGTTTTAGTTTTAATCTATTATTGGAACCAGAGTTGTTTTACCACTGAGCTACATTTCCAGTCTTTTTATTTTTTGTTTTGAGCTAGGGTCTTACTGGGACTTTATTAATCGCTAAGGCTGGCCTTGAACTTAAAATCCTCCTGCCTCAGTCTCCCAAATCAATTGAATTACAGGCATGCACCACCATGCCTAGATCATCCCTTGATTGATTGATTTTGATGGTGTTTGCTTGGGAAAACATGACTGCCACAGGACATAATGGATGATCACAAATGTACTATAGCCTAAACTGCTGACATCTGCCTAACATCTACCCAGAAGACCTGACACATTCCAACAAATGAAAAGAAATCCATATATCCATATCTGTCATCATCCATGTGTCACTGAGGTATGCAAATGGCATATTCCAATGTCAGAGCAACAATATTTGTAAAAAATATATTAAGGGTCTCCTATGAGTCCTTCTTTTTCCTGGAATTGAACCTAGGGGTACTCTACCACTGATTTAAAGTTTTTTTTTTTTTTTTTAATCTTAAGACAGGTCCTTGCTAAGTTGCCCAGGCTGGCCTCAAACTTGCAATCCTCATGTCTCAGTCTCCTGAGAAGCTGGAATTATAAGTGTGTATCACCACACCCAGCTGCTTCTGTGGATCTTACAAAGATGAATAAAATAGTTCCCCACCACTGCCAGGGAGAGATAGCCTAGAGAAACTGTTAAGGGAAGGAGACAGGACTTTAAAACAATTCATTGCAATTTGGAGCAGAAAGTATTCTAATAAAACTCTAAATAAAATGACGCAACAGAAGGTAAGATTTCCTGAGAGAATGAGAAAAGACCTTGAAGAGTTGGCAGTGGACTACAAAGCTACACTTTGAAGACTTAACAGGAGTTTGACAGGAGAGGGAATAGATTTTATTTGAAAGACCTGAGCAAGAAAGATGCAGAGTGACAATCTGGAAGTTCCAGAGGGTTCCAGAGAGGTTGTATGGCAAAATCCCAGAAAGCATCTCATTTTAAAACTAGACATTTAATAATAACATTAAAACATTCATTATTTTACCCTTTAAGCATAAACACAAGCAATTCCTTATCAATGAAAATAGTGGGCAGTTTGGGGAAACCACAGAAACCACAGAAAAGGAAGAGTTTGCTTAGGCATCATAAATCACTTGTGGGACCATGAACAAAAGCTTTGCTTCACTCTTCCAGTGGCCTTTAGGCGCAATGTCCATTCATTGTGTAGCTAAAGGTAAGTGATTTGTCTAAAGCTACTAGAGCACTCGTGCCAGTTAATTTGTATACAGTGCTGATGACTTCAAATTCTTCCGTCGAATCTTGTGAGTTAGGTAGTTACACATAAAGAAGCGACATTTCATATCCCAAGACTAGCATCCTAAATAAAATGTCCAGGCAAGAGAGAATAAATATTATATATAGGATATATATATATATCCCTAAAAATTCTGCTTAACACACCTTACCTATTGATAGGGGGAGGGGGGTGAATACCATGACTCCCCCAAATACCTATGCATCCTATGTTTTCAATTAAGACACCAAGAGCTACATGAAGCTTCAGAGAACAAGATAGTGTTAGCTTCCCTTTATGCAGGTTGGCAATTCAGTGCCTGGGAATGTAAACACTACCTTGGACCTCCATCTTTAGCATGGAAGCAATGGAAAGAACCCTAGACTTGAAACTGAGAAACAGATTCTCATCTCAGTCCTGCCATCAACTTAAGGTCCCGCTTGTATTACATGTCACAGGGGAGTTTGAGTAAATCGATGTTTTCTGCTCATGTACCATAGCATTCTGCCTTGTGGCCGGAGTGCACACATTTTGGGTCTGCACAAATTCATCTAGATCAAGGTTGGGGGGCATGGTGTCAAGAAGGGTGGAATCTGTTAGAGGGAACTTCAAGGAACAACATAAGGTCATTCTGCTGTCAAACAAAGATTGTGTAACACCTGAGGCCAGGACATGTGGGAGCTTTACTTGGTTGTAAATGAGAGGGTTAGTTACAGCAGTAAACAGTGCTTCTGAAAAAGCAATATCATGCTGAACAACAAGCAAACTAGTGAGGGTAATAACTGTTGGAGCCGCAGGGCACAGTAGTACATGCATAATCCCAGCAAGGCTGAGGCCGGGGATTGACAGTTCAAGGCCAGCCTGGGCAATTTAGTGAGAGCCTGTCTCAAAACAAAAAAATAAAAAATAAAAAAGGCTGCATATGTAGCTCAGTAGTAGAGTACCCCGGGGTTCCATCCCCAGTACTAAAAAACCCAAAAATTGTGGATGCAAATTGGAATTTAAAAAAAAAAGTTGAGTAATGGAGTAATGATAGGCTTCTATTCAGCTCTGAAATTCTATCTATGGTTGTTAAAAATATTCTGAAAGACCCCTGAGATGAGGGTAATAAGAAAAAATAGAGAAAATAAAACTAAAATCTGCAGAATGTATTATTTCTTAGCCTTTAGATAGGTGATAGAAGGGGAGGGGCTTATATAAATTGAGAAAACTCAGATAATGGTTTTGCTGAGAAAATGTAGATGGTTTTACCAAGGCCTGGATATTTGATTTGTCAATGGTCTCATCACAGCTGACCAGGAGCAAGCAGTAATGCTGTTTCTATGGTCTCTCCGGCTATTATACCTCGTCCCTCACTTTGCTCTGGTGGCTAAAATGAATTTATTCAGCTTTCTAATTTTTATGTCTTTCCTGTTCCTTAGCACTTGAGGAAGGGGACACAGGTTTAGCTTTTGCTTCCTCTTAAAAATGTTTTTAAGATACATGAATTCAAGGTTTGCATCTTCAACAATAGATACTTCATAGTATCTATTCTCCTAGTAAAAATTATGCCTCTTTCAATTTGGATATTAGCAAATATTAGCCATTTTGAAAAATTGGGTACTTATGCAAAGATAACTGCCAATTATATGACCCTTTTTTCTACTGAATCCCTGAAAGCAGCCCAAATTAGCTTTTGATCTGTAGATCAAGTTTAATTTTAACATTCATCAGTTCTTCTGCTTCATACCTAGGAAAGACAACTCCTTATCATTAACTCCTTTATAAAAGTGCCTAGTATGAGATACAGGTGTATATCCTTGAGAAAAACTACAGCAACTTGAGAATCCAGAAGTCAGAAGTAGCATACTGAGAAAGACAGCATTCCACGGAAAACAAAACTGGCAACATGCCTAATTAACCAGCATCATTCATAGCTACAATGCCAGAGGTTTTCCCTTTCACTTGGGAGGCTAAGGCATGAGAATCTTTAAATTCATGGCCAGCCTAGGCAACTTAGCAAGACCCTGTCTCAAAATAAAAAGGGTTGGGGATATAGCTCAGAGTTAGAACACTTGTCTAGCATGCACAAAGCCCAGGAGAGAAAAAAAAATCGATTACAACCTAAGTCCATAAGATAAGACTTTAGAAAATTTTAAAACTCAGTTATTCTGAATACTATATCACAATTCTATAAAACCAAGTTCTCAAAAAAGTGAGCCCATACTTGAGAAATAATGTAACTTTTATTTTTTAAAAGTTACATTAACTTGGGCTGAGGGTTGTAGCTCAGTGGTAGATCATTCGCCTAGCGCATGCGAGGCCCTGGGTTCGATCCTCACACCACATATAAATAAATAAAAAGAAAAGTATTGTGTCCAACTACAAATAAAAATAAATATTTTTAAAAAGTTGCATTAACTTGGTTTCTTTTTTTTTTCTTCTTTTTTTTTTTTTTGGTGGGGCGGGGCGCAGATAGGGTACTGAGAATTGAACCCAGGGGCATTTTATCACTGAGCTACATTCCCAGTCCTTTTTTATTTTTCATTTTGAGACAGGTGTCACTAAGTCTTGCTAAGTTGCTGAGGCTGGCCCCAAATTTGTGATCCTCTGGCTCCAGCCTCAAAGTTCCTGGGTTTACAGTCTTACACCATTGCTTGCACTTCATTCACTAACATACCTACAAGATTCAGTGAAAGAAGACTTTCTGGGTACTTTGTGAATTGGTAAACAAACAAAAAACCAAACACACACTTCTCTCTCTCTTTCCCTCTCTTTCTGGGTGATATATCGATAAATAGATACACACATGCACTCTGTACATACATATAGTATACGAGAAAACTTATCTTCTGTCCCTTCATATCTATAAGGTATGAGAAATGTGTGTGCATGGCTGTCCAGAAAACCTCTGGCAGTGTAGGATGTATAGAGCACAAGTCTTATAGCAGGTGCCGATTTTTAAAACTTCCTAAAGTCTTACCTTACAGATTTGGGATGTAATTACTTACTGTAATTAATTACTGTCTCTGCCCCTCCCTCCACCCCTTGGGCCTTGTGTATGCTAGGCAAGTGTTCCACCTCTGAGCTATATCCCCAGTCCATTTTATTTTGGGACAGGATCTTACATCACGCATAGGCTGACCATGAATTTAACGATCCTGCTGTCTCAGCCTCCCAAGTAGCTGAGACTATAGGTGTATGTCACTGCATGGGTCTCTGATTAGAACCTATTGAGGCCAGCAAAAATTATTTATCTGAAGAAAGTATTCTACAAGCACCACAACTGTCTGCTAATTCTCCAGCTGCAGCTCTATGCACTAATGTCTGGATCCTTTCAAGTCAAGCTACCTTATATTGGTATTCACCTCTAAATGGTACATGGATTCCTTTTAGAAGTCACAAGCTCTTTGAAGCCAGGCACCAAGTATCTATTTCTTTTCCCATTTATTAATTTTAAAAAATATTTCTTCAGGGCTGGGGATGTAGCTTAGTGGTAAAGCACTTGCCTAATATCCTTGAGGCCCTGGGTTCAATCTCTAGCACCACCAAAAACAAACTTTCAGCACCTGCTATAAGACTTGCAGTGTGCACTAAACATGACACTAAAGAATAAAAAGTTCATTGAAGACACTATGATGCCCAAGAATCTTTTAAATTATTTCTACCCTTGCCTCCTAGAGATGGATCATATCTACCAGCTCTTCACAAACTTCAGTATGACAGATTCTTCGTTCAGTCATCCAAGAACACTTATGGCTCATTATTCCGAGAAGGTAAGCAATCGTGAGCCATTTTGCAAAGTTAGTGCAACACCATGATGAGTAATACATTTCTGGTTTAAATATTTCTAGAGAATGTCTCATCAAAGCCAAATGATGCAACACTGAAAGCTACCCATGAATCTTATTAACACTGTGCCTTTGACTCCCCCTTGGATCTTAAGTGTCCCAAGGACAGGAACTAAGTCTACTCTATTTACCTGTCCCTAGTACTAAGCATTCAAGAAATGAGTCAATGAATTGTGTTGCAATACATTTTTATTTAACATGACATCCAAAGCTCTCTAGGAGCAGGCACTAGCTTACCTCATTTTTCTTCATGTTTCCTAAATTCTTAGTTGATCTCTAGGCATGCTCTGATTCTTTCATAGTTCAGACTCTTGGCTCAAGGTATTTGATGCCTACATTGCAGAGGAGCAGTGAGTGATTAAGAATTTGAATTTTGAGAGCTGCCGCCTGTGCCTGCAAGGTAGGCAGACCTGCGACCGACCGGCAGAACACGCCCAGCGGCCCGCCGGCGTGGTACACACATCACCCCAATTGGAGGAAGGGCCCAGCTGCCGCCCACAAGGTAGGCAGACTGCGCGACCCGGAGAAGGGGCCCAACAGCCTGCCGGCATGATAGACAGATCACCCCACAGCTGCCGCCCACGCCTGCAAGGGAGACTTTGCAACTATACAAGAGCAATATAAATATATAGGGGAAAATTTCAATAACACAACAGTTTCACCAAGCAGAAAGAAACGCGAGCAGTATGAAAAGACAAGAAAGGACCACAGCAATGCAGGTCAACGCAACTATAGAAGAGGTAATATCTGCAGCAGATGGAATGTCAGATAAAGAATTCAGGATATACATGCTTCAGATGATCTGGAGTCTCAAGGAAGACATTAGACAGCGAAATCAGACAATGAAAGATCACTTCGAGAATGAATTACATAAACAAATCCAAGAAGCAAAAGATCAACTATACAGGGAGATAGAGGTTATAAAAAAACAAACAAACAGAAATCCTAGAAATGCAGGAAGCAATAAACCAACTTAAAAACTCAAATGAGAATACTACCATCAGAGTAGAACACTTAGAAGATAGAACATCAGACAATGAAGACAAAGTATTTCAACTTGAAAAAAACATAGACAGCTCAGCAAGACTGTCAAGAAACCATGAGTAGAACATCCAAGAAATATGGGATAACATAAAGAGACCAAACTTAAGAGTCATTGGCATACAGGAAGGTATAGAGGTCCAAACCAAAGGAATGAGTAATCTGTTCAACGAAATAATACGAGAAAACTTCCCAGACTTGAAGAATGAGACAGAATCCCAAATCCTAGAAGCCTACAGGACGCCGAATGTGCAAAATCATAAGAGATCCACACCTAGACACATTATAATGAAGATGCCCAACATATAAAATAAGGAGAGAATTTTAAAAGCTACAAGAGAAAGGAAGCAGGTTACATTTAGGGACAAACCAATCAGGATAACAGCTGATCTTTCAACACAGACTCTGAAAGCTAGAAGATCCTGGAACAACATATTTCAAACACTGAAAGAAAATGGGTTCCAACCAAGAATTGTGTATCCAGCGAAATTAAGTTTTAGGATGGAAGATGAAATTAAAACCCTCCACGATAAACAAAAGTTAAAAGCATTTGCAGCTAGAAAACCATCTCTTCAAAACATCCTCGGCAAAACATTACAAAAAGAGGAAATAGAAAATAACAATGAAAACCAACAGTGGGAGGTAGTACAGTAAAGGGAAAAAATAATCAAAGAGGAAAAACAAAACATGTTAAGTAACATAAATAAACAAATATGGCTGGAAGAACAAACCAGATCTCAATAATAACCTTAAATGTTAATGCCTTAAACTCACCAATTAAGAGACACAGGCTAGTAGAATGGATCAATAAAAGATCCAACAATATGCTGCCTACAGGAGACGCATTTGATAGGAAAAGACATATATAGACTGAAGGTGAAAGGTTGGGAAAAATCATATCACTCATATGGACTTCGGAAATAAGCAGGAGTATCCATATTCATATCAAATAAAATAGATTTCAAGCCAAAGATAATCAAAAGGGATAAAGAGGGACACTACATACTGCTCAAGGGAACCATACACCAACAAGACATAACAATCATAAATATATATGCCCCAAACAATGGTGTAGCTATGTTCATCAAACAAACTCTTCTCAAGTTCAAGAGTCTAATAGACCACCATATAATAATTATGGGAGACTTCATCACACCTCTCTCACCACTGGACAGATCTTCCAAAGAAAAGTTGAATAAAGAAACTATAGAATTCAATAATACAATTAATAACATAGACTTAATTGACATACATAGAATATACCATCCAACATCTCAGCAGCACATGGATCCATCTCAAAAATAGATCATATATTATGTCATAGGGCAACTCTTAAAAATTATAAAGGAGTAGAGATAATACCATGCATCCAATCTGATCATAATGGAATGAAACTGGAAATCAATGATAAAAGAAGGAAGGAAAAATCATGCATCACTTGGAGAATGAACAATAGGTTACTGAATGATCAATGGGTTATAGAAGACATCAAGGAGGAAATTAAAAAATTCTTAGAGATAAATGAAAACACAGACACAACATATCAGAATGTATGGGACACAATGAAAGCAGTTCTAAGAGGAAAATTCATTGCTTGGAGTTCATTCCTTAAAAAAAGCAAAAAACAACAAATAAATGATCTCACACTTCATCTCAAAATCCTAGAAAAAGAAGAGCAAAACAACAGCAAAAGAAGTAGAAGGCAAGAAATAATTAAAATCAGAGCTGGGGCTGGGGATGTGGCTCAAGCGGTAGCGCGCTCGCCTAGCATGCGTGCGGCCCGGGTTCGATCCTCAGCAGCACCACATACCAACAAAGATGTTGTGTCCGCCGAGAACTAAGAAAAAATAAATAAATGTTAAAATTCTCTCTCTCTCTCTCTCTCTCTGTGCTCCCCTCTCTCTCACTCTCTCTTTAAAAAAATAAATAAATAAATAAATAAAATAAATAAAATCAGAGCTGAAATCAATGAAATTGAAACAAAAGAAACAATTGAAAAAATTGACAAAACTAAAAATTGGTTCTTTGAAAAAATAAGATCGACAGACCCTTAGCCATGCTAACAAAGAGAAGAAGAGAGAGAACTCAAATTACTAGCACACGGGATGAAAAAGGCAATATCACAACAGACACTTCAGAAATACAGAAGATAATTAGAAATTATTTTGAATCCTTATACTCCATTAAAATAGAAGATAGTGAAGGCATAGATAAATTTCTTAAGTCATATGATCTGCCCAGATTGAGTCAGGAGGATATACACAACCTAAACAGACCAATATCAATTGAGGAAATAGAAGAAGCCATCAAAAGACTACCAACTAGAAGGAAGGGAAGATGGCGGCGAAGGGAGTGCATCACCCCAGTGTGCCGCGTCACTGAGCCAGTGAAAGACGATATGAAACAGCTGAAGGATTTCTTGTTGGGAATTTTCAGTGAAATTGAGGCGCTGCAGAATCCAATGGACAGGTTTCCATCGTGCGAGGTTCGGCTGTGGGAGCTCCATTTCTCCGCACGGAGGGTCGCATAGCCCGATCGCTCCGCGGCTGGTTGTCTGTGGCGCGCGCTGGGGATCGGCAGGGTGCTGGAGCGGGAGAACAGCGAGGAGAGGGAGAACAGCGATACGGATTCGGGGGGCTCCCACCAGTGATACATCGGCAGCGCTTGGTGCTGAGTTCCGGTTTTGAGACAGAGGAGAGAAGCGGTGGTTCCAGCCACCGGTCTGACCACTGAGGAGGATGGCGGCCGCCATCTCTGAGAGATGATGTAATCATCCCATTGTTCTGCTGATCTCAACTCATTCAGCTACAGAACAGGTGAACTCAGGCTGGTATTTGCCTGCGTCTAGCAGACAGATTTCTTGCTCAGGATCAGGACTAGGGATCTTGTGGAGAATACTCTTGGAGGCTCGTGCCTGGCAAGGCGTGAGCCGGGCACTGAGCAGCGGGACTTGGGTTCCCGGGACTTGGGTTCCCGGGGCTAACCGGGCCCAGGTCTGAGGAATCTGCAGAGACTGCCTGTGAAGGCCAGCTCCGAGTGGAGCATGCGCTGAGCTTGGGGCGACTGGGTTCTGACTCCCGGGACAGTTTTGGCCTGGGGCTGGGGAGCCCGTGGGGGTCGCTCACTGGAGCCAGCTCCCAGCGGAGAGTGTATCGGGATCGGAAAGGCGGGGTTCTTGATACCTAAGCTGCTTTGGCCCAAGGCTAGGGAACCGGTGGTGACTGCTTCTCGGCCAGGGTCCTGCTGGATGCTGTGGGGGCAGAGTGGAGCTTCCACCTGTGCCCAGAGCAGGCCAAGTGACCCGCCGGCATGGTATCATGAAACCCCAAATGCAGCTGGGGCTGAAGAGAGAAGCCGCCCACGCCTAGAATAGGACCAGCGACCCACTGGCAAGACAGGCCAGGTAGCTTGCCAACGTGGTGGACACGTAACACTGAGGCAGTCGTGTCACACTGGTTGGAGTGGGGGTGGAGCAGGGTCGCCGCCCGGGTCCGGAGGGGGCTCAGCGACCCATTGGAGAGGTAGTCAGGTACCCCCATTGGGAGTGGGGGCTGTGCAGAACTGTGACCCACCGGCCTAGAGGTCTGCCAGCATGGTAGACACGTCACACCAATTGGAGTGGGGGCACAGCAGAGCCGCCACCCACATCCAGATCAGGACCAACGACCCCAGGGCGTGGTAGTTACGTTACCACAATTGGAGTGGGGTCAGAGCAGAACAGCCACCAGTGCCTGCAGTGGGGGCAGACCTGCGACCAATTAGCGTGGTAGACAGACCACCCTAATTAGAGGAGGAGCACAGCCACTACCCGCCCTGCAAGGGAGACTTCCCAACTATACAAGAGCAATATAAACAAATAGAGGGTAAATTTCAAAAACACAACAGTTGCACCAAGCAGAAAGAAATGCGAGCAGTAGGAAAAGACAAGGGAAGAAAGGACCACAAGCAATGCAGGTCAACTCAACTTTAGAAGAGATAATAGCTGCAACAGACGGAATGTCAGATAAAGAGTACAGGATATATATGCTTCAGATGATATGGAGTCTCAAGGAAGACATGAGACAGCAAAATCAGACAATGAAAGATCACATTGACAAACAAATCCAGGAAGTAAAAGATCAATTTCACAGGGAGATAGAGGTAATAAAAAACAAACAAATTGAAATCCTAGAAATGCAGGAATCATTAAACCAACTTAAAAACTCAATTGAGAATACTACCAGCAGATTAGATCACTTAGAAGAGAGAACATCAGACAATGAAGACAAAGTATTTCAACTGGAAAAGAACATAGACAGCTCATCAAGTCTGCTAAGAAACCATGAGCAGAACATCCAAGAATTATGGGACAATATCAAAAGACCAAATTTAAGAGTCATTGGGATACAGGAAGGCACAGAGCTCCAAACTAAAGGAATAAACAGACTATTCAGTGAGATTATACAAGAAAACTTCCCAGACTTGAAGAATGAGACAGAATCACAAATCCTAGAAGCCTACAGGACGCCGAATGTGCAAAATCATAAGAGATCCACACCTAGACACATTATAATGAAGATGTCCAACATACAGAATAAGGAGAGAATTTTAAAAGCTGCAAGAGAAAGAAAGCAGATTACATTTAGGGGCAAACCAATCAGGATAACAGCTGATCTCTCAATACAGACTCTGAAAGCTAGAAGATCCTGGAATAACATATTTCAAACACTGAAAGAAAATGGGTTCCAACCAAGAATCGTGTATCCGGCGAAATTAAGCTTCAGGATAGAAGATGAAATTAAAACCTTCCACGATAAACAAAAGTTAAAAGAATTCGCAGCTAGAAAACCATTTCTTCAAAAAATCCTTGGCAAAACATTACAGGAAGAGGAAATGGAAAATAACATTGAAAACCAACAATGGGAGATAGGACAGTAAAGGGGGGAAAATAGTCAAAGAGGATAACAAATCAGGTTTAGAAACATCAACAAACAAATATGGCTGGAAGAACAAATCATATCTCAATAATAACCCTAAATGTTAATGGCTTAAATTCACCAATTAAGAGACATGGGCTAGTAGAATGGATCACAAAAGAAGACCCAACAATATGCTGCCTACAGGAGACGCATCTGATAGAAAAAGATATTCATAGACTGAAGGTGAAAGGTTGGGAAAAATCATACCACTCATATGGAATGCGGAAACAAGCAGGAGTGTACATACTCATATCTAATAAAATAGATTTCAAGCCAAAGTTAATCAAAAGGGATAAAGAAGGACACTTCATACTGCTCAAGGGAACCATACACCAACAAGACATAATAATCATAAATATATATGCCCCAAATAATGGTGCAGCTGTGTTCATCAAGCAAACTCTTCTCAAGTTCAAGAGTCTAATAGACCACCATACAATAATCATGGGAGACTTCAACACACCTCTCTCACCACTGGACAGATCTTACAAACAAAAGTTAAATAAAGAAACTATAGAACTCAATAACACAATTAACAACCTAGACTTAATTGACATATATAGACTATACCACCCAAAATCAAGTAGTTACACTTTTTTCTCAGCAGCACATGGAACCTTCTCAAGAATAGACCATATATTATGTCACAGGGCAACTCTCAGACAATATAAAGGGGTAGAGATAATACCATGCATCTTATCTGATCATAATGGAATAAAACTGAAAATCAATGATAAAAGAAGGAAGGAAAAATCAAGCATCACTTGGAGAATGAACAATAAGTTGCTGAATGATCAATGGGTTTTAGAAGACATCAAGGAGGAAATTAAAAAATTCCTAGAGTTAAATGAAAACACAGACACAACATATCGGAATCTATGGCACACATTGAAAGCAGTTCTAAGAGGAAAATTCATTGCTTGGAGTTCATTCCTCAAAAAAAGAAAAAACCAACAAATAAATGATCTCATACTTCATCTCAAAATCCTAGAAAAAGAAGAGCAAAACAACAGCAAAAGAAGTAGAAGGCAAGAAATAATTAAAATCAGAGCTGAAATAAATGAAATTGAAACAAAAGAAACAATTGAAAAAATTGACAAGACTAAAAGTTGGTTCTTTGAAAAAATAAATAAAAATGACAGACCCTTAGCCATGCTAACGAAGAGAAGAAGAGAGAGAACTCAAATTACTAACATACGGGATGAAAAAGGTAATATCACAACAGACACTTCAGAAATACAGAAGATAATCAGAAATTATTTTGAATCCTTATACTCCAATAAAATAGAAGATAGTGAAGGCATAGATAACTTCCTTAAGTCTTATGACCTGCCCAGATTGAGTCAGGAGGATATAGACAACCTAAACAGACCAATAACAATAGAGGAAATAGAAGAAACCATCAAAAGATTACCAACTAAGAAAAGCCAAGGACCGGATGGGTATACAGCAGAGTTTTACAAAACCTTTAAAGAGGAACTAACACCAATACTTTTCAAGCTATTTCAGGAAATAGAAAAAGAGGGAGAACTTCCAAATTCATTCTACGAGGCCAACATCACCCTGATTCCGAAACCAGACAGAGACACTTCAAAGAAAGAAAAATACAGACCAATATCTCTAATGAACCTTGACGCAAAAATCCTCAATAAAATTCTGGCGAATTGGATTCAAATACATATCAAAAAAATTATACACCATGATCAAGTAGGATTCATCCCTGGGATGCAAGGCTGGTTCAACATACGGAAATCAATAAATGTTATTCACCACATCAATAGACTTAAAAATAAGAACCATATGATCATCTCGATAGATGCAGAAAAAGCATTCGACAAAGTACAGCATCCCTTTATGTTCAAAATTCTAGAAAAATTAGGGATAACTGGAACATACCTCAACATTGTAAAAGCAATCTACGATAAGCCACAGGCCAGCATCATTCTGAATGGAGAAAAATTGAAGGCATTCCCTCTAAGATCTGGTACAAGACAGGGATGCCCTCTCTCACCACTTCTGTTCAACATAGTCCTCGAAACACTGGCCAAAGCAATTAGACAGACGAAAGAAATTAAAGGCATAAAAATAGGAAAAGAAGAACTTAAATTATCACTATTTGCAGATGATATGATCCTATACCTAGCAGACCCAAAAGGGTCTACAAAAATGCTATTAGAGCTAATAAATGAATTCAGCAAAGTGGCAGGATATAAAATCAACACGCATAAATCAAAGGCATTCCTGTATATCAGCGACAAATCCTCTGAAACGGAAATGAGGGCAACTACTCCATTCACAATATCCCCCCAAAAAATAAAATACTTGGGAATCAACCTAACAAAAGAGGTGAAAGATTTATATAATGAAAATTATAGAACCCTAAAGAAAGATATAGAAGAAGACCTTAGAAGATGGAAAAATATACCTTGCTCATGGATAGGTAGAACTAACATCATCAAAATGGCGATATTACCAAAAGTTCTCTATAAGTTCAATGCAATGCCAATCAAAATCCCAACGGAATTTCTTGTAGAAATAGATAAAAGAATCATGAAATTCATATGGAATAATAAAAGACCCAGAATAGCAAAAACAATGCTAAGCAGGAAGTGTGAATCAGGCGGTATAGCGATACCAGACTTCAAACTATACTACAGAGCAATAGTAACAAAAACAGCATGGTACTGGTACCAAAACAGGCGGGTGGACCAATGGTACAGAATAGAGGACACAGAAACCAATCCACAAAACTATAACTATCTTATATTTGATAAAGGGGCTAAAAGCATGCAATGGAGGAAGGATAGCATCTTCAACAAATGGTGCTGGGAAAACTGGAAATCCATTTGCATCAAAATGAATCTGAATCCCTATCTCTCGCCATGCACAAAAGTTAACTCAAAATGGATTAAGGAGCTTGATATTAAATCAGAGACACGGCATCTGATAGAAGAAAAAGTTGGTTATGATCTACATACTGTGGGATCGGGCCCCAAATTCCTCAATAGGACACCCATAGCGCAAGAGTTAACAACTAGAATCAACAAATGGGACTTACTCAAACTAAAAAGTTTTTTCTCAGCAAGAGAAACAATAAGAGAGATAAACAGGGAGCCTACATCCTGGGAACAAATCTTTAATCCACACACTTCAGATAGAGCCCTAATAACCAGAATATACAAAGAACTCAAAAAATTAGACAATAAGATAACAAATAACCCAATCAATAAATGGGCCAAGGACCTGAACAGACATTTCTCAGAGGAGGACATACAATCAATCAATAAGTACATGAAAAAATGCTCACCATCGCTAGCAGTTAGAGAAATGCAAATCAAAACTACCCTAAGATACCATCTCACTCCAGTAAGATTGGCAGCCATTTGGAAGTCAAACAACAATAAGTGCTGGCGAGGATGCGGGGAAAAGGGCACTCTTGTTCATTGCTGGTGGGACTGCAAATTGGTGCAGCCAATTTGGAAAGCAGTATGGAGATTTCTTGGAAAGCTGGGAATGGAACCACCATATGACCCAGCTATTCCCCTTCTCGGTCTATTCCCTAAAGACCTAATAAGAGCATGCTACAGAGACACTGCTACAACGATGTTCATAGCAGCACAATTCACTATAGCAAGATTATGGAATCAGCCTAGATGCCCTTCAATAGATGAATGGATAAAAAAAATGTGGCATTTATACACAATGGAGTATTACTCTGCATTAAAAAATGACAAAATCATAGAATTTGGAGGGAAATGGATGGCATTAGAGCAGATTATGCTAAGTGAAGCTAGTCAATCTTTAAAAAACAAATACCAAATGACCCCTTTGATATAAGGGGAGTAAACAAGGACAGGATAGGGACGAAGAGCTTGAGAAGAAGATTTACATTAAACAGGGATGAAAGGTGGGAGGGAAAGGGAGTGAGAAGGGAAATCGCATGGAAATGGAAGGTGATCCTCAGGGTTATACAAAATGATATATAAGAGGAAAGGAGGGGTAAGACAAGATAATATAAATGGAAGAAATGATTTACAGTAGAAGGGGTAGAGAGAGAAAAGGGGAGGGGAGGGGAGGGGAGGGGAGGGGAGGGGGGATAGTAGAGAATAGGATAGACAGCAGAATACATCAGACACTAGAAAGGCAATATGTCAATCAATGGAAGGGTAACTGATGGGGTACAGCAATCTGTATACGGGGTAAAGTTGGGAGTTCATAACCCGCTTGAATCAAACTGTGAAATATGATGTATTAAGAACTATGTAATGTTTTGAACGACCAACAATAAAAAAAAAAAAAAGACTACCAACTAAGAAAAGCCCAGGACTGGATGGGTATACAGCAGAGTTTTACAAAACCTTTAAAGAAGAACTAATACCAATAATTTTCAAGCTATTTCAGGAAACAGAAAAAGAGGGAGAACTTCCAAATTCATTCTACGAGGCCAACATCACCCTGATTCCGAAACCAGACAAAGACACTTCAAAGAAAGAAAAATACAGACCAATATCTCTAATGAACCTAGATGCAAAAATCCTCAATAAAATTCTAGTGAATCAGATACAAAAACATATCAAAAAGATCGTGCATCATGATCAAGTAGGATTCATCCCTGGGATGCAAGGCTGGTTCAATATATGGAAATCAATAAATGTTATTCACCACACCAATAGACTTAAAGATAAGAACCATATGATCATCTCGATAGATGCAGAAAAAGCATTCGACAAAGTATAGCATCCCTTTAGGTTCAAAACTCTAGAAAAATTAGGGATAACTGGAACATACCTCAACATTGTAAAAGCAATCTACGATAAGCCACAGGCCAGCATCATTCTGAATGGAGAAAAATTGAAGGCATTCCCTCTAAGATCTGGTACAAGACAGGGATGCCCTCTCTCACCACTTCTGTTCAACATAGTCCTCGAAACACTGGCCAAAGCAATTAGACAGACGAAAGAAATTAAAGGCATAAAAATAGGAAAAGAAGAACTTAAATTATCACTATTTGCAGATGATATGATCCTATACCTAGCAGACCCAAAAGGGTCTACAAAAATGCTATTAGAGCTAATAAATGAATTCAGCAAAGTGGCAGGATATAAAATCAACACGCATAAATCAAAGGCATTCCTGTATATCAGCGACAAATCCTCTGAAACGGAAATGAGGGCAACTACTCCATTCACAATATCCCCCCAAAAAATAAAATACTTGGGAATCAACCTAACAAAAGAGGTGAAAGATTTATATAATGAAAATTATAGAACCCTAAAGAAAGATATAGAAGAAGACCTTAGAAGATGGAAAAATATACCTTGCTCATGGATAGGTAGAACTAACATCATCAAAATGGCGATATTACCAAAAGTTCTCTATAAGTTCAATGCAATGCCAATCAAAATCCCAACGGAATTTCTTGTAGAAATAGATAAAAGAATCATGAAATTCATATGGAATAATAAAAGACCCAGAATAGCAAAAACAATGCTAAGCAGGAAGTGTGAATCAGGCGGTATAGCGATACCAGACTTCAAACTATACTACAGAGCAATAGTAACAAAAACAGCATGGTACTGGTACCAAAACAGGCGGGTGGACCAATGGTACAGAATAGAGGACACAGAGACCAATCCACAAAACTATAACTATCTTATATTTGATAAAGGGGCTAAAAGCATGCAATGGAGGAAGGATAGCATCTTCAACAAATGGTGCTGGGAAAACTGGAAATCCATTTGCATCAAAATGAATCTGAATCCCTATCTCTCGCCATGCACAAAAGTTAACTCAAAATGGATTAAGGAGCTTGATATTAAATCAGAGACACGGCATCTGATAGAAGAAAAAGTTGGTTATGATCTACATACTGTGGGATCGGGCCCCAAATTCCTCAATAGGACACCCATAGCGCAAGAGTTAACAACTAGAATCAACAAATGGGACTTACTCAAACTAAAAAGTTTTTTCTCAGCAAGAGAAACAATAAGAGAGATAAACAGGGAGCCTACATCCTGGGAACAAATCTTTAATCCACACACTTCAGATAGAGCCCTAATAACCAGAATATACAAAGAACTCAAAAAATTAGACAATAAGATAACAAATAACCCAATCAATAAATGGGCCAAGGACCTGAACAGACATTTCTCAGAGGAGGACATACAATCAATCAATAAGTACATGAAAAAATGCTCACCATCGCTAGCAGTTAGAGAAATGCAAATCAAAACTACCCTAAGATACCATCTCACTCCAGTAAGATTGGCAGCCATTTGGAAGTCAAACAACAATAAGTGCTGGCGAGGATGCGGGGAAAAGGGCACTCTTGTTCATTGCTGGTGGGACTGCAAATTGGTGCAGCCAATTTGGAAAGCAGTATGGAGATTTCTTGGAAAGCTGGGAATGGAACCACCATATGACCCAGCTATTCCCCTTCTCGGTCTATTCCCTAAAGACCTAATAAGAGCATGCTACAGAGACACTGCTACAACGATGTTCATAGCAGCACAATTCACTATAGCAAGATTATGGAATCAGCCTAGATGCCCTTCAATAGATGAATGGATAAAAAAAATGTGGCATTTATACACAATGGAGTATTACTCTGCATTAAAAAATGACAAAATCATAGAATTTGGAGGGAAATGGATGGCATTAGAGCAGATTATGCTAAGTGAAGCTAGTCAATCTTTAAAAAACAAATACCAAATGACCCCTTTGATATAAGGGGAGTAAACAAGGACAGGATAGGGACGAAGAGCTTGAGAAGAAGATTTACATTAAACAGGGATGAAAGGTGGGAGGGAAAGGGAGTGAGAAGGGAAATCGCATGGAAATGGAAGGTGATCCTCAGGGTTATACAAAATGATATATAAGAGGAAAGGAGGGGTAAGACAAGATAATATAAATGGAAGAAATGATTTACAGTAGAAGGGGTAGAGAGAGAAAAGGGGAGGGGAGGGGAGGGGAGGGGAGGGGAGGGGGGATAGTAGAGAATAGGATAGACAGCAGAATACATCAGACACTAGAAAGGCAATATGTCAATCAATGGAAGGGTAACTGATGGGGTACAGCAATCTGTATACGGGGTAAAGTTGGGAGTTCATAACCCGCTTGAATCAAACTGTGAAATATGATGTATTAAGAACTATGTAATGTTTTGAACGACCAACAATAAAAAAAAAAAAAAGACTACCAACTAAGAAAAGCCCAGGACTGGATGGGTATACAGCAGAGTTTTACAAAACCTTTAAAGAAGAACTAATACCAATAATTTTCAAGCTATTTCAGGAAACAGAAAAAGAGGGAGAACTTCCAAATTCATTCTACGAGGCCAACATCACCCTGATTCCGAAACCAGACAAAGACACTTCAAAGAAAGAAAAATACAGACCAATATCTCTAATGAACCTAGATGCAAAAATCCTCAATAAAATTCTAGTGAATCAGATACAAAAACATATCAAAAAGATCGTGCATCATGATCAAGTAGGATTCATCCCTGGGATGCAAGGCTGGTTCAATATATGGAAATCAATAAATGTTATTCACCACACCAATAGACTTAAAGATAAGAACCATATGATCATCTCGATAGATGCAGAAAAAGCATTCGACAAAGTATAGCATCCCTTTAGGTTCAAAACTCTAGAAAAATTAGGGATAACAGGAACATACCTTAATATTGTAAAAGCTATGCTAAGCCTCAGGCTAGCATCATTCTGAATGGAGAAAAATTGAAGGCATTCCCTCATAAAATCTGGAACAAGACAGGGATGCCCTCTCTCACCACTTCTGTTCAACATAGTTCTCAAAACACTGGCCAGAGCAATTAGACAGATGAAAGAAATTAAAGGCATTAAGATAGGAAAAGAAGAACTTAAATTATCACTATTTGCAGAAGACATGATTCTATACCTAGCAGACCCAAAAGGGTTTACAAAGAAACTATTAGAGCTAATAAATGAATTCAGCAAAGTGGCAGGATATAAAATCAACACGCATAAATCAAAGGCATTCCTGTATATCAGCGACAAATCCTCTGAAATGGAAATGAGGACAACCACTTCATTCACAAAATCCTCAAAAAAAAAAAAAAAACTTGGGAATCAACCTAACAAAAGAGGTGAAAGACTTATACAATGAAAACTACAGAACCCTAAAGAGAGAAACAGAAGAAGATCTTAGAAGATGGAAAAATATACCCTGTTCATGGATAGGCAGAACTAACATCATCAAAATGGTGATATTACCAAAAGTTCTCTATAGGTTCAATTCAATGCCAATCAAAATCGAACAGCATTTCTTGTAGAAATAGATAAAGCAATCATGAAATTCATATGGAAAAATAAAAGACCCAGAATAGCAAAAACAACTTTAAGCAGGAAGTGTGAATCAGGAGGTATAGCGATACCAGACTTCAAACTATACTACAGAGCAATAGTAACAAAAACAGTATGGTACTGGTACCAAAACAGGCAGGTGGACCAATGGTACAGAATAGAGGACACAGAGACCAATCCACAAAATTACAACTATCTTATATTTGATAAAGGGGCTAAAAGCATGGAATGGAGGAAGGATAGCATCTTTAACAAATGGTGCTGGGAAAACTGGAAATCCATATGCAACAAAATGAAACTGAATCCCTTTCTCTCGCCATGCACAAAAGTTAACTCAAAATGGATCAAGGAGCTTGATATCAAATCATAGACACGGCATCTGATAGAAGAAAAAGTTGGCTACAATCTACATACTGTGGGGTCAGGCTCCAAATTCCTCAATAGGACACCCATAGCACAAGAGTTAAGAACTAGAATCAATAAATGGGACTTACTTAAACTAAAAAGTTTTTTTTCTCAGCAAGAGAAACAATAATAGAGGTAAACAGGGAGCCTACATCCTGGGAACAAATCTTTACTCCTCACACTTCAGATAGAGCCCTAATATCCAGAATATACAAAGAACTCAACAAATTAGACAATAAGAAAACAAATAACCCAATCAACAAATGGGCCAAGGACCTGAACAGACACTTCTCAGAGGAGGACATACAATCAATCAACAAGTACATGAAAAAATGCTCACCATCTCTAGTAGTCAGAGAAATGCAAATCAAAACCACCCTAAGATACCATCTCACTCCAGTAAGATTGGCAGCCATTTGGAAGTCAAACAACAACGAGTGCTGGCGAGGATGCGGGGAAAAGGGCACTCTTGTTCATTGCTGGTGGGACTGCAAATTGGTGCAGCCAATTTGGAAAGCAGTATGGAGATTTCTTGGAAAGCTGGGAATGGAACCACCATATGACCCAGCTATTCCCCTTCTCGGTCTATTCCCTAAAGACCTAATAAGAGCATGCTACAGAGACACTGCTACAACGATGTTCATAGCAGCACAATTCACTATAGCAAGATTATGGAATCAGCCTAGATGCCCTTCAATAGATGAATGGATAAAAAAAATGTGGCATTTATACACAATGGAGTATTACTCTGCATTAAAAAATGACAAAATCATAGAATTTGGAGGGAAATGGATGGCATTAGAGCAGATTATGCTAAGTGAAGCTAGTCAATCTTTAAAAAACAAATACCAAATGACCCCTTTGATATAAGGGGAGTAAACAAGGACAGGATAGGGACGAAGAGCTTGAGAAGAAGATTTACATTAAACAGGGATGAAAGGTGGGAGGGAAAGGGAGTGAGAAGGGAAATCGCATGGAAATGGAAGGTGATCCTCAGGGTTATACAAAATGATATATAAGAGGAAAGGAGGGGTAAGACAAGATAATATAAATGGAAGAAATGATTTACAGTAGAAGGGGTAGAGAGAGAAAAGGGGAGGGGAGGGGAGGGGAGGGGAGGGGAGGGGGGATAGTAGAGAATAGGATAGACAGCAGAATACATCAGACACTAGAAAGGCAATATGTCAATCAATGGAAGGGTAACTGATGGGGTACAGCAATCTGTATACGGGGTAAAGTTGGGAGTTCATAACCCGCTTGAATCAAACTGTGAAATATGATGTATTAAGAACTATGTAATGTTTTGAACGACCAACAATAAAAAAAAAAAAAAGACTACCAACTAAGAAAAGCCCAGGACTGGATGGGTATACAGCAGAGTTTTACAAAACCTTTAAAGAAGAACTAATACCAATAATTTTCAAGCTATTTCAGGAAACAGAAAAAGAGGGAGAACTTCCAAATTCATTCTACGAGGCCAACATCACCCTGATTCCGAAACCAGACAAAGACACTTCAAAGAAAGAAAAATACAGACCAATATCTCTAATGAACCTAGATGCAAAAATCCTCAATAAAATTCTAGTGAATCAGATACAAAAACATATCAAAAAGATCGTGCATCATGATCAAGTAGGATTCATCCCTGGGATGCAAGGCTGGTTCAATATATGGAAATCAATAAATGTTATTCACCACACCAATAGACTTAAAGATAAGAACCATATGATCATCTCGATAGATGCAGAAAAAGCATTCGACAAAGTATAGCATCCCTTTAGGTTCAAAACTCTAGAAAAATTAGGGATAACAGGAACATACCTTAATATTGTAAAAGCTATGCTAAGCCTCAGGCTAGCATCATTCTGAATGGAGAAAAATTGAAGGCATTCCCTCATAAAATCTGGAACAAGACAGGGATGCCCTCTCTCACCACTTCTGTTCAACATAGTTCTCAAAACACTGGCCAGAGCAATTAGACAGATGAAAGAAATTAAAGGCATTAAGATAGGAAAAGAAGAACTTAAATTATCACTATTTGCAGAAGACATGATTCTATACCTAGCAGACCCAAAAGGGTTTACAAAGAAACTATTAGAGCTAATAAATGAATTCAGCAAAGTGGCAGGATATAAAATCAACACGCATAAATCAAAGGCATTCCTGTATATCAGCGACAAATCCTCTGAAATGGAAATGAGGACAACCACTTCATTCACAAAATCCTCAAAAAAAAAAAAAAAACTTGGGAATCAACCTAACAAAAGAGGTGAAAGACTTATACAATGAAAACTACAGAACCCTAAAGAGAGAAACAGAAGAAGATCTTAGAAGATGGAAAAATATACCCTGTTCATGGATAGGCAGAACTAACATCATCAAAATGGTGATATTACCAAAAGTTCTCTATAGGTTCAATTCAATGCCAATCAAAATCGAACAGCATTTCTTGTAGAAATAGATAAAGCAATCATGAAATTCATATGGAAAAATAAAAGACCCAGAATAGCAAAAACAACTTTAAGCAGGAAGTGTGAATCAGGAGGTATAGCGATACCAGACTTCAAACTATACTACAGAGCAATAGTAACAAAAACAGTATGGTACTGGTACCAAAACAGGCAGGTGGACCAATGGTACAGAATAGAGGACACAGAGACCAATCCACAAAATTACAACTATCTTATATTTGATAAAGGGGCTAAAAGCATGGAATGGAGGAAGGATAGCATCTTTAACAAATGGTGCTGGGAAAACTGGAAATCCATATGCAACAAAATGAAACTGAATCCCTTTCTCTCGCCATGCACAAAAGTTAACTCAAAATGGATCAAGGAGCTTGATATCAAATCATAGACACGGCATCTGATAGAAGAAAAAGTTGGCTACAATCTACATACTGTGGGGTCAGGCTCCAAATTCCTCAATAGGACACCCATAGCACAAGAGTTAAGAACTAGAATCAATAAATGGGACTTACTTAAACTAAAAAGTTTTTTTTCTCAGCAAGAGAAACAATAATAGAGGTAAACAGGGAGCCTACATCCTGGGAACAAATCTTTACTCCTCACACTTCAGATAGAGCCCTAATATCCAGAATATACAAAGAACTCAACAAATTAGACAATAAGAAAACAAATAACCCAATCAACAAATGGGCCAAGGACCTGAACAGACACTTCTCAGAGGAGGACATACAATCAATCAACAAGTACATGAAAAAATGCTCACCATCTCTAGTAGTCAGAGAAATGCAAATCAAAACCACCCTAAGATACCATCTCACTCCAGTAAGATTGGCAGCCATTTGGAAGTCAAACAACAACGAGTGCTGGCGAGGATGCGGGGAAAAGGGCACTCTTGTTCATTGCTGGTGGGACTGCAAATTGGTGCAGCCAATTTGGAAAGCAGTATGGAGATTTCTTGGAAAGCTGGGAATGGAACCACCATATGACCCAGCTATTCCCCTTCTCGGTCTATTCCCTAAAGACCTAATAAGAGCATGCTACAGAGACACTGCTACAACGATGTTCATAGCAGCACAATTCACTATAGCAAGATTATGGAATCAGCCTAGATGCCCTTCAATAGATGAATGGATAAAAAAAATGTGGCATTTATACACAATGGAGTATTACTCTGCATTAAAAAATGACAAAATCATAGAATTTGGAGGGAAATGGATGGCATTAGAGCAGATTATGCTAAGTGAAGCTAGTCAATCTTTAAAAAACAAATACCAAATGACCCCTTTGATATAAGGGGAGTAAACAAGGACAGGATAGGGACGAAGAGCTTGAGAAGAAGATTTACATTAAACAGGGATGAAAGGTGGGAGGGAAAGGGAGTGAGAAGGGAAATCGCATGGAAATGGAAGGTGATCCTCAGGGTTATACAAAATGATATATAAGAGGAAAGGAGGGGTAAGACAAGATAATATAAATGGAAGAAATGATTTACAGTAGAAGGGGTAGAGAGAGAAAAGGGGAGGGGAGGGGAGGGGAGGGGAGGGGAGGGGGGATAGTAGAGAATAGGATAGACAGCAGAATACATCAGACACTAGAAAGGCAATATGTCAATCAATGGAAGGGTAACTGATGGGGTACAGCAATCTGTATACGGGGTAAAGTTGGGAGTTCATAACCCGCTTGAATCAAACTGTGAAATATGATGTATTAAGAACTATGTAATGTTTTGAACGACCAACAATAAAAAAAAAAAAAAGACTACCAACTAAGAAAAGCCCAGGACTGGATGGGTATACAGCAGAGTTTTACAAAACCTTTAAAGAAGAACTAATACCAATAATTTTCAAGCTATTTCAGGAAACAGAAAAAGAGGGAGAACTTCCAAATTCATTCTACGAGGCCAACATCACCCTGATTCCGAAACCAGACAAAGACACTTCAAAGAAAGAAAAATACAGACCAATATCTCTAATGAACCTAGATGCAAAAATCCTCAATAAAATTCTAGTGAATCAGATACAAAAACATATCAAAAAGATCGTGCATCATGATCAAGTAGGATTCATCCCTGGGATGCAAGGCTGGTTCAATATATGGAAATCAATAAATGTTATTCACCACACCAATAGACTTAAAGATAAGAACCATATGATCATCTCGATAGATGCAGAAAAAGCATTCGACAAAGTATAGCATCCCTTTAGGTTCAAAACTCTAGAAAAATTAGGGATAACAGGAACATACCTTAATATTGTAAAAGCTATGCTAAGCCTCAGGCTAGCATCATTCTGAATGGAGAAAAATTGAAGGCATTCCCTCATAAAATCTGGAACAAGACAGGGATGCCCTCTCTCACCACTTCTGTTCAACATAGTTCTCAAAACACTGGCCAGAGCAATTAGACAGATGAAAGAAATTAAAGGCATTAAGATAGGAAAAGAAGAACTTAAATTATCACTATTTGCAGAAGACATGATTCTATACCTAGCAGACCCAAAAGGGTTTACAAAGAAACTATTAGAGCTAATAAATGAATTCAGCAAAGTGGCAGGATATAAAATCAACACGCATAAATCAAAGGCATTCCTGTATATCAGCGACAAATCCTCTGAAATGGAAATGAGGACAACCACTTCATTCACAAAATCCTCAAAAAAAAAAAAAAAACTTGGGAATCAACCTAACAAAAGAGGTGAAAGACTTATACAATGAAAACTACAGAACCCTAAAGAGAGAAACAGAAGAAGATCTTAGAAGATGGAAAAATATACCCTGTTCATGGATAGGCAGAACTAACATCATCAAAATGGTGATATTACCAAAAGTTCTCTATAGGTTCAATTCAATGCCAATCAAAATCGAACAGCATTTCTTGTAGAAATAGATAAAGCAATCATGAAATTCATATGGAAAAATAAAAGACCCAGAATAGCAAAAACAACTTTAAGCAGGAAGTGTGAATCAGGAGGTATAGCGATACCAGACTTCAAACTATACTACAGAGCAATAGTAACAAAAACAGTATGGTACTGGTACCAAAACAGGCAGGTGGACCAATGGTACAGAATAGAGGACACAGAGACCAATCCACAAAATTACAACTATCTTATATTTGATAAAGGGGCTAAAAGCATGGAATGGAGGAAGGATAGCATCTTTAACAAATGGTGCTGGGAAAACTGGAAATCCATATGCAACAAAATGAAACTGAATCCCTTTCTCTCGCCATGCACAAAAGTTAACTCAAAATGGATCAAGGAGCTTGATATCAAATCATAGACACGGCATCTGATAGAAGAAAAAGTTGGCTACAATCTACATACTGTGGGGTCAGGCTCCAAATTCCTCAATAGGACACCCATAGCACAAGAGTTAAGAACTAGAATCAATAAATGGGACTTACTTAAACTAAAAAGTTTTTTTTCTCAGCAAGAGAAACAATAATAGAGGTAAACAGGGAGCCTACATCCTGGGAACAAATCTTTACTCCTCACACTTCAGATAGAGCCCTAATATCCAGAATATACAAAGAACTCAACAAATTAGACAATAAGAAAACAAATAACCCAATCAACAAATGGGCCAAGGACCTGAACAGACACTTCTCAGAGGAGGACATACAATCAATCAACAAGTACATGAAAAAATGCTCACCATCTCTAGTAGTCAGAGAAATGCAAATCAAAACCACCCTAAGATACCATCTCACTCCAGTAAGATTGGCAGCCATTTGGAAGTCAAACAACAACGAGTGCTGGCGAGGATGCGGGGAAAAGGGCACTCTTGTTCATTGCTGGTGGGACTGCAAATTGGTGCAGCCAATTTGGAAAGCAGTATGGAGATTTCTTGGAAAGCTGGGAATGGAACCACCATATGACCCAGCTATTCCCCTTCTCGGTCTATTCCCTAAAGACCTAATAAGAGCATGCTACAGAGACACTGCTACAACGATGTTCATAGCAGCACAATTCACTATAGCAAGATTATGGAATCAGCCTAGATGCCCTTCAATAGATGAATGGATAAAAAAAATGTGGCATTTATACACAATGGAGTATTACTCTGCATTAAAAAATGACAAAATCATAGAATTTGGAGGGAAATGGATGGCATTAGAGCAGATTATGCTAAGTGAAGCTAGTCAATCTTTAAAAAACAAATACCAAATGACCCCTTTGATATAAGGGGAGTAAACAAGGACAGGATAGGGACGAAGAGCTTGAGAAGAAGATTTACATTAAACAGGGATGAAAGGTGGGAGGGAAAGGGAGTGAGAAGGGAAATCGCATGGAAATGGAAGGTGATCCTCAGGGTTATACAAAATGATATATAAGAGGAAAGGAGGGGTAAGACAAGATAATATAAATGGAAGAAATGATTTACAGTAGAAGGGGTAGAGAGAGAAAAGGGGAGGGGAGGGGAGGGGAGGGGAGGGGAGGGGGGATAGTAGAGAATAGGATAGACAGCAGAATACATCAGACACTAGAAAGGCAATATGTCAATCAATGGAAGGGTAACTGATGGGGTACAGCAATCTGTATACGGGGTAAAGTTGGGAGTTCATAACCCGCTTGAATCAAACTGTGAAATATGATGTATTAAGAACTATGTAATGTTTTGAACGACCAACAATAAAAAAAAAAAAAGACTACCAACTAAGAAAAGCCCAGGACTGGATGGGTATACAGCAGAGTTTTACAAAACCTTTAAAGAAGAACTAATACCAATAATTTTCAAGCTATTTCAGGAAACAGAAAAAGAGGGAGAACTTCCAAATTCATTCTACGAGGCCAACATCACCCTGATTCCGAAACCAGACAAAGACACTTCAAAGAAAGAAAAATACAGACCAATATCTCTAATGAACCTAGATGCAAAAATCCTCAATAAAATTCTAGTGAATCAGATACAAAAACATATCAAAAAGATCGTGCATCATGATCAAGTAGGATTCATCCCTGGGATGCAAGGCTGGTTCAATATATGGAAATCAATAAATGTTATTCACCACACCAATAGACTTAAAGATAAGAACCATATGATCATCTCGATAGATGCAGAAAAAGCATTCGACAAAGTATAGCATCCCTTTAGGTTCAAAACTCTAGAAAAATTAGGGATAACAGGAACATACCTTAATATTGTAAAAGCTATGCTAAGCCTCAGGCTAGCATCATTCTGAATGGAGAAAAATTGAAGGCATTCCCTCATAAAATCTGGAACAAGACAGGGATGCCCTCTCTCACCACTTCTGTTCAACATAGTTCTCAAAACACTGGCCAGAGCAATTAGACAGATGAAAGAAATTAAAGGCATTAAGATAGGAAAAGAAGAACTTAAATTATCACTATTTGCAGAAGACATGATTCTATACCTAGCAGACCCAAAAGGGTTTACAAAGAAACTATTAGAGCTAATAAATGAATTCAGCAAAGTGGCAGGATATAAAATCAACACGCATAAATCAAAGGCATTCCTGTATATCAGCGACAAATCCTCTGAAATGGAAATGAGGACAACCACTTCATTCACAAAATCCTCAAAAAAAAAAAAAAAACTTGGGAATCAACCTAACAAAAGAGGTGAAAGACTTATACAATGAAAACTACAGAACCCTAAAGAGAGAAACAGAAGAAGATCTTAGAAGATGGAAAAATATACCCTGTTCATGGATAGGCAGAACTAACATCATCAAAATGGTGATATTACCAAAAGTTCTCTATAGGTTCAATTCAATGCCAATCAAAATCGAACAGCATTTCTTGTAGAAATAGATAAAGCAATCATGAAATTCATATGGAAAAATAAAAGACCCAGAATAGCAAAAACAACTTTAAGCAGGAAGTGTGAATCAGGAGGTATAGCGATACCAGACTTCAAACTATACTACAGAGCAATAGTAACAAAAACAGTATGGTACTGGTACCAAAACAGGCAGGTGGACCAATGGTACAGAATAGAGGACACAGAGACCAATCCACAAAATTACAACTATCTTATATTTGATAAAGGGGCTAAAAGCATGGAATGGAGGAAGGATAGCATCTTTAACAAATGGTGCTGGGAAAACTGGAAATCCATATGCAACAAAATGAAACTGAATCCCTTTCTCTCGCCATGCACAAAAGTTAACTCAAAATGGATCAAGGAGCTTGATATCAAATCATAGACACGGCATCTGATAGAAGAAAAAGTTGGCTACAATCTACATACTGTGGGGTCAGGCTCCAAATTCCTCAATAGGACACCCATAGCACAAGAGTTAAGAACTAGAATCAATAAATGGGACTTACTTAAACTAAAAAGTTTTTTTTCTCAGCAAGAGAAACAATAATAGAGGTAAACAGGGAGCCTACATCCTGGGAACAAATCTTTACTCCTCACACTTCAGATAGAGCCCTAATATCCAGAATATACAAAGAACTCAACAAATTAGACAATAAGAAAACAAATAACCCAATCAACAAATGGGCCAAGGACCTGAACAGACACTTCTCAGAGGAGGACATACAATCAATCAACAAGTACATGAAAAAATGCTCACCATCTCTAGTAGTCAGAGAAATGCAAATCAAAACCACCCTAAGATACCATCTCACTCCAGTAAGATTGGCAGCCATTTGGAAGTCAAACAACAACGAGTGCTGGCGAGGATGCGGGGAAAAGGGCACTCTTGTTCATTGCTGGTGGGACTGCAAATTGGTGCAGCCAATTTGGAAAGCAGTATGGAGATTTCTTGGAAAGCTGGGAATGGAACCACCATATGACCCAGCTATTCCCCTTCTCGGTCTATTCCCTAAAGACCTAATAAGAGCATGCTACAGAGACACTGCTACAACGATGTTCATAGCAGCACAATTCACTATAGCAAGATTATGGAATCAGCCTAGATGCCCTTCAATAGATGAATGGATAAAAAAAATGTGGCATTTATACACAATGGAGTATTACTCTGCATTAAAAAATGACAAAATCATAGAATTTGGAGGGAAATGGATGGCATTAGAGCAGATTATGCTAAGTGAAGCTAGTCAATCTTTAAAAAACAAATACCAAATGACCCCTTTGATATAAGGGGAGTAAACAAGGACAGGATAGGGACGAAGAGCTTGAGAAGAAGATTTACATTAAACAGGGATGAAAGGTGGGAGGGAAAGGGAGTGAGAAGGGAAATCGCATGGAAATGGAAGGTGATCCTCAGGGTTATACAAAATGATATATAAGAGGAAAGGAGGGGTAAGACAAGATAATATAAATGGAAGAAATGATTTACAGTAGAAGGGGTAGAGAGAGAAAAGGGGAGGGGAGGGGAGGGGAGGGGAGGGGAGGGGGGATAGTAGAGAATAGGATAGACAGCAGAATACATCAGACACTAGAAAGGCAATATGTCAATCAATGGAAGGGTAACTGATGGGGTACAGCAATCTGTATACGGGGTAAAGTTGGGAGTTCATAACCCGCTTGAATCAAACTGTGAAATATGATGTATTAAGAACTATGTAATGTTTTGAACGACCAACAATAAAAAAAAAAAAAAGACTACCAACTAAGAAAAGCCCAGGACTGGATGGGTATACAGCAGAGTTTTACAAAACCTTTAAAGAAGAACTAATACCAATAATTTTCAAGCTATTTCAGGAAACAGAAAAAGAGGGAGAACTTCCAAATTCATTCTACGAGGCCAACATCACCCTGATTCCGAAACCAGACAAAGACACTTCAAAGAAAGAAAAATACAGACCAATATCTCTAATGAACCTAGATGCAAAAATCCTCAATAAAATTCTAGTGAATCAGATACAAAAACATATCAAAAAGATCGTGCATCATGATCAAGTAGGATTCATCCCTGGGATGCAAGGCTGGTTCAATATATGGAAATCAATAAATGTTATTCACCACACCAATAGACTTAAAGATAAGAACCATATGATCATCTCGATAGATGCAGAAAAAGCATTCGACAAAGTATAGCATCCCTTTAGGTTCAAAACTCTAGAAAAATTAGGGATAACAGGAACATACCTTAATATTGTAAAAGCTATGCTAAGCCTCAGGCTAGCATCATTCTGAATGGAGAAAAATTGAAGGCATTCCCTCATAAAATCTGGAACAAGACAGGGATGCCCTCTCTCACCACTTCTGTTCAACATAGTTCTCAAAACACTGGCCAGAGCAATTAGACAGATGAAAGAAATTAAAGGCATTAAGATAGGAAAAGAAGAACTTAAATTATCACTATTTGCAGAAGACATGATTCTATACCTAGCAGACCCAAAAGGGTTTACAAAGAAACTATTAGAGCTAATAAATGAATTCAGCAAAGTGGCAGGATATAAAATCAACACGCATAAATCAAAGGCATTCCTGTATATCAGCGACAAATCCTCTGAAATGGAAATGAGGACAACCACTTCATTCACAAAATCCTCAAAAAAAAAAAAAAAACTTGGGAATCAACCTAACAAAAGAGGTGAAAGACTTATACAATGAAAACTACAGAACCCTAAAGAGAGAAACAGAAGAAGATCTTAGAAGATGGAAAAATATACCCTGTTCATGGATAGGCAGAACTAACATCATCAAAATGGTGATATTACCAAAAGTTCTCTATAGGTTCAATTCAATGCCAATCAAAATCGAACAGCATTTCTTGTAGAAATAGATAAAGCAATCATGAAATTCATATGGAAAAATAAAAGACCCAGAATAGCAAAAACAACTTTAAGCAGGAAGTGTGAATCAGGAGGTATAGCGATACCAGACTTCAAACTATACTACAGAGCAATAGTAACAAAAACAGTATGGTACTGGTACCAAAACAGGCAGGTGGACCAATGGTACAGAATAGAGGACACAGAGACCAATCCACAAAATTACAACTATCTTATATTTGATAAAGGGGCTAAAAGCATGGAATGGAGGAAGGATAGCATCTTTAACAAATGGTGCTGGGAAAACTGGAAATCCATATGCAACAAAATGAAACTGAATCCCTTTCTCTCGCCATGCACAAAAGTTAACTCAAAATGGATCAAGGAGCTTGATATCAAATCATAGACACGGCATCTGATAGAAGAAAAAGTTGGCTACAATCTACATACTGTGGGGTCAGGCTCCAAATTCCTCAATAGGACACCCATAGCACAAGAGTTAAGAACTAGAATCAATAAATGGGACTTACTTAAACTAAAAAGTTTTTTTTCTCAGCAAGAGAAACAATAATAGAGGTAAACAGGGAGCCTACATCCTGGGAACAAATCTTTACTCCTCACACTTCAGATAGAGCCCTAATATCCAGAATATACAAAGAACTCAACAAATTAGACAATAAGAAAACAAATAACCCAATCAACAAATGGGCCAAGGACCTGAACAGACACTTCTCAGAGGAGGACATACAATCAATCAACAAGTACATGAAAAAATGCTCACCATCTCTAGTAGTCAGAGAAATGCAAATCAAAACCACCCTAAGATACCATCTCACTCCAGTAAGATTGGCAGCCATTTGGAAGTCAAACAACAACGAGTGCTGGCGAGGATGCGGGGAAAAGGGCACTCTTGTTCATTGCTGGTGGGACTGCAAATTGGTGCAGCCAATTTGGAAAGCAGTATGGAGATTTCTTGGAAAGCTGGGAATGGAACCACCATATGACCCAGCTATTCCCCTTCTCGGTCTATTCCCTAAAGACCTAAAAAGAGCATGCTACAGGGACACTGCTACATTGATGTTCATAGCAGCACAATTCACAATAGCAAGACTGTGGAACCAACCTAGATGCCCTTCAATAGATGAATGGATAAAAAAAAAATGTGGCATTTATACACAATGGAGTATTACTCTGCATTAAAAAATGACAAAATCATAGAATTTGGAGAGAAATGGATGGCATTAGAGCAGATTATGCTAAGTGAAGCTAGCCAATCCCTAAAAAACAAATGCCAAATGTCTTCTTTGATATAAGGAGAGTAACTAAGAACAGAGTAGGGAGGAAGAGCATGAGAAGAAGATTAACATTAAACAGGGACAAGAGGTGGGAGGGAAAGGGAGATAGAAGGGAAAATTGCATGGAAATGGAAGGAGACCCTCAGGGTTATACAAAATTACATACAAGAGGAAGAGAGAGGAAAGGGAAAAAAACAAGGGGGAGAAATGAATTACAGTAGATGGGGTAGAGAGAGAAGATGGGAGGGGAGGGGAGGGGAGGGAAGGGGGGATAGTAGAGGATAGGAAAGGCAGCAGAATACAACAGACACTAGTATGGCAATATGTAAATCAGTGGATGTGTAGCCAATGTGATTCTGCAATCTGTATACAGGGTAAAAATGGGTGTTCATAACCCACTTGAATCAAAGTGTGAAATATGATATGTCAAGAACTCTGTAATGTTTTGAACAACCAACAATAAAAATTTTAAAAAAAGAATTTGAATTTTGAAGTCAAAACACCTGGGATTTGTCTCAGTTCTGCCACTTGTTAGGAAGTCCTGGACAACTTATTTGCCTTCTTACTGTCTGGGTTCCATCACCCAGACACAGAGAGCTGGGTGAATATTTACTGAGTTCGGGGAATCAAGTGTTTCTGTTAAATTGATAGTTAGAGAGTTTCAGTGGCAGTGGAGATGCAGGTGCTGATGGTGCAGGGAATTTACCTGGAGACATGTGGAACCTCTGGAGATCTTGGTTGGGAGGAATTCTAGTTGAAGCTAAGTCACTTGACTCTGCTTACTGACCATCCCTTCATCATATATTTTGGGCTTTACAAAAACTGCTATTAATTAAAGTTTCTGGTTAATCAGAGATTTTACAGACTTATCCAATTTTCTATTGCCTAGAGTCTCATTAAATGTTGATTTGGATGACTAGAGGGAAAAGTAAATAAATTGAGGCTTTAAGGCTTGAGAGTTTGTTTTATTTTTTCCTGTTTATCTTCTTAAGATATTAATAAATTAATAAACTGTGATCCTGGGGATTTTGAACCCAGTGATCCTTTGCCACTAAGCTGCATAGCCAGCCCTCACCCTTTTTGTTTGTTTAATTTTATTTTGAGACAAAGGCTTACTAAGTTGCTAAAGCTGGCCTCAAACTTTTGATTCTCCTGCCTCAGCCTCCAGAGTTGCTGGGATTACAGGTGTGCCCCTCCCCATATCTGACTTTTTAAGGTATTAAGACATGAACATCATAAAAATATCAACAAAGAGTGAGGGGGAAAGTGACCCATAGTAATGTATAATTTTATCTATTGCTTTTTAAAAAATCAGAGATCAAGAAAATAAATGTAGAAATCCATTTATTTTGTCCCATATCTGTTCCTCTGCTCCAGGTCAGAATAGATACTAACATTTGTTGAATATGTATGATATAGTAGGTACTATGCTAAGTGTTTAAAATGACTTACTTAATACAACAACACTGTGAGCCATGCCATCTGTCCACAAAGAAAGGAAACTGAGGCAAATGGTGATCAAGCCCCTTCCCCAAGGTCAGAGCACTAAGCAGATATGCTGAGAGAGCTCATCAAGATGCGCTAATTAAACTGTGGTTGTTTCAGAGATGTTTAGACTACCCAAGGCAGACCATTGAGTGATTGATGAGGTTGCTGACTGACCAAGCTGATGGAACCCCATTGATTTTATATGAGGTCTGATTTGTTTTTTTTTTTTTTCGTCATTTATACACCAAACCAAGTCAACTTAATAGGGGTCCCATTGACTACCCAGCTGTCACCATTGCTAGGGCTAAGCCAAACCTAATAATCTGGAAAACAGTTGATGTGGTTTTTATACAACTTGAACTACTCTTATGAAGAGTAAAGAATGAAACAACTTATACTAAGATTAAACCTTAATAAAATCTTAGCAGTCCTGCCTGTCAACCTCCAATTCTCCAGCTCAGTTAGGCAATATTTAATTTAGTTTACTGATGTCTCACATGTGCAGTGGGATAAAGTTCAAAATTGTTGCTCCATATAGCTGTGGTTTACAGAGTCTCTTTGCACAACATGTTGGCACAAAAACAAATGATTATTATATACTTCTAACATATGCACCAGACTATTAGGAGCTGTTCTAAAGAGAAAAATATAGTTTCTATTAACATGACCCAAATTCCTGGGGGAAAAATATTATTAAGTTTGGATCACTTCTAAATAAAGTGATCATAATTATAATGGCTTTGTTTCTAATTTATTTTATTTAAAGTTCCTAGAGTTATTGAGAGAGAGAGAGAGAGAGAGAGAGAGAGAGAGAGAGAAAGAAAGAATGGGTATGAATGACCTGAAAATTCCATTATAGATTTCATAGTGGCATAAATTAATAAACTGTAAATGGCTTTGAGAGTTCTCCAATAGAAACTATTGAAATATGAAATGATATGGGAATGAAAAAACCTTTAATATTAAACAGGAACATTTTCTTTTTCTACAAATGAGAAGGATACTGGTAAAGAAAAGTAGACTATTTTCTTGCATTTCTGACCATTGGGAAAATCAAAGCTGCTATATTTGCTACACTTGACAGGATCATTAAAGAAATAAAACAAAAGAGCTGAACTGCCACTTAAAAACAAAATGCACAGTCGTTATCATATTTAGGAGCTATGCAGGAACTATTAAGATGTGCTGGAGGGAGATGGTGAATCTGATTTACAAGATACTAATTTTTCCAATATTAGACTCTTTACCACAACTCATTATTGAAATCTATTTTCTTTTTCCCTGAAGCCAAAACAGCAAGAGAGCTCCTAGAGCTAGGAAAATAGGAGGAACTTTGAGAAATGGATTTGAGCCCCACACTGGAAGGGTTCTCTGGATGAGAAAGACTTGAGGAGAAAAATCCTGGGATTTGCAGTGCCTCAGTGAGGCCCATATGATCCTCCACCCTCAAGATGTTTTTCACAAAAAGGATCTTATGCTAGTTTCATAAGCCTGAACATGAAAGCCATGTCTTAGCATTTCTGCAGTAAAGATATCTATTGGACTTTCAGAATCAATATTCTCATACTTTTTGACAATTATGAGAATATGATTCACCTCACATCTCTTCACACCCCACAAGACTAGTGTTTCCTGAAACACATGGTGGAAAACATGGCTCTACACTGAAAATACTGGGCTTTTCTGTGG
This sequence comes from Ictidomys tridecemlineatus, assembly GCF_052094955.1. Lineage (NCBI taxonomy): Eukaryota > Metazoa > Chordata > Mammalia > Rodentia > Sciuridae > Ictidomys > Ictidomys tridecemlineatus. Next base: position 139,249,276 of record NC_135483.1, on the reverse strand, counting down.
CTGCAAAGAGCCACAGGAACTGAAGAAAAGCTTATGTTGGGGCTGTGCAACATTAGAACAACAACTTCTCTCACACACTGAGAATAGTCTGAAGTTAAGCCTGCGTATAACAAAACATTAGTTTAAGAAGGTGAGACACAACTCTAAACCTAGCTACTCCAGAGGCTGAGGCAGGTGGAGAGCAAGTTTGAAGCCAGTCTGGACAACTTAGTGGGAACTGGTTTCAAAATAAAATTTACAAAAAAGTGCTGTCTTGGGTTCAATCTCAAGTATTCAATGAGAGAGGAAAGGAGGAAGGAAGAGAAAGAAAAAGGAAAAAAAAAAGAAAGAAAGAGATGAATCCACCTATCACCTGGCGTTATTCTCTTTGGGTTGACCATCATGAGGGGCATAATGACATTTCTGCATAGTAGTCAATATAGCAACTAGTAAGCGAAACGTGGCTCGTCTGAATTGAGAAGTTCCCTAAACATAAAGCACACACCAGATTTTGAAGACAGCACGGAAGATGTAAAATATCTCAATAATTTTATGTTAACTACATGTTAAATGATAATAAATTTGAGCTGGCGCTGTGGCCCACATCTATAATCAGAGCAGCTCAGGAGACTGAGTCAGTAGGATCTTGAGTTAAAAGCCAGCCTCATCAATGGCAAGGAGCTAAGCAACTCAGTGAGACCCTGTCTCTAAATCAAATACAAAATAGGGCTGGGGATGTGGCTCAGTGGTTGAGTGCTCTTGAGTTCAATTCCCGGTTCCAAAAGAAAAAAAACCATAATATATTTGATGAGTTAAAGATGTAATATTGACATTGATTTCACCTGTTTCTTTTCACTTTTTAAAATATGGCCAATAGGTAACTGGGCAGCATTATACTCTAAGGTTCTTCAAAAAGAGCCAATTGAGAAATTTTCAAACCATTGCAACTCAAAACAACATTTCAGTTAGAGATTATTAGGGGTCCCTTATCTGGAGACTCTTCTTAAAACCCTTCTTTATAGACGGGGAAGGTGGAGAAGGTGGTCAGAGCCAAGTTCAGGTAGATCTCAGCCTGCGATCTCTGTATTCCAGCCCAGCTGGTGGGGTAGGAGAAACTGCAGACAGAACTTCTAAAAACAAAGAAGCATTTCAACTGCTTCTATCTGAACAAAAAGAAAAGGGCACTTGGAGAATACAAATTCAAAACCTAAAGGTATCCTGGAGTGTGTCTTGGGTTGGGGAACAAGGAAAATTTCAAAAGATGCCCTCTTCACTCTGTGCCACACCACACACTCATCCTGCCCTCAGCAAGCCTAACCAAGTTAGTCAAGATAATGGGAGTCTCAAGGACAAGGGCCAAAAATCATGAACAAGAGGCCAAGGAGCCAGGAAGGCATGGTTTCTGCCAGGGCTGCTGCTCCTTCGGCCTGTTCACAGAAGCCGCGGAGCCTCAGCCCCAGCCACTTCGGCCCCACAGCTGAGCAGTGAGGCGGGATGCGCCGTGAGTCCACTGGTTCAGGGCTGCGGGAGAAGCTGCTCCCTGGCACCTTCTGTCCTTTAATCAGAAGAATGTAACGCTGTTTCTGGGAAAGCCCACCCCGCCCACTCGCCTGGGGAAGGTGACAGCAATCACTTTCAGATGGCAGCAGTTACTGCAAGCCACATCTGCAGTCTCCCGCAGGAGTCCTAATGAGGACCTCATCCTTGTCTCTCTAGATTCAGAATACAGAGTTCTGTCTGGAGCTCCTTCTGAAGTTCACAGCTTGTTAAAATAGACCTCGGGCTCCGCAGGGCTTGCAGCCCACATGTCTGATGTGCTTCAAGCACTCTCCGGACTACCGGGAGATTCTGTTCACAAACCACTCTCAGGCTCCACGGACCACCTCGGACGTGCCAGCTCCTCTCTAGGAGCTGAAAACAGGAGCCCACTACAGTCATGAAATCCTTGTGCTCCAGGACTTAGATTGCAGAGGCGCCAGGAGTTTCACCCAACCCAGAATTCTTGGAGGAGGTGGTGCTAGGGCTGAGTTTTGAGGGGGTGGACAGGTATGGAAAGTGTGGTAATGTGGAGGGGAGTAGCAGAAGTCACTCTAGAGAACAGAATTAGTATGGAGTTGTGAAGCAATGTGATGGTACTGACCAGATGTACTGTATAAATGCAGTAGAAGACACCACCTCTATTCCCATCAGAGCTTGCCATCTTAGCAGACAGAAAATAAGCTGGTTACATGAGAGAGCAGCACCTCAGGGCAGACCAAGGTGCTGAGGGGCACAGGTTCAGCTGTAGATTGTTGCAGAGGAGGATACTGTGTAATTAACATATGCTATTTCATTATTCACAAGTGACCTGACCCTCAGTGTCATTGCCTATTTCCTGAACAAGAATCTTACTGTTACTCACTGTAGACTAGGTGCTAAAAAAAAAAAAAAAAAAAAAAAAAAAAAATCCTCAGCTAATGATGGAAACTGCTAGTCTCCCAGAAAACTTTTTGGTTCTCAGCCTGTGCTTTGGACATGAACTCAGTGACTGCAGATACCTACGCTTATCCCCAGGTATCAGAATACAGAAACAAGAAACAGCTTCACTGTTGTTTCTAATTTCTCCCACTTCCGTGAGAAGAGCAGCTCCTTAACCATATCTCAGGCCCATTTCATAGATTTACAGGTATAATCACTGAGACACGTCCCTTGCCCTTTTTATTTTTTATTTTGAGACAGGGTCTCCCTAGGTTGCTCAGGGACTTGCTAAATTGTTGAGGCTGACTTTGAACTTTTGATCCTCCTGCCTCAGCCTCCTGAGCTTCTGGGATTACAGATGTGCACCACTGTACCTGGCTTGTTGCTTATTTTTAACCTTTAATATATCAACACAAAGGTTTTTGTTGTTGTTGTTGTTGTTGTTTTGTTTTGTACTGGGGATTGAACCCAGGGACACTCAACCACTGAGCTATATCCCCTCCCCTTTTCATCAAGAGACTATATCTAAATGTACACCAAGTTGTACAAGTTGCTATCAGTAAGTTGCACAGCTGGCCTTGAACTTGAGATCCTCCTATCTCAGCCACCCAAGTCACTGAGATTATAGGCATGAGCCACTGTATTTGTCTTTAAAGCTCTTTTTCCTACTCTCCCCTCCCCTAGGCTGGATGTACTGGCTTTAGTGGCTTGTAGACTGGCTCTTCTATGGACCAGCTCCTGGGGTGTGGGGAACAGAGGAGGGAGGAGAGGGCAGAACTCTCCTTCCCTGATAGGGGACCCTACAGGCCCTCTCTGGCTCCTCACCAGGATCCTTGTGCTTCATATGGAGAGCTGGTAGCCCCCCCCACAGAGTTAAGGAACTCACACTCAACAGCTAACCTAGCTCTTTGTGACCTTTTAAGGACTGAGTTGTATCCTCTCAAAAGTCTTAGTTCTATAACCCCGAGTACCTCAGACTGTGACTCAACCTGGATGAAGGATCTTTAAAATTGAAATGAAATTATTTTAATTTTAAAGGGTCTTTAAAATTAAAATAAGTCTGTTAGAGTGAAGCCTAATCCAATCTGATTGTTGTTAAAAGAGGAGATTGGGACACAGATGACATGACCAAGGGGTGACCATGTGAGAACACAGTGAGGAGGGCTATCTGCAAGCCAAGGAAAGAGGCCACCGAAGAAACCAAGTCTGCTACACCCTGATCCTGGACTTCCTGGAACTGTGGAGAAACATCTATTGCTTAAACCACCCATCAATGTGAACTTGTTATGGCAGCCCTGACTAGTACATCTCATCTCCCTTGCCAGATGAGACCACGTCTCCCAGCCCACCCTGAGCTGGACACTCACACTGCATTCACATCACATGTGTATCTCTTAGCCTTTCTGCTCTCTGATCTCAATTTCTCCCACGTCCCATGGGTTCATGAAAAATCCTTCTGTTTTTTTTTTTTTCTGAAAAACTGGAAAACCCAAAGGTGAGCAGTTTCTATTATCATTTAATTCATTCTCCACTTAGCTTTTCCCCCAACAAAGTGCTAATTGCATTTTATTAGCCAAGTAGGTGCACAGCAAAGGAATGAGATTATTCTCTCTCTCTCTCTCTCTCTCTCTCTCTCTCTATATATATATATATATATATATATATATATATATATATATATATGTATGTATCATTGACTCCAAGTTTCCCTAATGACTCTTTTGGGAATTCCTTTTACCACTATTGGGAGAGAGAGAAAAATATATCTTCTTTTGCCCCCATGAGAGCCAGGGGATGAAGCTAATTTGCAACAACCCTTCTCAGAACTGAGAATGTAGGATGCAGGGACTTCTCGTTTCACCCATGGACCTTATTTCTAGGTGGTCAAGCCCCTGTTTTTATCCTGCTGCACACACTCACTCTGGAGAGAACACCTGAGTTTTTCAGTTTGGTGCTTGGTCAGTGAGCTCCTCTACCCAGCCCATTGAGTAGGCAAATCCATGACAAGAAACCCTTCAAAAATAATGATCTTTGTTCTTGAGATTTGCAGAACTGAGAAACATCTCATGACTAGGCGATTAAAATGTGTGTCATCTGGCCACAAACCTCCCCTCTTTGAAGGTGCCCATCAGCCTGCGATCACTTCTGTCCTACACAAACCACCCCAAATCAACCTCCTAGCAAGAGGGCCCTTCAGAACAAGATGGTCCTTCATCTTCCCGTCAGCTAACTTATTATAATGTGGTTCTTTCTCTACTTCTGCCAGGCCTCTTAACTAGTCGGCTTCTGCCATGCAGCAGTAGGCAGACCAAGCCTGTGCGTGGTGACAATATTAATACAGTAATGCCTCTAGTGATGAAAAGATGTGTCCCAATAGCACAGTTATTTAAAAACCAACCAACCATGCTTCATTACCAGACCCGAAAATAACATAGGAGGCCAAAGAGATATTGGTGATGGGGCAGGGAAGCCCCCTCTGTCCTGTAGAAAAGGAACACAGTCCCCATGCCCAGTCAAGGACAAGGGCTCCCTGCCTCTTTTGGCCCAAGTGAGGGCAACCCGGATTCTCTCAGGGTAAAACCCTGCTTGTGATATAAAGGTCCAAGGTCTGACCTCAGGAAAGCCTCCACACCCCCACACAGCTGAGCCATTCAAACCCATGAGCGAGCTTCTTTGCCCACCCAGGCCCAGGACTGGCTGCCCTCTTCCCTTCATGGTGCTGCCTCTGTGAAACCCCCCAGGAAGACCCGAACAACACCCTGCTTTTAGTTTCTGAAAAACCCCTCTAGACTTAACCCACCTCACCTGCTCTTAGTTAACCTCCAATCACCCTTCCCCATGCCTAACTCCATAAAAGTCCCCAAACCCTGTCCCCAGCAGGACAGATTTCTTTACTCTTGACTGCCTTGTGAATTAACTTTTTAGAGAATTTATTGTTTCAATGATTGGAATACTCTGTGCGGTAGAAGGTGCAAAAGGGGCTTGGATTGCTAACATTAGCACCCAAGACTCTAAACTCTCTGAGCCTCCTACCCACTACTCAGAAAGAGTGGGTTGAATTGTGTCTCTGCTACCCCATGATCCATATGCTGAAGTCCTAACTCCAAGTACTTCAGAATGTGACCTTATTTGGAAAAAGGGGTTTTACAGATCAATAATTTAGTTGAGGTTATATTGAAATAAGTGGGCCTCTAATCCAATAATGACTAATGTCCTTATAAATAGGGGAAACTTGGACACAGACTCATAGGAAGACCACCACGAGAAGATGAAGGCAGATATAAGGGTTATAAGGGTTGTACAGAAGCCAAGGAATGCTAAAGATTGTCAGAAAACCACTGGAAGCTAGGAGAGAGGCCTGGAACAAACCCACCCTGAGAGCCTTCCAGAGGGAACCAACCCTGCCTTCCCCTTGGAATAAGACAATACGTTTATGTTGTTGAACCTTGGTTGGTGGTACTTTGATAAGGCAGCCCTAGAAAACTAATATAGGCCTTAGATTAGAAGTAAAGAGTGGGTTTCAACTTAAGTTTCCATCTTACAGAAACTCTACCTGCTTTAACAATGATTTATTGAGTACTTTTATGCTGTGGGCATTGCTCTGAGTTCCAGATATACGGTAGTAAACAGGATCCATAAGGACTCTACCATCAAGTTGCTTGCAGACTAGCATATATATTGCAGATAAGTAATGGAGAGAGACACATTTCAGAACCTGATGAAGACACACAAGTAATATGATAGAGTGGGGAAGTGCAGGGCTTCCTTCCACTGGGTGGACAGAGAAGGTCCTCTTTGAAGGTGATATTTGAACTAAATTCGGAATCACAAGATAAAGAAGGACCTCCTCTAAGGATCTGGAGAAAGAATGTTCCAGACAGAGCAAGTAGCTGGGCAAGAGTCAGGAAAGGGCTTGGAATATCTGAGGAGCAGAATGAGGACAAAGAGTAAATGGAAGAGTTCAAGGAGAACAGAGAGACTGGGACAGACCATGCAGGAGTTGGAGACAAGGAAGGAGTTAGATTCTCTTCTAGGTGTGATGAAGATCCACTGGAAGTTTTAGATAGGTGAGAGACCTGACCTGATTTGTAGTTTTAAAAAGACTACAGTTTAGTTGTTAGACTATCAGAGGCAAGAGGACAACCAGAGCCCAGTGAGGAGGTACAGGTGAGAGAGGCTGTAGGTTAACCATCTGAACTATACCTTCACCTTCACATGGTTTTCCTGTGTGTATGCAGGGGGCGGGGTGGATCCAAATTTTCATTTTTTATAAGGACACTAATCAAATTGGATTAAGGGGTCAACCTAATGACCTCATTTTAACTTCCCTACCTCTATAAATACTCTATTTTCAAATGAGACTACATTCTGAGTTACTGCGGGTTAGAACTTCAATATACCTTTTATAGAGAGGACACAATTCAACCCCAACAAAGCTAAAAAAGAGAGATTCTATACTGATGAGAATGACCACATTGAGAGAAATTAATAGCCATGCCGAGAGGAAAGAGAACTACAAGATCAAAGTCCATGTGAAGGTGAAAGGAAGGAATGAAGAAGATAAGTACAGAGCTGTCCTGTAGTAAGAGCAGAGACAGTTCAGCCCTTCAGATGAGAAGGGACAGAGAAAAAGAGAAGTCGATCCAGGTATGGGTAGATTCATTTACCCCTCTATTCATTTATTCAGCAAATGGTGATCCTGCTACATGCCAGGCATTGTTCAAGGCTGCAAGGACTCACAATAGATAAACCAGATAAAAATCCCCTACCCTTTTGGAGTTCCCATTATAGCAAAGACTGACTGAAAATAAACAAGTAAAATGCAGATAGTAGATTAAGTAGTGATAAGTGCTAAGGAGAAGAATACTAAGAAAATAAGGACTAAGACTAACAGCATCAGGGATATAAAATATTGAGTAAGTTGAAATTTTGGGGGTAGCCAGGTAAGGTAGAGACTGAGAAAAAACCTGAAGGAAAAAAAAGAAATTAGCGATGGGTATGTTTTAAGGGGAAATGTTCCAGATAGAGGAAACAGCAAGTGCAAGGGAAGGTTTAAAAAACCCACAGCTAACACCTTACTTAGTGGTGAAAGATGGAAAGTTCCCCCTACCCTCCAAGTTCAGGAACAAAGCAGGTATGTCTGGTGCCACCTATTTGACATTGTAACTGAAGTTCTAGACAGTGAATAAAGGCATATAAAGCATAAAATTGGAGAGGAAGAAATGAAAGAGTCCTTATTTACAGACAACATGATTTTTCAACATTAAAAAAAAAAAAAATCCCAAAGAGCCAAGTGTGGTGGTGCACGCCTGTAATTCCAGCCACTCGGGAGGCTGAGGCAGCAAGAGGACTGCAAGTTCAAAGCCAGCCTCAGCACAAGCAAGGTGCTAAGCAATTCAGTGAGACTCTGTATCTAAATAAAATACAAAATAGGGCTGAGGATATGACTCAAGGGAAATTCCAAATGCCAAATTCTCAGTGGTTAAGTACCTCTAAGTTCAATCCCTGGTACAAAACAAACAAACAAAATAAAACCCAAAGAATCTACAGAAATGAAAACAAAAAATAAAATAAGCCTTTCCTAGAGCAAATAAGTGAATTTAGCAAGGTTGTGGGAAATAAGGTCAACACACAAAAATCAATTACATTTTTATATACCAGCAATGAACAATAGAACATATTTTTTTAAGGGTGATACTAGGGATTAAACACAGGGACACTTAACCACTGAGCCACATCCCTAGCACTATTTTGTATTTTTTATTTAGAGACAGGGTCTCACTGAGTTGCTTTATGCCTCGCTGATGCTGAGGTTGGCTTTGAACCCGTGATCCTCCTGCCTCAGCCTTCCAAGCTGCTAGGATTACAGGCCTACACCACCATGTCCAGCAAAAATAAAATTTTTTTAAAAATGTATGCTAGTTCTGAAAATTGGGATATTTAGATATGAACCTAAGGAGACATAACTTTTTATATGCAAATACAAAATGCTGATTAAAGAAATCAAAGAAGAGCCAAATAAATAGATATACCATGTTTATGACTTGGAAGACTCAACATGGCAATGATGTCAATTCTTCCCAAATTGATCTATATATTCCATGTAATTTTAGTCAAATTTAAGCAGAACTTCTTGTAGATACAGATAAGCTTAATTTAAAATTTACATGGAAGAGCAAAGGAACTGGAATAACCCAAACAATTCTGAAAAAGAATAAAGGGGGAGGAATCATTCTACTTGATTATAAGACCTACTACAAAACTAAAATCGCCAAGGAAGTGTAGTTTTGGTGAAGAGACAGATACATAGATAATGAAACATATAATAATCACATATAATAATTACTTTTTTTCACAAAGGTACAAATCCAATGCAATAGTTGTTTCAACAAATGATTTTGGAATAACTAGACATGGAGAAAGAAGTGACCCTCCACCTCACATTGTATACTAAAATTAACTCAAACTAAGCCTTATATATAAATCTAGAAGGTAAAAAATTTGTTGAGCATCTATTCACATGCAACTGTACACACAGAGGCCTGTGTTCACCCTGGCTCTCATTAGGTGGTCTTTAACAGCCCTGCTCACATGTTTCTGTCTCATCCTGAAGCTGTTCTGTTCAGAGGCCCACTTGACTGACTACAGCCTGCCATTTCCTTCCCATCTTTCTTCCTCCTCACACCCTCCCTCTGCTTTGGAAATCCCTTCCTTAGTGTCCTCTCTACTCCATCCTCCCCCTCCCCCTCCCTTCTAGTGCTTAGATCCTGGCTTAGAATGCTGCATTACTCCAGGATGCCAATAGTCTTTACCCTCCTACTTAAAAGGAAACAAAAAATTCCCCAAGAAGGCTTTCTTCATTACAAGAAGCCTTTCCCCATGTTCACCCATCACATTTCCTTGACTACCTTCTATTTTTACTTGCATAAACCTAATGTTTATATTGACCCACTATCAGTTTATATACTTATTCAGAATTTATGTTTTTTTGTTACCCTTTATGCATTTTTGGATTTGGCAATATTTGTCTCTGAACATTCTGGATAGGACTTTCTTCTATGCTCCTATAAAACACCTATGCATAGCACCATATCTCAGCAGATACCAAATACATAATTATCCGTTGAGTGAGATACACTCTTCACACAGAAAGAAGCAGGATTCATATGGAGAGAAACTCACTCCCTAAGGATCCCTGATGGTATTGAGTTATCTGAGCCTCCATTTCAGGAAGAACTAGGTACTGTCCATGTCTGTAGCCCTAAACTTGGTCACTTAGATTCAGGTCATCTACCAGACCCTTCTGCTACATTGCTAGGACACTGGAACAACCATAAAGAGAAAATGGAAACTCTCAGAGATAATTACCAAAAGGTACCCTCTTGAGGGCTTAATGCCCTTAAGGAACATTAATCAGGAATGGGGTCACTGACATCAAGGACTTCAGCAGAGATGGTGTTAAAGTGCTTTAAAGATATTATAAGATACAGTGTCATCTTGTCACCCGTACCCTAAATAAGAAGGGGAGACAATGGAAGTCAAGAGAATCATTACTATTGATTTTCACTGCGTATCAAATTCCAAGGGGAAAACCTGAGAGTCCTTGGATAGAAGGCAACAGAGGTAAAACTCAGTTCCAGGTTCTAAAGTGAAACCAGACTTGGAAGTTCAGAGAACATTCCCTCTGGTGCTACTTGTATGTATTCCTTCTAGTTTCTCCCAAGTTCCTAACTCCTTTACCCTGCCCATCCTCCGCCCCCACCAAACTACTATTTGGAAGTCAGAATTTATGATTCAAAGACAGAGATGAATTTTCCAAGTTCTTTTTGAAACTTCTTCTCCTCCCTCACCTGAGCATTTTGAATATTACTTTAGCTTACTAGGAGCAAGTTGAACATTCTTCAAACAGGAAAATATGCCATGAAACCTTGGTGTAACATCTTTCCTGTTAGTGTTTTTCTACCCACACCATTCAGATTGAAAAGTCACAGCTGCAGGGTTAGATGGTAGTGATGGTGCCATATTGAATTTTCATTCATAAAATCTCCAGAAAATTGTTGCTCAATAGGAAGGATTGCAAAGAAAACCTCATCAATCTGAAATGGCCTATCTGCAGGCACAAGCATGGTTGGGCTGGCATGGGAAGGGAAGAAAGAGAGCATCCATATTAAATAGTTGTCCCCATTTACCCAGTTGTCACCAAGAGCCTTGGAATGAGAGTGCCCTTCAGGCTCTGGCATGTCTACCACCAGATGTAGCTTGTACCAGCAGAAGGGGTCACTGGGAGGGAGTTGCAGGAACCTGTAAACCTGTGCCTCATGATGCCACTTCACATGTTCAATCTCTGCAGTATTTCAGTATCTAGAATGTAGAGCATAAGCAGGAAAGAGTGGGCAGGAAATAGGAAAAGCCACACAGATTACTCTCCCTAGTTTTCTATTATGCTTCCTGCTACAGTTTAGATCTGGAATGTTCCCCAAAGGCCCATGTGTTAAAGAATTGGTCCCCAGCTTGGCACTACTGGGAGATGATAGAACCTTTAAGAGTTGGAGCCTGTTGGAGCTCCTCAGGGCATGGGGACTTGGCCTCACAGTGAGAACCCTGGTCTCTTCCTCTTTCTCTCACTTTCCAGCCCTGAGGTCAATGGTTTTGCTCTGCCACACACTCCTGCCATGATATGCTACCACAGGCCCAAAGCAACAGGGCCAACTGTTCATGGACTGAAATCTCTAAAACTATAAGACAAACCTTTTCTCCTTATAAGTTGGTGATCTCAGGTAGTTGTGATAGTAAAGGAAAGCTAACTAATAAAATTGCACATGACATACAAGTTGATCATCTCAATCTTGATAAGAAATTAAACCAAGCCTCAATACTTTTTTATATCTACTAATGAAAGGAGTGTTTCCCACCCAGTAGCCCAGGCAGGATGCTAACTTGAAGAGGTAGAAATGTCAATCCAGTGTTCTCTGATGCCTCTGCTTAAAAGTAAAGGACAGCAGTAGTCTAGATATTAGGAGATCTCAACTGGAAAATTTTGATAAAGAAATTAAAGTTATTGTTTATATTTTAAGGGGCCTTTCTTTCATTTTGTGGAAAAACACCCATAATTTTGTGAAATAGAATGCACATACAAAAGAGTATGCAAAGCATAAATATACTGCATAATAACTATTATAATGAAAATGTCCTTGAAAACACTGTTGAGATCAGGAGCCAGAGCATCAGAGCATTGTCAACATCCCTTATGAGTCTTTTTACCAGATATCTCTCCTCTCAACATTGAGAAATCCTCTTTTTATGTTTGGGGATAGTAGTCCCCAAAGCTTCCAACTTTGATATTTTCCTTCTCCAAAGGGGCTTATAAAGTTAACTCCCCATAATATCTATGCTCACTGAACTAGTGCTCAATTTACTTCTTTTTGGTCCTGGGGATTGTATCCAGGGGTGCTTAACCACAGAGCTACATCCTGAATCCTTTTTATTTTAAGATAGGGTCTTGCTAAATTGCTGAAGCTGGTCTCAGACTTTTGGTCCTCCTGCCTCAGCCTCCCTAGTTGCTGGATGACAGGCATGAGCCACCATACCTGGCCCAGTTTACTTTTAATAATACAATTCAGATTCTGAAGCAGGATGATAAAATAAAAATGACCAAAAGTTGGTTTCTCATGCATGGACAATGTTAGCATATTTCTTTTCAAAACACTAGGATGTGTGGAATCTTACTTCCAGCAGGAATGTACAACTACTTTCCCCTTCATAAGGGGCAGGCATATGCTTGAAACAGATATCTGCAATTTTAGCAAAAACAGGACAACCTATTTTGGTCTAGTGAGTTTTTCCCACCTTCAAAGTCTGTAATATAATAAAACCAAAAAACTTATCCATAGATGCTTTAAATGTAAAAGCGTAACATGCTAGCACTCAATAGAGGGTGCACAATCACTTTGGAACTCAGATGTAAGGGCAACTATTTCATAAGGTAATAACTTAGGGTCCAATTCTAGGCAGAAAGTGAAGGTAAAAGAAAGTTTTATATGCTTCATGGCACAGTGATATTATCTCTGAAGCCCCCTTTGTTGACCATCAGTGCCTTGTCACCAAAAGTTGTTCAGTGTTTAGTTGAATGCATTTTAACATGAATAATTCCAGAAAAGGAACATAGAATCATGCTTACTAGATTTGATGTTCATATGTGGCTTCCTAATTATGTTCAAAGTATGGAGAAAAATCAAACTTAGGATTTCAAAAGAAATTATTATGCATAATATGCAAGTCAGGAATACAAAGACGCTTGAAAGAATATCACGTTTGTTTCCAGTCTTTTTTTTTTTTTCTTTCTATTTTTGTTTCATCCAGGTGATGAGGAAAGCAGATTCAAGATTCAGAAAATGCTACAAGCTCTTTGGGAGAAAAGAAAAGGAAAAAAAAGAAAAAGAAAAGCAATAATTGAGGCTGTCTCTTTGTTCCTTTGCCTCCCGACATTTAAAGGATTCCAGGCAAAAGCAGGAGGCTCGCTGCGGAGCCTTACTTTCTGAATAGCGCCCCCTAGCGTCCAGGGCTGCGAACTTGTTTTCATTTTTCCAAACGTTTAAGAAATCAGAAATTCCAAAGTTGTGAACAGATTTGACAAGTCGTTACTCACATTTGAGAGTCATTGGGATAGATTTTGTTTCAGAGAATATGTCCCCTATTAATAATGGCCATGTCCTTGATTCTACAGAGAAATCGCCTTAGGAGGAAGCTACACCACTGTGTCTGGCCAGCCCTGCACACACCTGCCCTGAGGTCCCAGGAGCCTACAGTAAATTAAATCCTGGCTGTACTCAAGGAGGCTCTGCAGAGGATGCTAGAGATCAGCTTTCTAAGGGTCGCCCTGGTACTAGTTTTGATTATAGGAGAATGTCTGAAGAAAGAGCCTGATTTCAACTTTCCTCCCAAGTTAAGATGGAGAAGATAAAGCAAACTTTGTAGACTACTGCAGCATTTTTTTTCCTCCTTATCCAGGATTTTCCTTCCCAGACCTGGCAGCGACTCTCTTTCAGCATATAAACGTCCCAAGCTAGACATAGTGCCAACAGTTTTAAGAGGGACATGGAAAGAAGAGGAAATGATGAGCGATGATTAAGAGGTCTCTCCCTCTCTTTCTTAAAAGCATATCCTCAGCTATTTCCATAGCCTCATAAACATAAAGCCCTTGAGAATAGAGCTGTGAGAAGATTGTTGGCTGCCCAGCCAAAGGCAGCAAACCCCAGGTAAATCAAATTGATCCAGCAAATTGATCCAGTTAGAATCCATTTGGCAAAACAGCAAAGACCTGGGAGTCCCTATCTTTGGCCCTGGTTTCCTGCTTCTTGGCATGAGCGCTGACTGAGAGACTAAACAGAAGTCGACTGTCAGACAGCAAGGCCGTGTACTTTCCAGTTGATTAGGAGAAAGATGGAGTGGGGTTGATGACTGGGCTACAAGTTAGGCTGTGTAAGCCTGAGGATCCTATGATCAGTGATTTTGATAAAACACACTCCTTTCACCTAGAATCACTCATGAACTGCAATCATCTTTCCAATAATTCTAGGTCAACAGAGACTATCCTAGAAAGCTTAACATGAGTGAATGGTAATTTATGGCTTTATGATTTGAAGACTAAAAAGAAGCAGGACTCACTTGCCACGTGCAAGACCCTGGGTTCAATGCTCAGCACTGCAAACATACAAACAAGAAAAGATAGGCAGAGAAAAATGAGAAGTCTAAGAGTTGATGTTATGGAAGAGAGAGAGAGAGAGAGAGAGAGAGAGAGAGAGAGAGAGAGAGAGAGAGAGAGAGAACATGTATTCTTTTGCTATATGGTTAAATTATGGAAGAAAAAAAAATCAATGTTTTTTTCTTGAATTTCAATAAACCCTGTTTGAAGAGATTCAGTGTTAGTTGTGTAGACATGGCAGTGTTTGAACACTAACTAGAAAATGACGTCTGGGCTTGTGTAAGGACTGGGGCTGTCAGGGAGTGTCAGGTACCTGTTTTGGTCAAAGGGATGGAGAAGAGTTGCTGAAGAAGCTTGTTTTCTGATGTTCTCAGGACTATAACCACGTCAGCAGGGAGGGTGTCTCTGTTTTTCTCAAGAACCCCAGAAGCATCATATAGTACCTGCAACACCAACAGCAAATGGGAAGTTACCCGAGGCCACTGTCCAGCTCTGGAGCTGTCTGGTCAGTCCTTATTGACCTCTGTATAGAAACTCTTGTTGACATAGTCAGGCTTTTAAATCCTAAGCACCAGATAAAGGGGGAAAGTTGTGATTTTGATAGGTCAATTTATCTTAGCTTCTTGTCCTGTGTCTTTGAAGACCAAAGACAGGTCTTATCAAAGGTATATCATATCAGAATAAAAATGAAAATATATTGGTCACTGTGCAAAGCATCCACCCTATGAGGTGAACACTATTGTTATTTGCATTCTACTGGTAAGCAAGCAGAGAGTGAAGTAGCTGGATAACATGAGTACGGGACGGGCATCGAACCCAGGCAAGCCAGGGTGCAGCCCAGTGGTAGAGCACTTGCTTGGCATGTGTGAGGCCCTGGGTTCAACCCCTTGTACCAAACATACAGAAACAAAAAAACTAGAGCAGTTTGTCTCCATGCTCACAACCACCACACTCACCGACTCCCAAGGCACTCACAGGACCTTAGTCGTCACTCAAGGACACTGAGCAGTTCTTGGGTTTCAGAGGAAAGGGAATCCAGGCCAGAGAAATTTTAAGGAATATTCCAGAGCATCCCTAGTCTATAAATGAGCTTTGAATGGTAATTGAATTCAGCAAAGGACACAGAGCCCAGAGAGAAAAGGATCCTAGAAAGGAAAGGAGGAAAAAGGGGGAAGGAGAGTGGGAAAATGGAAAAGGTGGATAAAAAGAAGAGGTGACAGGAAGAGGACAGGAACAGGAGGCAGAGAGGATGGGGAGGAGGATCTGGGTTGATGCTGACATCTCAGACTCAGAGGACATTAATATGCAGTCAGACATCAGTGTGGAGGTAAATGAAGTACTCAAGGGCAAAGACTGGACCACAATTTCTAACAGAGTTCCAAAGAAGACAGCATAAAAAGACCACGTAGAGAAAAGCACAGTCCCCTCTCCTAGCATTAGAATTGCCTTTTGGTCAATATCCAATCAGGAAAATTAGTTTCAGTGTCATGATATGAATATGAAAGATAATTTTGATTCATTTTATATCAACTAAATAATCCCAAATGCCTTTTATTGAACTCCTACCCATTTTCTGGATCCAGGGCCTCAACGAAGCCCACAGGAACCAATTAGCCATAATTCAGTTGGCTCCTTTGGAAGTAACATGAGCAATGAGTTGTTGGCTACGTGACTGGAGAATTTCCCGAATCAGTCACTGATCTGTTTCGGGAACTCGACATTGAGACTGAGGCATAATATATGAGAAATGGAAACTTCAGTTAATGTTGTAAAAGCTTAACATCTGGATGATGAAGTGAAATATTTCCCCTTTCATCTGGACCTTTTTTGGTGGCCTGTAGACATATGTTTAAAGTGCTAAAAATTGAGCCCCACTGTGATATAAACCCTCCTGCGCTACCTACGCGTCTCCAAATGACTTTAGAATGTGAACATTCACTACAAAACACTGTGAAATCTGTAATGTGTTTGCTCTCTGGAGAGCTGTCAGTCCTAGGCCAGCCTTCAGGTGAGAAGCAGATGGCAGCTCTGTGGGCCACCCCAGCGAGAAACTGCTTCTATGCCAAGAGGCAACTTTCTGTTAGTGGCATCACTGGGAGAGTCTGAGGATGACAATTTGGGGTTCAAGAATTAAAAGGAGGATGAAATCTGCAAGCAATCTCAGCAGTGGCACTGACAGGGTAACATGGGCACTTACCTTCCGTGACACTCAGGTATAGACTCACCTTTCCAGCGTAATGCCAAATGCCGAAGCACAGCGCCGCTCCTTTGGGCCTCCAGAAATACTTGCATCGTAAATTATTTTCAAATTTATCTGCATGGATTTTCATGTAGAAAAATCACAATATGAACTCTTTGTTCTTTCAAACAAAACCATGTTCCCCAAGCCACGAGAGACCCAGAATAATGGCTTTCAGACAAGCCCAGTATTACCACTGTATATACAAGACTGGAGAAGGATCACGCACATGATGGGCATTTCCTGCCTTGCCCTTGCTTATTTGATTAGTGTTGTGTTTAGTGTCAGGCTCTACCCTAAGATGGCATGTTTTCCTGCAGTCCCTAAGGGCTCTGGCATGCATGCTGAGGACATCCCAGGCCTGCCAGCCCTGCAGATAGCCCACAGAAGGCAGGTAGACTCATCTTGGCAAATTATGACAATATTATGGGAAAAAAAAGAAAACCACTGAGGTGAAAATTTCAACCTCTAGATGTGAATCTCTCCCATAAATCAATTTTCCATCTGGGGAAAAGGCTTGAACTTCCTGTTCCTCCCTCACAAGTACCTTTGCATCGTGTGGTTGCAGCTGGGAGCCTGCTCTGTGGGAGGATGCATGCTCAGGACCAAAGGCACACAGGCACCGGGGGCCTGGGGCCCCAGGCATCTCACCATCTAGTGAGGAGTGAAGCTCATGTGAAACCAAAGATTCCAGAAGAAGGAAAAGGTCAAAAGGAAAAGGCTGAAAGAATAGAGGGTCTTAGCTGCCAGGAAGAAGTGCCCCCATCTCCAACCTGTAGGCACCAGCAGCTTAAGGAACTGGGGTTTTAGAAATGAGCCGGGTTGTCTGGCAGGAGGGGAAAGTGTGAGTCTGGAACAAGCTTCTGTGCTACCTATGAGATGGGGGTACAAAAAGGAAGGGGAGTAAGTGAGGGCAAGGGTAATGGCATTTGTGTTGGCGGGAAATAGGAAGGCAGGAGGGTATAGGGATGGTGATGAGTTTCCTTTAAGATACAAATATTCTACCAGGACATCACAACTCAATTAAAAATGGAGTTTATACTTTTTCACCAGGTAGCCAAAATACATAGGGTATACTCATTAAAACACATCCATAAATTTGTTGATTGATTGTATATCTTCTTCTGTGAAGTGTCTGTTCAGTTCCTTAGCCCTTTTATTGATTAGATTGTTTGGGGTTTTTTGGTGTCAACTTTTTTGAGTTCTTTATATGTTTTATATGTGCTAGAGATTAATACTTTATCGGAGGTGCATGTGGTAAAGATTTTCTCCCAATCTGTAGGCTTTCTTCTCATTTTATTCTTTCTTTTGCTGAGAAGAAGCTCTTTAATTTGAATCCATCCCATTTATTAATTCTTGATTTTACTTCTTACGCTTTAGGAATCTTGTTAAGAAGTCAGATCCTAGGTCTATGTGGTGAAGATTTGGGCCTATTTTTTTTTCTGTTAGGCACAGGGCCTCTGTTCTAGTACCTAAGTCTTTGATCCATTTTGAGTTGATTTTTGTGCAGGGTGAGAGATAGAGGTTTAATTTCATTTTGCTACATACAGATTTCCAGTTTTCCCAGCATCATTTGTTGAATAGGCTACCTTTTCTCCAGTGAATGTTTTTGGCACCTTTGTCTAGTATGACATACCATATTTATGTGGGTTTTTCTCTGTGTCGTTTATTCTATACCCATTGGTCTACAAGTTTATTTTGGTGCCAATATCAAAATGCTGTTTTTGGTACTATATCTCTGTAATAGAGTTTAAGGTCTGTATTGTAATGTCTCCTGCTTCACTCTTCTTGCTAAAGATTGCTTTAGCTATTCTGGGTCTCTTATTTTTCCAAATAAATTTCACGATTGCTTTTTCTGTTTCTATGAAGAATGTGATTGGTAGTATGGCCATTTTGACAGTATTAATTCTGCCTATCCAGGAGCATGGGAGATCTTTCATCTTCTGAGGTTTTCTTCAATTTCTTTCTTTAGTGTTCTGTAGTTTTCATTGTAGAGGTCTTTCACCTCTTTTGTTAGATTGGTTCCCAGGTATTTTATTTTATTTTATTAAGCTATTGTGAATGGAGTAGTTTTCCTAATTTCTCTTTCAGTGGATTCTTCACTGATGTATAAGAATGCATTTGATTTATGGGTGTTGACTTTATATCCTACTACTTTGCTGAATTCATTTATTAGTTCTAGAAGTTTCCTGATGGAATTTTTTTTGATCTTCTAGATACAGAATTATATCTCAGCAAATAGTAACAGTTTGAGATCTTCTTTACCTATTTGTATTCCTTGAATTTCTTTCTTTTGTCTAATTGCTCTGGCTAGAGTTTCAAGGTTGATGTTGAATAGAAGTGGTAAAAAAGGGCATCCTTGTCTTGTTCCAGTTTTTAGTGGGAAAGCTTTCAATTTTTCTCCATTTAGAATGATGCTGGCCTTGAGTTTAGCATATATAGCTTCAGAATGGCAATCATCAAGAATGCAAGCAACAATAAATGTTGGTGAGGATCTGATGAAAAGGTACACTGCTGGTGGGACTGAAAATTCATGCAACTACTATAGAAAGCAGTATGGCGATTCCTCAGAAAATTGAAAATGGAATCACCATTTGATCCAGCTATCCCACTCCTTGGTTTATACTCAAAGGACTTAAAATCAGCATACTATAGTGATGCAGCCAAATCAATGTTTGTAGCAGCTCAATTCACAATAGCTAGACTACGGAATCAACCTAGATGTCAGTCAATAGATGAATGGATAAAGAAAATGTGGTATATGTACTCAATGGAATATTACTCAACTTTAAAGAAGAGTAAAATTATGGCATTTGCCAGTCAATGGTTGGAGCTGGAGAATATCATGCTAAGAAAAATAAGCCAATCCCACAAAACCAAAGACCGAAAGTATGCGGATGCTAATTCACAATAAGGTGGCTAGGCAGTAGAAAAGAATAGTGTTATCTTAGATTAAGTACAGGGAAGTGATGGGAGGGAAGAGGAGGGGATGTGGGGATAGGAAAGATAGTAGAATGAAACAGATATTATTACTGTGTGTGTGTGTGTGTGTGTGTATATATATGTGTGTGTGTGTGTGTGTGTGTGTGTGTGTGTGTGTGTGTGTGGCTGCATGACCAATATGATTCTGCAACACGTACACTCAGAAAAATGAGAAATTATATCTCATCTATGTATGATATATCAAAGTGCATAAATGCATTCTACTGTCATGTATAACTAATTAAAGCAAATTTAAAAAAAAAATTTAAAACCCACATTCACTTGATGTCATGAAACCAATTTCTGTTAGAAGTAGACGTGGCCATTTTTTTTCCACAAGATACCTACCAACCAGGGTCTGGTCCCTTGCTTGGGGAAACCGACTCTCCTCATCTAAAAGTGCAAGCAGGCCCAGGGGCTTCTGGAGGAACATGTCCAAGAGTGGGCGATTGTCCTCATACTCCACAGGCATGGCATCAATGCCCTCATTCTTGTACTCCATCTGGAGGGAATCGGACTGTGAATCTCTCTAGCCAGAAACTTGTCTCAATACCACCAGGATACTTTGGCCTGAACTTTCCAGATTTAGCAAACTTGAATGCATATGGAAAACAGGATGTGTTGGATGTGTGCAGTAAAGGAATCTTCTGAATACCGGCCTGTTGCAGCTGTACGTTTACGTACGTGTGGCTTATAGGTGGCCTGTGGCAGGCAGCTCAAGCCAGCAAAAGTTGTCTCCCAAACACAGACTTGGGGGCTCCTAATTTAGATACTTATGCACAAAGTAAAACCGGAAAAAAATATTTTGGTGATAAATATGGTTTAAAACAGGAAGAAAGAAGACTTCTACATTCTACACAAAAGGAATCATTCTGGGCTAGAAAACTAGAAAAACTCCAGATTTCCCAGGGAGATAAATGGATGGAAGCCAAGTTGACTTGTGTGCAGGATGAGCTGGTGAGGCATGCTCTGCAGATTTATCCAGCTGCCGTGATAAAACCAATATTGGCACAGTATTTTCACTTGGTGACTCTGTATTTATCTAATTACAGCAGAGTTCTTGTGTCCTCATATAGTTGCATTAAAATAATTGTCCCTGCACTTACAGGGCTTGTTTAGAATATTTGTTATTGTGTCTCTTTTATGCAAAAGGAAAGCTTGGGGTTTAAGTAAGGGTTGGTGTGGAGTAGGCTTTGCCATGCAGGCTGTTGCTACAGGAGAAGGGCACCCCTAGGGTCCACAAGCTTCTCACCCTATGGAACTTCTCACTGGGCTCAGAAAGGAAAGACTTCTATTTCTAGAAATCCACAAACAGACCTTAATTCCCTCCAGTTACTGAGGCATCTGGTACAGAGGAGATGGAAGATAGGGATGGCTAGTGCAGTTATTAAAAACCTATGACCTGGGGCTGGCTCAGAGGTAGAGCACACGCTTAGTATGCGTGAGGCACTGGGTTCGATTCTCAGCACCACATAAAGCAAAATAAAGACACTGTATCGATCCATAACTAAAAAATAAAAATATTTTTTTAAAAAAACCTATGACCTGAATTCAAGATCATCTTATGTCATTTTGGACACAATCAGAGATTTGGGGTTCAAACAGAAGAGAGTAAAGTATTTCAGGCAATATGCATGAAAGAATTTTGAAGCAAGACTTAAGTAATTGGCTTGTCACCAGCTCCAATCTAGTGAGAAAATGTGAGTGTCCACAGAAATCAATATCTCTTTTTTTCATACTAAATGTAGATAGTTTGTTTTGACAGGATCATCTCATCAGTGATTTTAAGTCTTTTACCATTTAGCCTAATAGGGTTTTTGCTTCAAATCATGGGAAGTTTGGAGACACCTTTCCCATCGAGTTTAGTAACTTCAGAGTTCACTCTTACCTGCTCAAGAGCAAAGACGTGCTGATTGAAATAGTACTGGATTTGCTCATTGGCGATGTTTATGCAGAGCTGCTCAAATGAATTTCTCTGAAAGTTCTCAAATCCAAAAATGTCCAAGATTCCCACGTTCATTCCATTACCTGAATGACTGCACAAGAAAGATGAATAAAATCCTTCAAGGGAGGAAACATCTCAAGACCATGAGAACATGTGTGCCCGAGTTTCCATCAACACATGGGCCCAGCCACATGCAGATAGAAGCTGCATGCTGCCACCTCCAAGGTAGGGACAGTTTATGTCATCAACCATCGGTTCATTAGGTTTTTCAACAGTATTTTTAAAATTTTTTTTAGGTACAAGAATCCTTCAAGCCCCTACTCAGAAGCTCCATCTATTACATAAATGCAGGGGCTATAGCCTCTGGATATGCATTATACAAAGCTTGTTCAGAAGAGTGCTGTTCAGAATTCAAAATTGTCATTGAGGAAACAATGACAGTGGAGGCACAATATAAGAAACCAACTAATAGCCAATGCTTTAGGGGCGGGGGGTTGTCATAGTAATAATGGAAGATGCTGTACTTTAAAACTTTTCGTAAATGTCCATGTGATTCCAAAAACATAGTGAGGAGGATTGATATATCATTCTCATCTTACAGATGGGAAAACTGTGACTTTGAACATGGAGCTGATTAAGCTGTAGACCTCTTGTGTGAACTCAGTTTGCCCAGCTCCCAGCCAAGCCTACTCACTTGAATGGCTCCATCAATCATTCACCTCCCTGGTATAAACACTCTGATTCTTTTGGATTCTATTTTGTCTTTTAAAGGAGAAAGCCTGAACACTCTGCTAAAGAAAACCCCAGAGAGGGCAAAATGCTTCCTCTTGTAGACCCCAAGAGCCACCAGGTCTTTGCTTGTTCTGGGGGCACTTGCCATATGTTTTTCTCTGGCTGCAGGAGTGTATTGATGCGATTCACAATCCAGCTGAAGAGCCTCCCATACAGAGCTTTCGACATGGCATCCCGAACATCCGCAGCCCTGTCCACAGGGTTGGCGCGGACGATGGTCTCGCCCCTTGTGACCACACAGTGGGATGTGAGAGCCTTCAGCAGCTCTTTGGGGCTGATGCAGAGAATAGAAGCAGCTGGAACAAAAAGTAAGGATGACACTGGGGAATGTGGCCATCCCTTCATTCAGTCGATCGGTCAGCATTTATTCAACACCTTCTAGGTACAAGCCTGAATCCTAGATACTTCAAGATCAACAAGCTGGGACCCTAGCCCCACAAAGCATTCAGACGTATACAGTGGCTCTCAAACTGATCTGAAGGCTCTTTATAAGTATTTTGTTGTTGTTTTGTTTTTGCATTGTGGGTTTTTATTTCGGATTATCTGAGAAGAATTCCACATGGCTTCCAAAGACATAGCATCACAAAGAATTGTCTTGTGTTAAATCGGAGTGGACAAGGCATGTGCAAAGGGGGAATAGAACATTTCAGTAGAGAATACAGTTTCAGAAGAAAAAGGCAGACAGCCAGCACCAGAGAAGTCTCTGACAAATTACTAATTCATATTCATGCATAAAACACCATGCTACTTTTAAAATAATGGAAATGTGAGGATTCTTCTAGATTTCTCATGGGATGGAAAGAGTCCACCTGTCTATCAGCTGCTGTTAGCCTGATAGTCAGGATTCTGCACTCCTCAGGGCAGGCAGGTGCATGTGCACACACATCCAGAGGTTTTCTGAGCCTTCTCTGGACCCATACTTTTTCCATGACACTAAAACTGAACAGCTAATGAGCCCTAGAGGCAGACCCCAAGTCTTTTACTCTGATACACTGATTTGGAGATAGGAGAGGGCCCACCCACCTTGAAGCCTAGAAGTTGGATACTTGATGGTATCACTGAGGAATGATGCCTGGCTGTACTTAAAGAGAGCTCAGCCAGGAATTAGAACTTTTGAATAATATTCTCAGCTCTTTCACTGGCTTCCCTGTGTGTCTGGGAGAGCCACTTTCTTTGGGCTCCAGTTATCACCTGTAACACTAATGTCGTTTTTTGTTTGTTTATTTGTTTGTTTTTGGTGCATAGTAGGCAAACACTCTACCACTGAGCTACATTCCCAGACCTAAAGCAAGGTGTTTTTATATTTTATTTTTTTTATCTAGACAACAATATATTTATTTTTTTATTTTAAATAAGTTTTTGATGGAAAAAAGGGGGATAGGGAGGGTGTGGTTGGAGGGAATGTCATAGACTGTATTCTCTTCTCTTAGAGAGTCACAAAGTACTCTAGTATATTAAAGGCCCTAAAAAATGCTGCAGTTTAACACAGAAAGTTTTTTTTCACTGTATTTAAATCAGCTCACTTATTTATGACTGAGAATTCTCATTCTTTGTGCCACCGTAATTATCCACAGATCTTTAAAAATAAATTGGTACCTGCTTTCTCTCCTGCAGATGCTGATTCAGTAGGTTCACAGTAAGGACCAATCTCCTCCTTGTTTTAGGCAGTAGAATCCCATAAGCCCTTACTCAGAAGTATCATTTTTTTCCCAAAAAATATTCCTGCATTTTTCCCCCAAAACATTTGTAGATAATTTTCAAATGCCGCCAAGGTTGAGAACCACTGCCCAAAGTTACTGGCCATGGAATTTTTTTCTGTGGAATACCTATTTGCAGTCTATGGAAGGAACACTGATACTCCATAGGATATCCTTAGGGAAATGCTGCTTAGTGAAAACATCCAGAGCCAGTAGAATCAGCTACAGCTGCATTTTAATCTACAGATTTTGTAAAATTACCACAGTGAAAGAAATATTGCTTGGCAACATAGCACAGAAGCATCAAATAATTACCATTTTCCAAAGCTTCAGGATTGGGCACCTCACTTTTATCAGTTTGGTGTTGAGAGGAAATAGCTGCAAATTCAATGTTCCCGATATTCAAAATCCCAGCCAGAATTCTGTACACGGAGTGCACCTCCTGAAAAGGACATGGAGAACCGCATTTGAAGGTCATTGCCAATCAAACCAATGAGTCACTAGCTCTCTGGTGGAAACTGCTAGTTTTCCATCATCCCCCACCCCTTTCCTAGGCAGAACAAATTTCCCGACCTCCTTTGCAGTTAGAGGTGAAATTAACTAAATGGTAACAATGGAATGGGCAGAATCATGAGGCCCTCTTCTAGGACCAGGCTCTCTAGGGGTGAGAATGCACCCTCCACACTTTCTTCCTCATTATTGCTGACTGGAACACCCAGCAACCAGCCTCAACCATGCCACTGAGAACACTTTTAGACCAATGATGGATCACGTGGAACAGAATTGCTCTGCAACCTGACCCTCTTTCCCTGGAATAGTGGTCTAAGAGGGAACTGCCTTCTTTGTTCTTTAAGCCACTTTTTAGCTTTGTACCCTAACCAATGCCAGCTCCCAAATTCAGGTATGGTCCTGGCATCAAATCAAAAGAGATGTTCCTTTCACTTCTTTTGAGTGTAGCTTTTATGACAGAGTTGGGAGCACATCCCATGATAGCTCACTAGAATATCTCAAAGTTACATGATGTAGCATACGGTTATGAATGAAATCAAGAAATACTTTGGGACTCACTAGAATTATCTGTGTTATTGTAATATAATAATAAATAAATAGTTCGCCCTTGTCACCAGTTATTGGCACAAGAGCTGTTAGAATCCTTTACACTGGGTGACAGAAATCTTGTTTTTGGCACCATACCTGAGTTTATGCTAATAAGGTGACTTAGTTTGTCTCTAGATAGACTTAGGGTAGGAGCTGGTTGGCCAAGGAATGTGCCTAGAGGCTAGAACTTTCAGGCCCTACCCCACTAAACTGTGGAGGAGAGAAAGGCCAGAAATTGAGTTTATCGACAGTGGCCAATACTTCATCAATCAAGCATATGCAATGGACTTCCATTGAAACCCCTAAAAAATGGGCTTCTGAGAGCTTCCAAGTTGGTGACTACATGGAGGTGAGGGACAGTGGCATGCCCAGAGGGCACAGAAGCTCTGAGCCCTTTAATACCAGTGTTTCCCTTTGCATTTTTTCTTTGGCTATTCCTGGGTTTTATCTTTTCTTCTAAATCTGTAACAGTAAGCAAAGTGTTTTCCTGAGTTCTATAAATCATTGCAGCAAATCAAACGTGGGAGAGGTTCATGATAACCCCTAATTTATAACCAGTCCGTCAAAACCACAGGAGTCCTGGGACTTGCAATTGTTGCCTGAAGTGGGGGCAGTCTTAAGGGATCTGATGGTAATTTCAGGTACATAGAATTGAATTGAATTGTAGGCCATTCAGCTGGTGTCAGAGAATTAGTTGGTGTGTGTGTGTAGGGGGAAAGACCTCACATATTTGATGTCAGAAATGTGAGTAAAAACAATTCAGACGATTTCAGTCATCTTTTATATTAAAAATTGAATATTTATGTAGCACTATTTGTTTTTTAAAATAAAGTTTATTTATTTATTTTAGAATTTACATTTTCTGTATTTGAAGCAATGAAATGCTTAGGAAATTTCTGCATTTTATGCTTATAGATGGAGAAAAATGCTTCCACAAAAATACTCAGGCAGGTTACTTGATTTAGTACTATACACAGTAGCAAACTAATAGAAACTGTCATTACATCATTGATAAAGCATTGCCCCCCAAATTGAGCTTTCCTGTAAACATTACTCAGTAAAGCCAAAAAAACTGAACACAGGCTTTAACAGTGACATCTGCTGGATACCTGATAATGCTACAAAGACAAATGAGGACTCTAAGCTGGCTTCTCCTGCAGATAAATATTGTTCTTCTAACTTCTAAATCAAAGGCAAGATGTCATGTTTCTGACTTCAAGAATCACTGTTTAATCACACGACTTAAAAGTGGCTAAGGAGAACACCTACCAAATGGGTTTTCTGGGACTCGCTTGGATTTAACATGACAGCACCTCATTACCTTGATCAATACAGTGTGAGGCTTGCTGAGTGCATCAGGCGACTCCTGACTCCCTCGGAGGCAGATCCAAGGGGGTGAAGGAGTCTCAGGCAGTGAATTCTCCTACATCTGCTATTCTATATCCAGTTACCTCAGGAGGGTATCTAAAACTTGGGAATACTCTTAGAGGAAAAAATGTACTTCCTCTAATTAAACATTATTACCTTTTATATGTTGTAGTACAAGGCTCAAAACCTCCCCCAAATAAAGCTTCTAGGTGTTTCACCCCTGGGATGATGATTGCCAAAGAAAATGGTTATCAAAGATCATGCCCTTGACACCAGCATCCCGCCCTGTTGCTTCTCTGGCAAGCATCTCTTCAATACAATGCCCAGGCAGCCAAGAAAAGTGGAAAGCTACCATGACCTTGAGTGAAAACTTTTAGGTTCAAACACTGTGTGACTCACCAGAGTTAATGGTAGCTTGAGTCTCCTTCCTTGGTTCAAGGAAGTAGGGAAGGAGTATCCAAGGCTCCCTTACTAAGGGGTTATTAGCCTTAGGGTGCTACCTATGCACATTTCTGGGCTATTCCCCCTCTTGGCTCCTTTAGCCCTACATGTGGATTAATCAATGCTTCCTTTATGACCTAGGAACCTACATCCACCACTGTGTCTGCGTCAAACATCACCCATATACAGTCATGGCGAGCTCATTCTGTTGTATGTCCATCTGTGAAATGACTCCACCTTCCCCCACACTCTTTGTTCAAAGTTCTCTTCATTTCTGCTCACAGACATCCTGGGGAAGCCTGTGCACCTCTCTCATGTCATTTTCTCTTGCCTCATCTCCAACTATGGCACTTTTTCTGGAACCTCTGTCTTTTCTGTCTCTATCTCACTGCTCTCTCTTTTATTTCCCATCAGGCTCCAACTTTCTATATGAAAAAAAAAATGAAATGACTTCACTGAGAACAAGCAATGTTATCAGGAAGACTAACAAGTCCTCCAGTTGAGTCATCTTCCTGGACTGTGGATGAGTGTGAACTCAGCCTCTCCATCAGCTGGCCAAAGTGGGGACAGTGTCCTCCGTCAAAGCCCCACTGTGGATGCACGGTCTCTGCTGCCTCTCCCTTTTTCTCAGAAGGCATTTCTTTACTGATGTAAGCATTCTCCGGATAGAGCTGAGGCCAGGCTGAAAGTTGAGAAGAACCTAGCACTGATTTATTTACTGGACTCTCCCTCAACCTGGCTCCCAGGCTTTTCAGGCAGTTGTCCTCCTGTGCCTCCTTAGGAATTTACTTCTCCTATCAGTCTTGCTTTGCCTTCTTTCTTTTCTATAAATCCTTTAGTTTTTCACCAGTTCTGCCCCAAGCCCTGCCTTAGGACCATTGCAGGGCCATCTCCCTACAAGCTCTATCAGCACCTTACTCATCTCCTAGGCAGAGGTTCACAAGTGGGCATCTTAAAAGTCAATGGTACCCTATTGTCTAAGTTAAGACATTGGCCATCTCAAGACCCCCAAGTTATATTTTAACATAAAGCCCTTCAATATCTCTTCAGCAATACTCTTTGGATTCATATCTATTTTGAATAAAGGGAAAAAATTCTGCTCTGAACTCAAAGACTTCTCCTTAACCCTCTGCATCCAGGGATCTGCAGGATATATCTAATCTTGACCATCACCTAGTCCATCAGCCCCAAAAGTTTTCATGTGGTATTAAATATAAACATATTTTAAAACTCCATATGTTAAATATGTTATGATAATTCCCATACCAGCAAGACAAGCATAATATTAAACATAAAACAGTATGGTTTGGCTCCAGATGTAAAAGTTGGAAAGCACTGGTATTCACGATAGGGTTTTAGGAATGATCCCTTGAGACCCTTGCAAGACACCATCATCATTAGTACACAGTTCCTTCCACCAGAGAAGTTTCTTTACAATAAACTCATAATCAAGTGTTCCTTGCAGTACTTTTGGCCAGTGTCCCAGAATTAAAATTCATCTTCCTGAGTCCACACCTAGGTTTGCTATTCATAATTTTGCTGTTAAGGGTTTGAGAAAAACTTCAGGGATTTCTGCAGGGGACTAATGACCTTCCAAGAAGGACAGGAAACATAATTTTTATTGAATTGACCAGTTCACTTAAGTTCTGCCTAGAAATGTCTGCCAAAAAAACTTCAGAGAAAGTTCTGTTACATCAGCCATTTGGCATCTGCTGCCTGACTTCATTGAACTGAATCTTTCTGAATTTAGTCACATTACTGTGAGTTTATAAACACAAAGTGAACTGAGTTAATCCAGCAAAACAGGTTTCCTGCACAAACATAAACACAAAATCTAATGTCAGGTACAGAAGATCCAGCCTCTTCAAATTTCCACAGTTACTAACTGACATAATTTGGTTTATTTCAAGTATGAATTAATATTGAACATGGGAAAGATACAGAGACATGCCATCACATTCCAGTTATTCATTTAACAGTGTAGACCAGGCACAAATTAAGAATTTTCACATTTTTATTTAATTCTTTTCATATTTATTTATACATTCATTCATTGATTCATTTCTACTGGACTTTTCTTTACACAGGGGCTAGGGATGGCTTACTTCAAGGACATATACTTAATTTCTTCTGTTTTTAATTTTGTTACCTTAAAACATCATCTGTTTGATTATTATCAGGGTATTTAAAGGATTATTATAATAGCATTATTGTATGCATTCTATTAGAGCTGGGGCCAGTCTCTTCATAGCATTCTATAATCATCTGTATATTCCCTAGGAGTAAAATACTATCAACCTTAGGGGCTGACTTTGCTATGACTCCTGTAGCTTTTAAGGACATATGCCCCCAAACACTTTGGAATGACCCAGGTGACTTGAAATGACTCTACTGTCATCTCCACTCCACTTTGAGTGTTCTGGTGATGCTTATTGGATAAAAACCAGCTCTGTAAATTAATAACATAAAGCTCCTTTAACAATGTTGAAACCTGTTTAATTGCTCTCCTCTAAGGAGCCAAGGGAAATATATTTCTATTTTTATCTGACCTTTGGGATTTTCCACTGTCTGTCAGTTTAAAGTCAGTGGGAGGCCAACAGAGAAAATTAGTAGCTGGATGGAAAAAAGAAAGGTATTATTATGACTAAAATCAACCACGCTGGGGAGGAGGGAAGGGCTAGCCAAACTCACTGAAGCAGACTATTCCGAGTGGCTGTCCCAAGGTGACTGGAATGTTTTGTAACCTATTTCCTTAAGATGTAACACTCTTACCTACCTTCTAGTCATTTACTCCCTTTGTTAGAAAAGCAAAAGAAACTATGTTTTGCAAAATTGATGCTATGACATAATGTATCTCTGAATAATATTTGAGCCTTCAGTTATAAATATTGTCTATCACTCCTAGCATGTATTTAATAGAGACAACCTTTATCTGTGTGATAAGAGTAGTGCAATACTTAAAACTCTAGTTAAAAATGTACAGCTGTGTGTCGTGGAGAGGAAAGTGACAGCAAAAAAGTTAAAAAGGTTTTAATTAATTTGTCTCCATGCACAGAGTCGCTTCATCAAAATAATTCTGTAGCTTGGGTGTATGGGTGCATGCCTATACTCTAGTCACAATTCACTTTCATGGTGAATGACTCCAACTCAAAAAGGGACACTCTTGCCTTGGTGCTTGTTATTCAGCTATTATGAATTGATGATAGTGATAAGAATCATAGATACATGATCCTGACAACAGTGCTTCTCTTCTTTATGTCCATTGGGTGTCTTGCTACAATGCAGATTCTGATTCAGTCATTCTTGGATGGACCCAAGAGTCTGCATTTTGAATAAGTTCTCAGGAGATAACAGTTTGGGTCCTCAGACCACACTTGGAGTAGCAAGACCTTCTCAGATGACCACTGTAGGATATGGAAAGTATCCTGCCCCAAGCTAGAACATCCATGTCTTCACTCATGGTCATTTAAGAATAGTAACTCTTGAGTTTCTCTCCTGACAATCACTTACCTTTTCAGAGAATCCAATAATCCTGAAACAATGCTGAATTGCTTCAAACTGGCTTCTGTAAGACTCCTTGGAAATTATGTCATACATGACTCTTCCAGTTTCATCAGCTATGTACCTAAATGAAATGGAATATGGCCAAACACCATGAGCACTGACTTGGAAAATGGTACCTCAGGTTCCAGGACAAGTGCCACTTTGGCTCCTTTGGAAGTCATTTCCTTTACCATCTAACACTGTGGGGAAATAATGGTGTATAAGGCTGAGTAAAATGGCTGTAGTTGAGTTTTTGAATATTCTAGAAAATGCAAATGGCCACTTCCTCCTATGTATTTAAGTTAAATAGGCTGTGAGTTTCCAGTTAGGAAAGCAGATCTATTTACTTCTGAATTTGTCAGTTGCTAATTGTACATTCATGCAAAATTAACAAGCCAAATCCCTGATACTTACCTAGGAGGTTTTTCCTCAGGAAGTTTGAACTCAGAAAGTTTCTTTTGGTGATAAAGACCAGCATAAATATAGTAAAATATGTGAAAATTTTTCTCTCCCCTAAAACAAAGAGAAAGAGACTTTATTAATACCATATTCTGGGATTCCCCATCCTAAGTCATTTATATCATTTTTCTTTCGTTGCAAAATATTCTATGGTGATTTTTCATTCTTAGCTAATTAAATATACTTCACTCCAATTGCTGAATAGTAATAGAGTTAGGATTCATACTGTAATCCTCACAATGTTACATATTTAAACACACTTTACTATAAGCAGAGGGAGGTTTTACAGAATGGAACAGGTAGGTGCTCAGGTTACACATATTTAGAGCTCTTTCACTTCCAGCCCCACACCTATTCATCTGTCACATGCCTTCTGTTAGTAACCCCTGTTGCTTCAGAGACAGTGAGGTTCAACTTAGATCAGTCAAACTCCTCCTTTCCTGGAACCTCAGGCAGGAAGTCCCTTGCAGGTCCTACAGAGAAGGATTAGTCCCAGAACTGAGGTCTGCAGGCTCCCAAGTTGGTGTACTCTCAGGTACGACTGGACATGTCATTCCTCAGTCTCTCTGGTCTTCTGCTGTCTACCCCTTTTAGGCCACTTTGGTCAGGGCCTTTTTAGATATGTGCACAGCCTGGGAGCTGGAGTCAGTTTATGATAGGAGAAATGTTCTTATCACTGCTCTGTATCCCAGATGTCCTTATCTGCCATTCCTCACTCATTTGTTCACTCAATAATTTTAAAAATCAATCTTTATCTTTTAAAATAAATTGTATTGTGTATATTTGAGGTATACAATATGATGTTATGGGATATGGACACATAATAAAAAGGCTACTATTCAACTAATAAATGTATGGAGTACTGATCAAGGCAGGTGCCGTGCTGTGGGGTGTCAGGGACATAGGACTAAGAAGCTTCATGGCCTTTTGGAGCATTCCTTCTGGAGATGGGTTAGATGAAACAAATAGAAATGCCCACCAGATGAGGGCTTTGGAAGAAATGAGCAGGGGGCTGAGTTGAGTGCTGGGAAAAGGGATGACCTGGGGCAAGTCAGGGGAGGGCCTATCTGAGGAAACCATGGTAATGTGAAGCCCTAATGTCTGGAGAGGGGCTGGAAGGAGCTACAAAGAGAAGGGGAAAGAAGGCTTCTAAACAGGGAGCAACACATACACAAGGGCTCTGAGCACAACACCCATGAAGGTTGAAAAGGGTGCCAGTGAGAAGGAGTGGACAGGCAGGCAGCACCAGCCCACACAGGGACTTGGGAGGCACTAGAAGTACGTGCCGTGAACAGATCCATAGTGAAAGTACTGTCCAGCCACAGCATGGGACTAGATTGTAAGAAACCACAATGCATAGAGAGAGACGCATTGGGAGGTCCAGGTGAGAAAGCAATGTGGCCTAGATAGAGGAATGGCAGAGGTGATGGAGAGGGTGGGCTCAAATACATGCTTTGGAGAAACAACCAAAAGAACAGCCTAATAGATGGAATGAGAACGGAAGCTGGGGTCTGCCTCCTGGTTTCTACCTTGAGCATGGAGGGATGGGGCCTGCACTGGGTCTGGAGGAGGTACACCTGGCACAAATACCACTTGTTCCTTAACCTTCCATTAAATGTGAAGGCTTTGGCTGACCCATCTTGATTGTATTTTCCTACAGTTTTTTAGCAAACACCTCTGTTTCTCAATTCTTTCAAGTTTCCCCTCAAAATCCATCCCTAGCATTAATTCGGTTTGATCTCCATCCCTTTATCTATCAGGATTGGCTAGGTCTTGCCACCATTGTAAATACCATGAGATCTTAGTGCCTAATCTCAGCCAAGGCTTATTTTCTGCTCAGAGTCCCTGTCCATGGGGGATCAGCAGTCAAGCTGTGTTCATTGTAGTTATGAGTGGCCCAGCCCATGGGGCAGCCACCATCTTACTCTTTGCCAGCCTCTGGAGAGTTACCAGTAAATGCCCATTTTCCAGAACTGACTATAAGACCACACTCAGCAACCCAGGGACCAGGAAGGGGAATCCTACAGAGTGCTTACAAGTGATAAGAACCACCATGGATGAACAGGACTTGTAAGGCTCTTCCTTCTCTTCACCTCATTCAATTCTCCTAAGAGCCTTGTGGAGTTGGCATTATTAAGCCCTTGCTGCAGGTGAGGAGAGTGAGGAGCCACACTCCCCAGAAATCCGTGCAGGTGTGAGAGGAACACTCCACCCATTAGCTTTGTAAAAGAGCACTTTACATGTGAACACAGAACAAGATAATCTCCATCCTGTCAGAGGTAGCTCCCTACAGGTTAAAATCATTCTAATTTGGGGACAAAGAAAGAAGCAGGGAACCTTATAAAAATAAATCAAGACGCCACAGAGAAACATAAATGCTTCTCACTCCATTTCCTGTTCACTTGTTTAATAATGTTCACGCCAGCCTCCATTGTGTGAGGAAACTAAGAGCATGGTAGAGGAAGACGCTTGAGGTTTTGCTTTGGTTTTCCATGGTGCCAGGGATTTACTCAGGCTCCGCCCAGGCCGGATAAGTGCTCCAGCACTGCACCCCCCCACCCTACCCCCACCCCACCCCCACCCCCACCCCTGTGCTTGGGTTCTTAGGCTAAACCCAGGCCTGTGGGTTCTCCTTGCCTAGCAGCCCGGGGAAGGTCCCCCTCTCTACACCTCATCCAGGCTGACATTCTCTACGTAGATTTAACAACAGCCCCTGACTCTTCAGCACAAGCCTTCTCTCATCTCCATTGATTCATTGAAACTAGCGTTAGCATTTCAAAATGCAAGTTGGGTTTTGTGACTCCCTTCTTGGAAATGTTCCACAGCCAAAGAGTGGTTTTCAAAAAAGGTTCAAAGTCCTCAGCCTGCCTCCAAAGCCCTGCACAAACTGCTCTTAGTCTCATCTTTGCCACTCTCTGATTCCTGCTCCCATCCCCACCTTGTTGGCTAACTCCTAGTGATCCTCAGATCTCATATTCAATGTCTGATATGGGGAGCTCTTCTTTCCTCCAGGACTAGCTGATGTGGTCTTCCTTTCTCCTGTTTCACTTTCCCAGAACCTTACATTGCTTTCTGGCAATTATCACATTTGCTCTACATTTGCATTTATTTGTTTAAGAACCAAGATCTGCCCATCTCTTCCATGGTACTTCAAGCTCTATAAATTCAGCAATCTTGTCTGTCTTGTTGACTCTTACAGCCCCAGGAAAGAACACAGCACTGGTATACAGCAGGCATTCAATAGTGTATGTCTATGTCCAGATGAAGCTACACTCCTGAGGAACTCTGGTGTCCTGCAGTGATAATAATGGCAAGAGTGGCTAACACTCTGAGAGCATGTACCATATCAGACATTATTTAAAGTAATTTATATAAATGAACTCATTAATCCTCCCAGCAAACCCTAAGGTTGGCAGTAACAGCAACTTCATTTGACAGATTAGGCATAGAAAGGGTTGTGATATGCCCAAGATCTCACAGTATCAGGACTAGCATTTGAACCCAGAACAAAGCCCATGCTATCCATTACAATTACCTATTTTTTAAAATGTTTTTTAGTTGTCAATGAACTTTTATTTTATTTCTTTATATGCAATGCTAATAATTGAACCCAGTTGCTCACACATGCTAGGCAAGCCCTCTGCCACTGAGCCATAACCGCAGCCCCTAATTATGATTACCTATTAATACTGTTTTTCTTAAGACAGAATAATTGTGAATATTTTTCTCTCATGGAGAGGAAAAAAATGAACATATGGAATATCCTCTGCTTTTTTTTTAAATAGACAAATTCAACTTTAAGGGATCTAATGATTTTTTTAAATTATGTTTGTAGTGTCAAGAATTAAACACAGGACCTCAAACATGCAAGGCAAGCTCTCTATCATTGAGCCACATCTCCAGCCCAGATCTAATGAATTTTAAAAGTGTCTGCAATACTCTTAAATTCTACTGATACAGCCAGCTTAGGAAAAGCAAGTACACCTATTCCAAAAGCACTTTAACGCCAACCCTTTGTATTGTGCCCCTTCATATCTTTTTGGTCAAAAATTACCACTGATCCTTTGCTTAAACAATTAATTCCTTGCTCTTGTGGAGGCTGGGGAAATGGGAAAGAGCAAGGATGAAGATGGAACCATTAAAATTCTCAAAGCTACTGGGCACTATGGCTCACACAGTAATCCTATAATCCCAACAACTCAAGTGGCTGAGGCCTGAGAATCACAAATCTAAGGCTGATCTCAGCAACTGGAGCTCTCAGCAACTTAGTGAGACCCTGTCTCAAAAGAAAGAAAGACAGAGAAGGGAGGGAGGGAGGGGAGGGAAAAGAAGGAAGGAGGGAGAGAGGGAAGGGAGGGAGGGAGGGAGGGGAAGGAAGGAAGGAAGGAAGGAAGGAAGGAAGGAAGGAAGGAAGAAAGGGAGAGAGGGAGGGAGGGAGGA
This sequence comes from Ictidomys tridecemlineatus, assembly GCF_052094955.1. Lineage (NCBI taxonomy): Eukaryota > Metazoa > Chordata > Mammalia > Rodentia > Sciuridae > Ictidomys > Ictidomys tridecemlineatus. The sequence goes on along the minus strand of NC_135483.1, from coordinate 139,214,135 downwards.
AGGGAAGGGAGGGGGGAAAAAGAAAAAGGAGCTGGGGATGCAGTTCAGTGGTACAGTGCCCCTGGGTTCAATCCCTAGCACACATGTGCACACACACACACACACACAAAATCCCAAAGCCTCCAAATTTATATGGCAGAATAAAAACAGTGATAAGTAGTGCACTCACGTTGCCTGTTTTATAACTCTGGATTTCTCAAGGAGATATTCTGAGATTCTTGCCCCCATCACAGCTCCAGTTGGTGTAAACATCATTTCCAGATATTTTCCAAAACGGCTTGAGTTGTCATTGATGGCCGTGCATGCATTCCCAAAGGCTTCCACCAGGGAGTTGACTTGTAGAATTTTTTCTCGCAAGGTCTGATTATTGGCCTGGGCCAGACAGAGGACAGTCAAGAGAAGCATTACTCCAGCAAAGTTGCTGGGGGCCCTCTCTTGCTGCTAGAGTTCACACTATTTCCAAAGAGCACCATTTGGGGGGATTAGCAACAACTGCCTGCATCACTTTCTCCAATGAGCAACTCCCCAGGTGGGTATGAATCAGATTAGGCTAGGTGAGGACAGCAGCTTTTAAATCTTGCTGTATCTCATTTAAAATCTTTGATGATAGGTAAAATGCAAAACAGTTTAAACAGAACTTTAAATAGATATATGCCATAATTTTTCTCAGTCATTCATTATAGTCTTCACTTAGCCTCTTCTACTATATATATATATATATATATATATATATTCCTGAAATTCCTGAAATTCTTTAGTTATATAACACATTAATTCTGAGTATCAGCAACCACTAGGCTAATTCTGCAATTGTTTCTTCAATCTCCACTTCACCAAACTTAAACGTTCATTTCCCTTAACTTTTGCCAAAGATGTTCATTTTCCATCCCTCCCATTCCCGTAGCAGCTCTCCCTGATATGTTCATAGTGTTTAATCACTTTTACAATTTAATAGCTCCATGTTTCTATTATACTGAAAACATGAAAAATTAATGGCCAATAATGTGGCAAGTTCGCACTCTCATTATTTTCCTCCCTATGTGAAACAAGGTTGGCATGCTGACATCTTAAGAGGATGAGCTCCCAGGAGGCAAATGTAACAAAGATGGAATGTTTTTATGTAACCCCTAATAAAAAGCAGTACTACCATCACTTATGAAACAGGCAGCTGCTCTGCAGGAACTCCTAGCCATGATACACAAATCAGGTCAGTCAATACCTTTCCCAAGAAAGTCAGATGCTGAACAATCAGGTGGGCGCTTTCCGTCTTCCCTGAGCCACTTTCTCCGCTGATGACAATGCACTGACATGGGAAATGGAGTATAGAGAGAAGAATTCAGGGCCATGAAACAACTTGTACATTCAGCCGTGGTCTTCATATTACATCCTCTGTTGTATACTTCGATTTTTCACCAAGCAATAAATCTATCCTACAAATCTTTCCATTTCAGTACATGGAGAGCTTCTTCAACCTTGGGCACAGCTACTTATCATTTCAATGTACAGACATACGTTAATCTTTTTCTTGATATACTTGAGGTTTTTTTTTTCCTTCTGTCATTACAAACAATGTTTCAATGACTAATGCTATACACAGGTCATTATATTTATATGCAGGTTCATCTACAGAATAAATGCTGAGAAGTGGGGTTATTCGTTATAAATTTGATAGATACCGCCAAATTGCTTTCTTAAGGACTGTACCAATGTATCAAAATGCCTGCCCTCCTACAGCCTCACTAACACAGTAGATTAGATCTTTGCCATCCTGATAGGTTAAAAATGAAATCTCAGTGCAATTTTAATCTGCATTTCTTTTATTAGAGTAATATTGGGCATCTCTCCATATGCTTAAGGTCATTTGTATTTTTCTTATACAACCTATCCATATCCTTTGCCTATTTTTTATTGCATTGTTGACCTTTTTATAATTCATTTCTAGGAACTCTTCATGCATAAAGGAAATGAATGGCTGTGGCATAATAAAAAGTTTGGGTTTCATCCCTGGTTTCTGGCATAAACCCTTGGAATCTCTTGAGTGGCCAGAATGATAGGAGCATTTTTGTTATTCACAAGGAGCTCCTTTGAATCACACCTCAGTTTACTAATGAAGTGGTTCAAGGTGAGGAACCTAGGCTGCTTCTAGAGGGAACTGGTCACCAGAAAGACCAAGCAGGTGATTAGAGGGTGGGAACCATCAGCCCTACCTCCCAAACTCCGGGAAGGGGAACGAGGTTGGAGATTGAGTTATAAAGACTCTTGAACAACGATTTCAATGAGCTTCTAAGATGGTGAACACATGGAATATAGGGAGGGCTGTCCAGAACAGATGCGCCTCCTCCGTAGCTTGCTCTCTGCATCTCTCCCATGTATCTGGTACTAGGTCGTACCCTTTATAATACAACAGCAAACTTAAGTATTTTCCTGAATCTTGTGAATTGTTCTAGTGAATTAGCAAACCTGAGGGGAGTCCTGGTGACCCCTGAATTTGCATTTGGTTTGGTAGAACTGTAAGATGCCTGGCTACTCCATTTGTGGCTGGCTTCTGAATCAGGGAAGTTTTGTTGGATTGAGCCCTTAACTTGTAGAGTCTAAATCCAGATAATGTCAGAACTGAATTGAATTGAATTGAATTGTAGGATGCCCAGTTGATATCAGAGAACTGGAAAACTGATTAGTTTGGAAAACACACATTTAGTGTCAGTAAAAAAGAAAAAAAGACAGAATAGTGGGCGTAACTTTTCTTAACTTGAAAACTACATTATCTCATTCCATTTACTTCCTCTCCATCAAGTCTATGGGCATTTCACAAATCTCTGAGAGCAGTAAGAACCTGGAGAAACCAAGTTTCTAACCTACAATGAATCCATGCATTCCATTTTATAACCTGTATTGTTGTAATTTTATTTATTTCTCAACAACCCCAAGTTCGGATTTTGCAGGTCTTAGGAAATATACGCACACAGAATAAAGAAAATACACCTGTTGAGAGTAAAGGAGTGGTCAAATGTAGGATGTATCACTACGATGAATGGGAAGTCTGGAGGGTTAAAGGGTGAGTAAAATCTGTGGTGAACTGGCATTGAGTTTAAAGCTCATTCAGTCTTAGCCCAGCCCATCACAATTTCTAAGCAGCTAAACAGTGTGATGCAAGATCACTGGCAAACCAAGTGCAAAATGTCATGTGAAAAGGTCCAAGTCATGAAAATTCTGAGACCTGAATAGGAAGGAATTTCATTTATGCCCTTCTACATACTATTATTATCGTTGTCATGTAATCATGTTCTCACTATACCGTTTTTCACCACATGATCATCACTACCACATAACTGTTGCACCTATTTTTTCAGTCTAAAAACTGTTTTATGGGTGGTACGTGCCTATAATCCCAATGGTTCAGGAGGCTGAGACAGGAGGATCTTGAGTTCAAAGCCAGCCTCAGCAATGGTGAGGAGCTAAGCAACTCAGTGAGACCCTGTCTTTAAATAAATTACAAAATAGGGTTGGGGATGTGGCTCAGTGGTTGAATGCCCCTGAACTCAATCCCTGGTACAAAAAAAAAAAAAAAAACACTTTAGAACCTTTCATTCCATAATCATCATGAGGTACAATTCTATTTCTCATGTTGTTTAAAAGGTAAAGAGAGCAATGTGTTCACCAGTGGTGTATGGGTGCACGTTTGTCTTCTCATGCACTGCGAGCCTGAAGCCTGGGATTCTCAGGGCAGTGCATGCACATTGTCAGTATATTTCTGAAAGGTGACTTTCAACTTGTGTGGTTGGTTTAGAGCACTGCAGTACTCATAGTAAACACATCTTATATGAACAATATCAAAGATGAGGTATCAGATTAACCAGTGATAGCGGTGCAGAATCTTTAGACACAGATAATTAAATTTTCTAAGTTTATATTCTGCAACGCTGTAGTAAATTTTCTCAAGTGTAATATTTCAACTGTAATGCACAAATCAATAACAATTAATGTTAACTTTTGTTTCCAGACACAAAAAAAAAGTTCATTAAACTGTCATGAAAAAATGACCCATTTGGACTATTCCATTTTAATGTATATTTGCAAGTATTCTGTGCATCCTAATCTTAAACGAAAGACAGTTTAATAATAAATTATATTTAGAGTAATACTGGCATAATTTTTTTTTAAAAAAAGAATCACATAATGGTTGTATCCTAACTTTTTGAAAAACACACACACACACACACACACACACACACACACACACCTTGGCATAAATCTTCAATGATTATGTGGTGAAATATAGTATTTGTATTAGAAACTTTATTACTTATTATGAGAGGTGAGTGCTCTTGGTGTGAATGTTTCACATTTCTCCAAGTGGGCTCTGCTTTCTCCTGCTATTGTGGCCTTATCAGTGTTGCAGCTGCCCTGAGCTGCGATTTCATTTCCCATTTCCTGCAGCCTCAGCAGCACAAGGGAAAGGTTCCGGGAAGACTCAGGAGCTGAAGGGTACCTGGTAGGAAAGAAAGGTGGGTCCCTACCTGGTCTTTGCTGAAAGTAACCAAGCACTGGTAAGCAGCATCTGCTGATGCAAATATGTGGGGGGGATTCGAGATGCGCTTCACCCCATGATAGAGCCTGGAAAACTGAAGAAAACAGTAACTAATTTAAAGGAAACTTCTAAGGGTCCAGTGGACCATCTAATGCTTTCACCATCTGCTGCCCAGGAAACCAAGGTTGTATTACTTAAGTAGGAACTTGCTGTCTCAGGAAGGCTCTGCAGTCTGCACGTCCGAGTTCAAATTCCAGCTCTTGGGAGCCTATGCCAGGGCATTAACTTCTTTGTGCTAAGACTCCTCATCTGCCAGACAGGCTTACTAATAGCACCTATGTCACAGAGTTGTGGGAAATGATCACAACCCAGTGCCTGGCATGTCATAAGCACTTGATAATTGTTAGCTATTGTTGTAGTTTGCTTTAAAAAGTTACCCTCCATACCTTTCTAGTATGTTGCATTATTATTTGCAGTTTGGATATATACCTCTAGGGTGGCTTGATTTTATTACCACATCATCTTTCTTTCCATTTGCTTGTGTGATTTTATTTATTATTAATTTGATTGATTGACCAATTGATAGAAGCCTTGGGGATTGAACCAAGGGCCTCATGCATGCTAGGCAGGCACTCTACCACTAAGCAACAACCCCAGGCCAACTTTAGTAATTTTGAATTTCTTCAAGGAGACTTATGCTCTGTTATGGCTTAGGTGTGAGCTGTCCCCCAAAAACTCATGTCTGAAGCAATGCAAGAAGGTTTACCCAATCAATAAATTAATCCCCTGATGGATTAACTGAGTGGTAACTGAAAGCCAGTAGGATATGGCTAGAGGAAGTGAGTCCCAGGGGTATGCCTTTGGGGCATATATTTGTATCTGGCAAGTGGAGTCTCTTTCTCTCTCTGCTCTCTGATCATCATATGAGCTGTTTCCCTCCACTACACTCTTCTGCCATCATATTTGGTCTCACCTTGAGCCCTAAGGAATGGAGCCTGCTGTCTATGGAACAAGACCTCTAAAAATGTGAGCACTCAAATAAACATCTTCTCCTTTACAATTGCTCTGGTGGGTCTTCTAGTCACAGCAGAAAAAAAAAACTGACTAACACATGCTCTTAAAGTATTCCTTACCTGTGGAGAGTAGATGCTTAGATTCTGGAAGGGGTTTAAGGCAATTAGAATATCTCCAACATATGTGTAAATCAGTGAGTCTGCATAACGCTTCTGCAAGTGATGAATAATTGTTTCCTGAGAAGCAGAAAAGAGGTATTGAGAGCAGTAGACATTATATTCAACCAAGCCAGAGATTCTAAAAATAACAACGAATTTATTCCTATAAGAATATTATTCTCTAAAAGATTGAAGTAGTTCATTGAAATTATACAATGATCCTACTGATCTCAAGTCACTAAAATGGCACAGATATTTGTCTTGAAAGAAGAAAAATAGGGATATACTGAAAAAATTAGGACTTGTTAAAGGATATTGAAATAGTCAACAAAAATTTTATTTGTTATTGGGAAAAAAACTTGTCTTACCCAATCAAAATATTCTACTTAGAATTTAGTTAGGCTACTCCTATGGTAAAGTACAGACAAAATATTAATTTCATTTCTCAAAGCATTGCACTTAAAATCTAGGTGGTAGGAATATGGAATTGAACACTTTGACATTATGCATTAGTGATTCAGTCGTTGAAATTAAAGCTCCCAAGAGTTAGACTCAGCAGAAGCAGGTCCAGCACAATTAACGGCTCTATTAAATGTGCATATTTTAAATGAGGATTATCACAGTATTCAGCTTTAGAATGTGAGCTATATTAACTTCACTATTTCCCTAAATGAAGCGCCTCTTAATGAAGAACAAACAACTATCTTGAGGGTTAATTGCCATTTTTTATTAGGCAGAAAATAATTTCAGGGATAGAATCCATCATTTAGCCCTATCATATAATGGGCTTTATAGGAAAAATCTAAATTCTTTCTCTTCATCACTATAGGGGCTCTAAATGAAAACAAACAGGATCATAGTCACAGCAACCAAATGCTCCCTGAGTTTCACCCCATGGCTATAAAATTAAATTGTCAAATGACCTTAGAAGAACATGGTCTACGACAGAAAGGTCAAACCATTCACATACAACAAACGCCTCCAATGAGAACTGTCTACTAAATATTCAGTACCTCATCCAGGACCTCGAGATTGACCAAATCATCCTCGAGGCAGTATTTTTCAGCATCCTGCACATGATAGGGTCCCCTGGTATGCATCCTCTCATGCCTAGAAATGTATCAAGAGAGTATTGGCATTCAGGCAGTAAATAACATAGCAGAAGATTTTAATGAGGATGGCTCATTCCCAATGTTGTCACATGACACGTGAAGAGACTTCAGAGATGGAGAGAGTAAATGCAAGCCAAGTGCAGATGCCCAGGCTCTCCCTGTGGAGCTACCAGTGGGAGGTGTGCACCTAAGCTGGGTCTCACTCCTGCCAAGTGGTGAGCATTACCAAATGGCCGCCCATCACATATATTTACTTTCCTTAAAATCTAACCACAGCACTTCCAGGAATAAACCACTCCTACATGCCTTTCCTGGTTGGTGTGGTAAGATCACTATCAACTCATGCGCAATATTTCATATAAAAAGAACCAAGTCATGGAAAATCCTGAGATGTCAATAGGAAGGAATTTCACGAATGGCAGTCTGCATCCTGTTTTCATTTCAGGCATCGAGTTTCACTGGGGTACAATCATAAGTCTTCCCTTCCTTCCAGGTCCCTTCATCTATTCTGCCAGCACCACCCCCAACTTAGATATTTCTAAAGCAGACTTCTGAGAATACAGTAAAAACCAAAGAATTGATCAGTTTACATTTTATCTTATTCGCTTATTTGAGACCCCTTTATGACCTTTGTCCCATTGCAGTGAGGTGGCCACTGTTTGGTAGATATCTTCCCAGCCTATTTCTAAATATTGGTAAAATTTATATATGTACTCATGAGTAATATATAGTTTCTTTTGTTCCATTATAAAAATGATATCATATTGTGGATTTCATTCTGCAGGCTTGTTTTCACTTAACACGATGATTTTTAAAACTATCTACCTAGCCGGTCACTCTAATCATATAAATATTCCAACTCATTTACCTAGTCCTATATTAGTCGATATTAGGCTGATTCCAGTTTTTTTTTGTTGTTGTTTTGTTTTGTTTTGTTTCCTACTAGAAACAAATTATGTTTTGTTTTGTTCCTTAAATATGTCCTTTTGTGTATATGTTGGGATTTTTCTCTTGGGGCCATTGTTCACCATGCATTTAAAAAACTTGGTTGGTAATAAATAACAATTGCCTTCAGCATACCAAAATATAGTTTTTCAGGGTTTAAAATTAATTCAGTGTTAAATTGGGCCTTCCTATAATTCCCTTCATAAACTTATCACTACTCCATGTGGTGTTGGGGGGAGCACTGGCCTAGAGGTTAAGAGCTCTGGGTCCTAGTCTCAGGCTTGAGAGTAATGGAGTGCGGGATATTCAGCAAATCCCTTAATGATTCACATCTCAATTTTCTTCATTTATAAATAGAATCGTTCATGAGTTGTTTCCCTTCTCTCTCTCTCTCTCTCTCTCTCTCTCTCTCTCTCTCTCTCTCTCTCTCTCTCTCTCTCCCAGAGTCTGTAAAAACAGTTACAGTCAGTCATGGATATAAAAGATGCACAAAGGCTGAAAAAATGCACCAAGGCCTATTCTTACATCCTTGTCAAAAATATGGAATAAATTTGCATAACTCCACACATTACTCAGAACACCATTAATTGAGCAAAATTACATGTAAAATAACCTCCATGTCCCACCAGTAGAGAAGGATCATGGCTGGGTTCTTTCCAGCCAACTTTCATGCCCATCATCATCACAGCATAAGAAGATATCACCCATGGACATGATCTTATCTAACCAGAACCCAGAAGCTGGCTTTGTTTCACTGTAAGTGCCACATGAAAGTCATGGAATGGGAACATGTACCTCAATCTTGGCTACATGCATTTCACAAAAGTAGGTGGAAAAAATTAAAAGGAAGAAGCAAACTCATCAGCTCTACATATTGAGTCTTGGGCTTATAACACAATAAAAATGAGCAGATAGAACATTGACTTTTTTCTTTTCTAGCCTCTTAAATTAAATCTTAATTTCCAATCCCCATCACTGATACATTTAAAGAAGGCATATTTGAATCATGCTATTAGTCACTTCTATTATTAGAACCGGTTTTACTGATAATTCATATAAGGTACAAATTAGAATGACAATTTTGTTTAATAAAACCAAATTTATAACCTAAGCATTTTTCAAATTATCAACAGAACAGTTTATTGATCTATGTCCTTGCATATTGGTGACATAAAGAGAAACGAAATTGGTTTTAAATACAGATTTTCACTATTATTCAGAGCTGCTTCCTCCTGCTGGCTAGCCATTTTGCTAATCAGGACAACAGGAGAGTGCACATTTCTGTCCAAACTCTCCTCCACATAAATTTGAGTTCTTTTTTGCATAAATTTTATCATAAAGCAAAATAATGCAACATTTATTAATGGAGCGATTAAATTTGCATTAAATTAAATTCAGCTAGCTAATCTCCTTCATAAATTCTTATCTTATAATTATATGAAATAAGCTAAGAAATATGAAATAAGTTAGAGTTTATTTTGCATATAATTTGACCAAAAAAATAGGAATTTTAAAATTGCCCACAGATCTGGTTCCAGTCAAGATGGAGTAGGCACTCTTAATGTATCTCTCCACTAAGAGCAAATAAATACCCTGGATGGAATATAAAGAAGCAGCCATCTCAGGTTGCTCAGAGGTAAACAGTAACAGGCAGATTGAGAAAGGAAATCAGAATTCAAAATATCACTGAGCCATTGGAAAACACCCCTGGGTTTTGGAAAACATTCCCATCACTACTGACCTGTACTTAAAGTAGCCTGAACTGCATGCAGGAAGGTCAGGCTTCATATTGAAAGATATTTTTATAGCCAACTAAAGTGGAAACACTAACAAAATCTCATCTGAAATCTTGCAGATAAAAATACTCTAGTAGAAAGTTGATTTTCAGTGTGAACATACACAATCCAATATCACCATGATCAAAATTGGTCTCCTTGAGGCCCATAGCAGATTACTTGTGTGCCACAGCAATCTTTATGTCTGTCTGCCAAATATAACTACAAGAATCATGCAGATGCTTTTTTGTAAATCTGAGCTCAATGCTCACCAAAATCTTCCTAAATGATATTTTATAAATAAAAGATAGCATTTAAAATATTTTACCCACAGATTTAGTAGTGTGTGATCTCTTTCCCTGCTTATGGGAAGTTAAATTCTTCAGACTTATTTGTTCCCCAAGTTGAAGCTGGCAATCTAGACACTGATATAGGATGCAAGATATTTCCAGGCTGACAGACAACTACTTTTCCAACCAGAAAAAAAAAAATCCATCTATCTCTATATGAACACATACATATAAAATATAAAGATATATATAGCTATATAGATATATCCCTATCTACCTTTACCAACAACTGATGTCTCCACTAAAATTGTTGCCAGTTTTAATTTTCTTCCTTCTTCTATGATTTGGAGGGTCTACAGAAAAGAAAAAACATTATTGATTCCAGTTTTTATCTCTTTTGGAAAACCTTATCTTGGACTTTACATATATTTATAAAGCTGTTATGTTGCTTATATTTCTCTATTTTTAGTTGAAAGATTTTAAAATTTTTCCTGCATTAATATTGTCACTGGTAACTACAAACTTAAATCTTTCTTAAAATTCACATGCACCACCTAGTGCCTTACTTGAGAATAGCATCTATTGCTGACTTGCTGAAATTCCTTTAAATTGCAAAAATTATAGAGCACCAACAAAAAAAAAAATACTTAGATTAAATATTTCAAAGTTTGGAGAAATATAGAGGGATATACAAATGGATAAATAAAGATCAAAAGACATTCTGTTAAATTAAGAGTATATGGTAAGGCATTATAGTTTTAATGGCTCCGAAGTTATTTTCAATTTCCAGGAAAGTCTATTGCCTTTTCCTACTTGTGTTTATGAGGTCCTACTGACTGTCAATCCCAGCTTCTATAATAAATGGAGTTTGGGGGTCGAAGCTTAAAGGATAAGCTCTGGCTTGGACTATTACCTGGAGTTTGGGTTTGGTGTAATAGTGGCGGGTCAGGGTATAAAGTGGGGTTGACTTAGGTTTCAGGACTCAAGTAAAAGGGGAACTGGTGTCTGAGTCCATGGCCTAAGTGAGTATGAAACATCAAATCCAAAGAAGTGAGTGGAGAGCAAGAACAGAATGGGAAGACAGAGCCAGAGTTGGAGTTCCCTTAAGATAACAGCAGGCATAGGAGATGGGGGTCTTTCCTGGAATGCCTTTGACCCAGCCCATGTGTAGGAAAGGAGCTTTGGAGGGCAGCATACTAGTTCAAATACTGGAGGAGCTACTCCATGCAATGAATTCCTGAAGTGCAGCAGCTTTCCCTATTGATCAATCTCTACACCTGCACTATGCTTAAACCAATACTATGTGAATGTCTCCAACAACCCATCAGAGGGCCCGGCAGTATTTTTTTCCAGCTGCTGGTCCTATAAATGATTTTGCTCCCAAGTGACTCCTTACCCCTTAGCTTCTCTCTGTCTGCCACCTATGTGGAGATGCCCTTATAGGCAGGAACAAACAGGGCTGCAAGAGTTCCACACAGGGCAGACAGGACATGGTATTCTCCTTCCCCAATAATGATGGAGGAGAAAGCAATGGAGGAAGTGCTCTAAATCATTACTTAACAAGGGGAGGGAAACAAATTCTTCTAACCTAAGCCACATGCTAGTGAGAAGTTGTTCTTCGCACTGTGGTCTTTTAGGCAGTCACCCTGTGGCAGGATCATGAAGGTCACCTCTGCCTAAGCTCCAAATCCAGTTCAGAGCCCTCCCCCCCATCCAAAGGTGGAACTGGAAGGACTGGAGAATGACCGTTATGGTTTGGATCTGAAATGTCCCCAAGTCTCACGTGTCCAGAGGTGGTCCTGTGGGGAAGTGAAGGAATCATGGGGGCTCTGACCTCATCAGTGGATTAATTCATGGATGGCTGAATGGACTAGGGGCAGGGACCTAGTTAGAGGAAGAAGGTCACTGGGGTTGTGCTCTGGAAGGGTTTGTCTTCTCTCTGGACCTTTGCTCTCCTCTGCTCCCCAACTCCCGACTTCCTGGCTGCCATGAGCTGAGCGTTTCTTCCACCACACACTTCCGCCATGATGCTCTGCCTCATCCGAGAGCAGTGGAGCTGGCTGAACATGAACTAAAACCTCTGAAACCCTAAGTCAAAATCAGCCTTTCCTCCTTCAAACCACTCAGTGAAATATTTTGGTCACAGTGAGGAAAGCTGACTAATACAATGACTAATTCTCCCACCACATGACAGATACAGAAGAAGTAACCTCTATGGAGGCTGGAGCAAAAAGGGGCATAAAGAAGAGAGGAAACGAGGAAGAAGGTTCAGGCTCAATGGGGGTAGCCCTCAAGATTCTAAGACAAAGGCTCATGGCCATGGACAGAGCCCAGGGACCATTCCCTTAACCCTGTAATCCCAGCATACAGAAGGAGAACACCAAAAATGAGCATAGAGGAAAGTTGCTACCCCAGTAAGTGATGTTGAATACTTCTTCCAAATTATTTGTGGACCTAGGAAGAAAATGACAATGACAGATAATCTACATGTGACTATGCTACTGACAGTCAACTATGGACAGAAATACCACCCTGATACTTTTAACTACAATAGCTATATCTTAACCTCAAACTTAAGATCATATCTCTCAAACATTATAATACAGAGATATAAAAATAGAAATCATTATAGTAACACCATTTTTCATCTAAGCACATTTGTAGCCAGAATTATGATAAATCAGCATTTTATCATCCATTATATTAAACAGGATTTGATAATATACCCACCTTCTCTAGGAAGCAAAAGTCAGTGACAAGAAGAAAATTAAATATCAATTCATTCTCTCAGTTAAAGACAGCGAGAGCAGATCCTAATCATATCAGGATACAGACTTATTTCTTCTCTGTTGGGGCAACAGGAGGATCTTTAACTTCCTATGTGTTGAACTTCAGCACATCATGAAGCGATCATCTGGGAGTCATTCATGTACATGGGAACCCAGTAATCCTCAGCATACAGAATATAGCATGTTTGTGTGTGTATGCATGGGTGTGCCTGTGCATGTGCACACATTTGCAGGTAGATGCAAGTGAGTGAGCAAGACTGATTGGGGAAAGCTCAGCAAGCAAGCGGTCAGAAATCTGTTTTTAAAGGTCACTGCTGCAGGTTGAAAAGAAATAACTGAAGTCATTGTTTTAATCAGCCTCAGGCAAATTACAAGGGCAGAACCAAAAATCCATTAAACAGAGCAGGGGGGGAAAAAAAAACAGCACCAATTCTTCTACCAAGTAATTCTTACAGTAGACCCTTGGCATTTGAGGGTTTAATATTTGCAGTCCCAGCAAGCCCCAAGTCACCTGCAGGGGCATGACATGCTTGTCATTTTACTGAGACTCACAGCTGAGTTCATGGTCATGACAACCAATCAGGCCTTCCCTGCCTCCATTCATATTCCACAGAGTGGTTTCTCTTTTCTCAAGAACTCTTATGAAGTGATAAAATGCATGTTTCCAAGTCGGCTTCTCTAAACTTTAATGGTTAGATGATATAGCAGGTAATATTAATGAATTCAGAGTTTTGCAAAACTAGTTTGGGGAAGAAGTCCTTTTGAAGGTCAAGGAAATAGGAACTGACATCAAGGAAATGACCAAATTGTTTAAAAGCATCTCTAATAGATTAAGTAACAAGGTAACCTCCAAGTATTGTTCACAGAATTTTAAAGCTTTTTAACCTCCTTTAAGAGAATAAGCCTTGGATCCATAACTGCTTTATTGTACCTAAACCAAATAAATGAAATTTACCAGAAAAATTTAAATTCCAGTGGGGTTATGCATATACCATCATCAGCATCAGGGAATAGCCAAATATCACTTTTCCATAGGTGCCTCTATAGAGCTACATAGATATAGTCACACACACACACACACACACACACACACACACACACACACACACACCTATGATACACATGTAGTGAAACAGGAATGAATCTCAGCCAGGTTTTCCAAAAAGCTGCTATACTCAGAAAAGCTTAGACCCAGAAGAGGTGAGCTGGGGCCTTAGGATAAGCCCTCCTTCCTTCGGGCATGGTGCACCTTCTACTGTATCATGCTCAAACTCCCCATGATTCCAAGCCTTGTCTGGAGTATTCTTGAGTGCCATTTCATGGCATTTCATTGGCCACACTGTCCAGCACCATCTCCCGTCTGGCTTCTGTCTAGCACTATCTCCCATCTGCTCACTGAGGGGGTGTACATTTCCTGCTCTGGCTGCCTACCACTGTCCTCCCTATCCAGTCTCTCCCTTTTAAAACATTCCCATCGCCCTCTGACGTCATCCTCTTTGGCACCTGGCCCCAAGTTTCCCTTCTCTACCCCTCCCCTGCTCCAACCCTTGGTTTTCTCATCTCCCACCAATAGCTTTGCTCATTCTTCTCACATTCTGATCTCAGGGTTCCTCAACTTGTCAACACCTAAAAAACTTTTATTTCTTCTATGCTGAAGCTGACTATAAACTCATCTTTGCCGAGTTCCTAAGTATCTCTCAAACGTTTCCAAGATCTCGGTTCTACTCTCCCATTTCTCACCGTCCACCTCTGATTTGGCTCTTCGTCTCCATGGTAATCATAAGTACCAGGACAGGGCTCAGCCTCAAAGTCAATAAGCCTGTCTTCGCCTTCTTCGCAGTTCTTCTAGAGACCACAAGGATTGTTTGCTAACCTTGCTTTGTTATAGGCCAGACTATATGAGTAGTTACCAAACAGACTCTATTTTACCCTGAGACTCCATATCATGTAAGAAATGCTTCTCCCATGGGAAAGCCACACCTCTGTACCCATTAATAGTTACCAAGCATAGCATACTTGGCAACACAAAATAGCAATTGCTGTGGTAAAACTTCCTGATCACTTGTAACAGTTCCCTCCTTGCTGAAGTAGCAAGAATAGAGTCACTATGGCTATATGAGCAAGCATGTATGGCCATACAAGCAAGCAGGCATGGCCGTAGGGACTCCATCTCAACTGTTCTAGTCTCCACCTTAATATTTCTGTTACTGTTCCCGTGAAGAGACAGCTGTGGGACCCATTTCTGAGAAAACAAAATGAAAGCTGTTTTCAGCTAAATTAAAAAAAATATATATTGTCTTCTGTACTTTGTACCCCACAAAATGTACTCATCCCAGGATATGGTGGTCTTGGTGACCTATATGTCTTTGAAGTAGATTCTCGCCCCCACTGACCACCTGCTGGATGGTGGTCTAGCACCTGCTCAGACCCAAGATGTAGTTGACTGAGTTGTTCTGCTAACAGATTTTTTAGCTTCTGTATCTGTTTGCTTGCAGCTATGTCAACCTAGATGTGGTTTTTGCAGATTTGCCTTTAAATATCCTAAAATGCTCAGGCTCAGGGCTGTTCCTTGCAGAGATAGTTACGTGTCCATGTGTCCTGCAGGGAGTAGTCTCCCTCTGGCTGGCTAAATAAAGACTCTTCAATGTGGACAAAACTGGCACTTGATGTGTTTTCTAAGTGACCTGCCCCACAACAGCTTGACTGCCTTTCTTTTGTCCACGCATCAGGTCCATTGAAGCCAAGCTCCACCCTGGAGAAGACCACACAATCCCTTTTGTGGGTGACCACCCATGAGCGATGCTAAGCATTCTCTCTCAGCCTTGAGCCAAGGGGGTGTGGGTCTGGCATTGCATGCTGTGGGCTGCATGATGCAGGTGGCCTCCACCTCTGCTTGACAAAGAAGTCTGCTTTTTCATGGCTCTGGACTTACGGATTACCCGTTGGGGCTAGACCAGCCCATTCCCTTCCTAATTTGGTGAAGAACATTCTATTAAGAATTCTTTGTCAATTTCTGCATAAATAAAGGGATTCCTGGTGTATGCTTTGTCTTTGCTCTCTCGCCTTCTAGCATGATAGCAGGATGGGGAAGACTGCACAGGGGAAGGAAAAAGATCTTATGTAGAAGGAGACACTGAGACAGAAGAGAGGAGATAACAGAGGAAGCAAGAGGGAGTGGATCAAGGGTCCAAGCGGAAGGTTGGTTGGCCTTAGAGAGAAAAAACCTGTGAGTTGGGAAAGATGCATAAAAATACTCAGAAAATTTGAGGAAAGAAAGGAGATACTATGAGGAAGCTCAAGGTCACAGAGCCATCTCACCACACCACCCACCACCCCCGTTTTGTGAAAAAAATACTTCCATGTCTGTGTGGTCTTTTTGTTGCCAGCCCATACCTTGCAGAGGGATCCCGATTCTACCACCCCTGCGGGATGTAGGCAGTACCCCTTTCTCTATTCCTGTTCCTTGTTGCTAAAAGTCACCCCAGATGACAGATGGGAATGGTGGTGTTGGCGATGGTACATTTTCTTAGAGTTTCTAGTGTCTGATACTGTCCTGCATGCATCATCTTAAACACTGATAACTTCACTATACTGGAATGCTATTCAATTGCCTTCCACATTGGTTCTTGTTTTCTTTTCTTTCAGTACTAGGGATTGAACCTCGGGGCACTTTACCAGAGTTTACACCTCTAGATTTATTTTTTTTAAATTCTGAGACAGGGTCTCACTAAGTTGTCCAGGCTGGCCTCAAACTTGCAATTCTCCTGCTGAGCTCCCTGAGCTGTTAGGATTACAAGCACGCACAACCACACCTGTGTTTCTATATCGTTATCTCTATCATGAATGAATTCTTTATTATATTCCTCATAATGTCTATTTCAAAGGTTTAACACCTTTCTGGAATCCAAAGCCCACTCCCAATTCTGAGTTCACCTTGCTTCATGTTTTGGAAAGATAAGGATCTTACAACTTGAACTTCCTCATAGTATCTCCTTTATCTCCTCAAATTTTCCGAGAATTTTTATCTAACCTTTATTCATTGTTCCCAACGTACAGTTTTTTCTCTCTAAGGCCAACCAACCTTCCGCTTGAACCCTTGATCCACTCCCTCTTGCTTCCTCTGTTATCTCCTCTCTTCTGTCTCAGTCTCTCTGTCTACATAAGATCCTTTTCCTTCCCCTGTGCAGTCTTCCCCATCCTTTAAACCTGCCTTCTTCCCTGCAGTTATAGGCTTTTCTCTCCCCTAGAGAAAGTGCAAAAAGTGGTCAGGACCTTCTTTGCCTTTGGGGGAGCAGCCTTCCATGGGGCTGTAGGTTTCACTCCACTGGATCCCTTCTCAAAATTAACTCACTCTGGCAGAGGGGCCGTGGGAAGGACTGTTTGAACCTTTGGGGAATCTTGCAATGGGCAGAGAGCTGGAAGCTGTGTGTAATGTCTGTAAGTACTAGGCATTGCCTTTGATGGGATAGGGAGAGGGAGCAGTCTTTTTGACTTATCTCTTAGTGTTGGGCCATTTGTATTTGATTGCAGTGTGAACGAGGACAGGAAAGCAGCTCCATTTGGATAGGCTCTGATGTACTTTCCTCAGTCCCTACTCTTGCTTAACCAATCATCATGAAGTCCTGATAATACTGTCACCTTAACACCTTCAGCCACTTACACCCACCATGAAAGCTCACCCAGTCACCTGGTCCCTGCTGCACGCTGCTGTCAGAACGCCCTTCTGAAACACAACCTTGCTCCAACTCTTCAGGAGCTTCCCTGCCTCAGGAACAGGTCCAAGGTCCTGAGGTCCATCATGACCTGACCCTGCATACCTGCTCCCGCTTCTACCTGTTCCACACTGAGATCCAGTGATGTCAACCAATTGTTCACCCAATTCCCCAAGCCCAACCTCTCTCCAGCTCTCTCTCCTTTGCTCTTTGCCCTTTGCTCATCCTTTCCCCTCAACCCAGAAAAATCTCCTCCCCCAATTTTCTTCCATTCATTCTCCAGGACAATGCAAGCACCATCTTCCCCTGGTTCCAGGGGCCTTCTCCAAGCATCCTTATCCCAGGTTGGCTAGATGTCTTTTCCCAGGTGCGCTAGGGGCACCCCAGGCATTCTTTATCCAGGTATTTTTCATGTAAGCTGCTCTTATCTGATTCCTATCCATATCACACACCAGACTATTAGCTTTTTATCAGGAACTGCATCAAATTTCCCTTTGTAGTACCCATGTTTAGCATAGGGCCTACACACATAAATGTCTCTATAAAGAATAAATGAATAAATTAGATTTTGAATAAGAGACAGAAATTGATATCTTTAACATTTGATACACCTGAGTTCTATATATTGTCATGATTTTATATGGTAAAAAGATGAAATTTTCCATGGATTAAGGGCAAGAGGTAATTAGTGTTAAAAAGAGTTAAATAGATCATGTACACTACTCCTACTACTAACATTTGTTGACATTTAACTCTATCCCCAGCAATATTCTAAGCATTTTACATGAAGATTCAACCCTTAAAATAATCCCCATTTTATAGAAGAAACTTCAGAAAAGAAAAATTAACTTATCCAGTAAGTGGGTGAGCAGGGATTCAAGCCTGGCAGACTTAGTGGTTTTGATTCCTACATCTTCCTACTGCAGAGCCCTCTTTTTGCAGAAAAAAAAAAAATTAATGGGCATTTGATTCACTCAGCAATTATTCTTTGTTTTCTCCTTAATTATTCTATGTTACCTTAATTATTCTTTGTTTTTCCACCTTTACCGGAAACTCACAAATTTAAATATATCAATTTATCAACATTAAATGATGCCTGACATTTTTTCCTGGTGAACTCATAAAAACATCTATTTGGCTAACTCCTTGCCAGTTGCTAAAAGGAAGTCACCATGTGGGAAAGGTAGCCGGGTAAGTGTCAATTACACACATCGTGCTTCCTTTGGAATTAATTAATTTTTCTACCTCCTAAGGAAAGGGCTGTTTAAGGTATTGATGCCTATTTGTGAGGTTGTAATTTTTTTTAAGTGACTGTTCAAAGAAACCCAAACTACTGACTGAAACTCAAGATTATAAAGACCCCATGAGAAGCCTCTGCCACCTATGAGGCTTTGGACATCAAAGGGAGTTAACAAAGATAAAGAGAAATTAGAGGAAGCAAACGAGAGAGCACGAGAGAGATACAATTCTCTATGGTGAAAGGAGAAGAGTTTTTAAAAAGCGAACATAGATCTGGTCAGGTCAAGTCACCCAAACACGCAACGCTGGTTAACTTTCCAAAGGAGTCTTAGAAACTATTCTGCAGCAGATCTCAGAACAGGAAGCCAAGGAGGAGACACTGGATTTGACTTACCGTATTTAAGTGTTAGCTTTGTTTGGGGCTTGGTTTATGTTTTATTGTATTTCATTTTCCTTTGGGGTGGTTGTGCTGTGTCTGTGAAGGTGGGTGGTAGGGGGCCATTCCTGCTGTATAGGAACAAAAGCGAGGGAAGAAAGAGGATTTCAGTTCCCTGGGGCTTAAACACAAGTTCCCAGTGCTTCAAAAAGGCACCAAGCACAAGAATTGTTCTGTTTCTCTATCCAGAGGCAAGCCACAGAAATAGAAATGGCAGAGAAAAGAGGAAAGAGTAGGAAAAATTTATCCAAAATGGAATCTGGTGTTAGCTGGAGGAAATCAGCAAAATATAGTTACCTTGAAACTCTGCCTCTGGCTAGCTGTTGCCAATGTTTGACTTTTCGATTTGTAAACAGTTTTCTGCAGAATATATGAATATTTCTAGAACTTGTGACTGATGCTATTTCATTTTCTTCACCTCCAGTACTTCGGATGTCTTTTAATAATAATGGATTGAAGCTTATCTGTACCCTGGCTGGTTTTATAAAATCAAATAATTGCTGAGCAGAGGAAGTAGGTTTATTTGCATTTTTTTTTCCTTAAAGAGAAATTCTGCCACCCTCTGGACAGAAACTAAAGATCTATTTCTAAGTGACTCACCAAGAACACTGTTTTATGCACTTGCCCCAGAAAATAACATTTAAAAAAAAAATCTACCCTTTAAAAAAGGGAGGGAAAGAGGGGTGAGAACCACAGTTACTTTGATAACATAAACATTAGCTAAAAAATCACTTTAAAATGCTCAATTCACTCCAAGAGATCTTTAACAAAAGGGGAAAAGGTCTCAGAACACATTAAAGAAAAAAATGTTTAGAATTTAAAGAGTAAAATTTCCAAAAATCACTTTATAGCCTATATTTCTGTTCCCAAGTCTAAGACAGCCAAGTAAAGATTTTTCCACATAATCTCAGACATGGCTGCTTTCCTTTATTGGTCAAAAGAAAAATTTGCATTTTTATTAAATACAAATATATACATGTATCTATTGGTTTTTAGCGAGAGCAAACCAAACATGAGGGCAGTGAGATTTCAGCTATTTGAGAGAAATTAGCCAAAAAAGCACAAGCACAAAAGCACAAGCCTGCCTGCTCATCCACTGGGCGTGGAGTGCTTAATGTCACATAAATGAAACTTTCCAAAATGCAGGGACGTGATCATTACCAATAACAACACTGGGCAAATCAAAATACATGCCGTTTTTCTAAATAACGGGAGGGAGGATGCAGAATGACATGAAGTACCATACCTGATTTTAGCAGCAGAGTTTAGCTGCTTCTGCTCCTGGAGCACCCTGGCCAGCCGTTTTTGCAGGAATAAAACCTTCCCATGAGCTCCCTTAATAAATGGATGGTCGAGGAGATGCGTGACGGAAGGTCTCTTTTCAAAATCCTTAATAAGACACCTGTTTGTAAAAATCAACAAACAACCCAAAGTACAATGTTAGACACTCTGTTCCTCTGTGAATGTGGCAGAGAAGGGGCAAGAAGGCCTTATTTATACAAGTCGATCGCTGACCTTACCTAGCTCCTTCTTTATTAATGTAGACCAGAAAGTAGAAAAAACAGCTAATATTCTCATATTAGTTGAGTTAATTGATATATCAGAAATCTATTTTAGATTGTTTAAAATTAGTATCGAAAGCACAAATTTTGCCATCAATTTGCTTTGAAGTATTCAAAACATTAAAAAAAATGTCAGACAATATTCTGTCTGATTTTTCATTATAGAAAAGTGTTTTTGATGGAGTCAAGTTGATTAATCTATATATTTTATTTTAGAAGCATATAGAATTAAATACCATCACCTCAATTAAATTTTAAAACATGAAACATCCATTATTCGGTGATAGGGAAATGCATCAAGGGCTTTGTAAGGCAGGGAACGTCTCTTAAAACACAGAAAATCCAGCAGCTTGATTTCAAACGTCTTCTGAAAAGCAGAACAACCTCAGAACAGGAAGTGACCACCATATCCTTCAGATGAATTGGGATGGGATTGCGCAAACAGGGAACAAAACATCCATTCAAAATGGTAAAAATTGGGTTGCATTTGAACTCTGCGGTTAATTGGTTAAAACCGCACCAGTGTAACCACTTTCTGTTTCAGACTCAGTGCCCTTTTCAAAGAAAACAATGACTTAGTGCATTTTGCTGTGTGTTCTTTGTTACTGAAAATGATTTTGACACAAGAAAATTCCTCATGAAATGGAATCTGATGAATACCTCTCCAATTACCATCGCATTTCTATTCTGAGGAGCTGCCCTTGGTGAGCAGAAGAAATTTCAACATTCGCCCTGTTAAGCTAACAGTCTTTAGCTCACCTTGAAGGCTTAGGATAAATACTAGAGGCCATTCTGCCTACTCCTTGAAATAAACAGCTTCAGTTTACCCAAATGTGGCATGCCAGTGACATCTAAAAAACACTACATATTTTAAATAATTAAATGCATCCACAAATGGTCAAAAAGTCCAGCATCCCCTCTAGCACCTTTCAGAACATTTAAGCAGGATTCCTAAAACCATCCTCAACCCTGGGATTTACAAAAAGAACTTTAATCTGTGCAGTTTTCACCGCAAAACTCTTTCACATTCCTCACCTTCTAGTCCTGGAGGATATTCAGTGACTTTCCCAGCAGGCTGAGGATTGGCTCAAGGACCCCCTGCCTCTTGCAGCTGGAGCTTGCAGCTAGAAGAGCAAACAGCACCTAGAGGATCCCCATCCTCTGCCCCCAGGACTATAAATGCCACCTCTACCTTGCCATCAGAGAAAATCAATCATTTGACTTTTATAGGTTCAGAGTCTTTTGAATAACCTATTATTTTCCCTATCAACAATACAAAATCAATGCACAGGCCTAAAAAAAGACTGGTCCTGTCTTTTTTTATCAGCAGTCTTCCCTTGATGCCATGTCTATTCATCTGTCTATGTGACCACTGAAGGAAAATAAATGTGAATCACTGTTTCCTGAGAAGGAACCCCAGGGGTAGCTAGTTGATCAGTGATAAGGATGATGGCCAGTTTCCGTGGCTGGAGAGATGGTGTATGAAAACTTCTAAAATAAGAATGGTCACATGTCCTCTGAGGGTTTCTGCTGAAGAGAGACCTGGGGTTACACAACACCCCCTGGAGCCTCAGCAGGAACAACTGGAGCCCAGGATCTGCTGAATCCCCAGCTATAACTGCCCAGGGACAGTGGGCAGGTCACATCAAACAGGTTCCCAGACTGGAGTATCCCTATGCACAGGGACAGAAAACTCTCATAACAGCACTCACTCACACTTCTGGTTTTGCTTTCTTTCTGCATCAGCTTTGATGCTTCATCTAACTACCAGCAGGTACTTGTTGAAAAGGGAAAAAAGAGCAAAAGGACTGGGGCAGCCTCCTTCCCCGTGCCTAGCCCAGCATTTCAAATGAACAAACTTTTAGAGAGCTGGGGCTGAAAGGGAGACAAGTAGCCATTTTTTAAAAAAATTCATAGCATGTGAAGGGGACAGTGGACCAAAGCAGCCTCCAGGGACAGGCGTCCTGGGAGCATCAAGGAGAGGACTGAAGACGGGTCCTTCCAGGCACTTTGATAAGGAAAACTCCTTAAATAGAATTTGAGAGCACCTAGGAATCCCCTACTCCACCCAGCCTTATGAGAATAGGTCTCTGCTGGGTGGAGGGATGCAGCTGCAGGTAGTGTATCTTGTTTCACAATATTAGCACCCACTGGACAAGCAAGGCTTCCAATGCTGTTGCCAGGTCATTTGGCTTGTTGGAGAGACTCTGGATCACAGAGAAAGAGAAATGTGTGAATAATGAAGAGAGAATCAGACAAGGAAGAAACCCACATGTGAATCTGTTGTCTCGTGGAGATCCAAAAACTGGAAGGGATGATCAAGAGGATTTGTCAGTTCTCCATGCTTACTTACTAAGCACAGAGTGGGCTGAATGTCACACCGTGGAATCAGCAAAACTGAAACTTGGTGTGTAGGGGGACAAACGCTAAGCAGTGTATGACAATCCAACTGCACTGGAGGGTTTTAGGGGAAGGGCAAGAAGGCCTTGAGGGTACGACACTCCTGTGTACTTTTTCCGCCTGGGGGCAAAGAGCCAGACTGAAGTGGAATTACTATTGTACTAACAGAGGAAAGTTCTCCTCTTGGAGCAGATATGGCTGAAAGTCATACTAGATAACAGCATTGTATTACTTCATTTACTCTGCAAACACTTATTCCACAGCACCAGAATTAGTCAAAATAAACTAATTCATTAAAAAAAATTATGACCCTTTTCCTCAAGGAACTATAATCTTATTGGAAAGACAGAAGAATCAGAGAAGCATAGGAAACAGAAAAAAGCCAGTGTTTGCTTACATATTTAGGATGAGAACTAATAACATGAAAACAGGATTTCAGAGACACAGGGACCAAGATATTCTATTCTAATCCTCTGTTTCAAGAGGTGAGAACTGAGGTCAAGTCCTGATAGTGATAAAGCCAATGCTCCAAGTCCCATGGGAGAACCCCTCTTGCTCTGCAAAGCAATATGGGGGTGGAGCTGTGTCAGGGGAGCTCCAGTCAGGCTGGTTAAAATGGAACCAGGACTGGGGGGACTGATGTAAATTAGATTGGTGGAAAAAAGGTAGAAGACATGTCAGAGTGGAGGAATCGCACAAAGCAATGCAGCCACCTAGGAACATCTAGGAGTAATCACTGGCTTTAGTCCCTCGATTAACTTTTTATTGCTTTATTGCTTAATACTATGCAATTTGATGCCCCAAACTCTTACTGTTTAAGTGTGTCAGTTCATCTTTGCATCTGACTTTCCTTCCAGGCAGGGATTTAGTGAATGAAGATAGAACTGACTACCAGCATCATCAGAACTCTGGACAGCCTCCTTGTTCTTTTTAAAAACAAGATAGAAACCGCTCACCTGATTTGGAGAACAAACGCAAAAGAAACAAAGTGGAGTATGTGTATTCATTTCAAAATTGCTAATTAAGCCACAAATTGCAAATTTCAGATGCAGAATATCTTCCCCAACCAGGGGCTGAGCAAATTTTTACAAAAGGATGAATAAAATAAAGGGCAAATAAAAGTTGTGGGAATGGGTGCCAACCCATGTGAGTCTAGCTGGACAAGGCATTCAGCAAAAGAAAAAGAGAGACAGAAAGAAACAAACCCGTTTCCTGGTCAAAGAAGTTTGAGAAACATTGGTGATCCTCTAAAAAAAAAAAAAAAAAAGTGAGTTTGGAGTTTCATAATGTACACAAGCATCTTAAAAGTTCTCACAAGTACTGAGGTTAAAAAAGCCTCTTAATTTTGATTGAGACCATGTTTCAAACTTGACCACCACAGAACCTTGTTTTTTTATTTTTTCATCAATGGGTTTAGCAAATGACATCCTTAGAAGCTCTGCAGCCGGTGTTAGTAGAGTACTTTTAGAATGGGGGCAGAAATGAGCCTTCAGTTCAGTGGAAGAAGGGGAGAGGCACAGAGCCCTTAGTTAATGGTACATCTTGTGGGTTATTTGAGACAATGTCTCAAACAGGGAAGGACATCCTCAAGCTCAATTCCTCCCAGAGTTTTTTAATTCTAAATAGAACATTAAACAGGAACTATCTTTAGGGAAATTGCTTTTGTCCCCCTAAATCATAAGTAAATCTTTCATTTGCTGAATTTTTAATCTCTTTTTATAAAATTTAGGTCTAGATCAGTTTCTATGTGCTAAGAGACAAAACAACAGAATAGAAAAACACATTATGCTGTCAGACATAGGTAAGAGACCCTGCATTTACAAGGCCATGGTGGGTGGTTTGAATATGATAGAAAAATCCACCATAAGAAAAAAGGAGCAAATTTCAGCCTTGAAGGAAATCAATCCATTACCTAATTTGAAATTCTAGTACTTTCCATCATGCTTTCTTGGCTGAAGATTAATTCTCAGAATTCATTAGTGTCACCACATTAAACACAGGTTGTTGCAACCATTTGCAGCTATCTCCCAGCCTGGCTTATGCCCAAAACAGGCAAAAGGGACATTTTTTTTAGCAAGAAGCAAGTGGAGCTGAAGGCGCCTGAGGGCCCCCCTCCTTGCAGACCATAATGCACTGTCGCTGTATAAACTGCCATTTCATAACCAAAAATCCGGATGCTGCAAGGGGGAGCTATTTATCAAGAGTCACAGGCTGATGTTTACCCGTGAATAAACGCTCTTGGTATAGAGCAGCTGAAAAAGCAAAAACTAAAAATACTGGTGAACTTGATGAGAAAAGCGTGAGGAAAGGCAATCTCGTCCCACACAGCGGGGCAACACTAGATCAAAACTTGGGATTTATGTCTCTTCTCATTTCTTTATCAACATTCTGTCTTTCATACTTTCTGCAATTTTCTTGTAGGCTTGCTACTCGGATGGTTAAGTGTTCCCTGTCGGTACAGAATAGCTAAATGGTTTTTGATCTGAGCAAACATTTCCCTGCCCCGTGATTCACCATGCTGCCCTGCGGTTCCTATCATCCTCAAACAGCAGCCTGACTGACAAAGAGGCCTTCACATCAAGAGGAGAAAATCCTCCAGAGAATAGACTAATTATAGGCTAAATAGCAGAGCCCGGGGTACTTTGTCTTGGAAGAAAATTTCCATTCTGAAAGACAAGACTATGACAAACACAGGCATTTCCCCCCAAATGACTAATGCCTTAATTTAAGAAAATAAAAAGGCAGACTGAGAATCTTGACATTGCCTATGTTATTTCAGTAAACCACCATTTCTCTGGTGGAATAGGTAACTATGTTTCAGTTTTCCTGAAATTTACAAATATGGTATTTGGAAGTGGTGTATTAAGATCTGAAATTCCATGGTAACTTTACACCTGGGGTGGGGAGTTGGCAGGGTAGGAGTCCTCACCTGGAACAGGTAAATGAGATCTGGAGGACATAGTCAATGAGGCAGTTTTACAGTTATCAGAGAAGAACAGATGCTACTTACTTAAAAAAAAAAAAAAAAAAAAAAAGGCCTGAGAAGGTAGGAAGAAAGATTTTAGAACAGAAAACCCAGCCTGCCTTTGAAGTGGTAATAGGAACAGCTTCTGTCCTGCAAAATAGGAGAGAGAGGAAGGGTAGTTGCCATTTTGCCTGAGATCCCAAGGAGGGAGGCCTGAATGCAGGGTTGGGAAGAAGAGCAACTCAGCTTAGTACTAGGTACTTAGTACTTAGTACCTGCAGGCAGAGCTGTCGGCACCGTGGGTCCAGAGTGAGCTCAGATGAAAAGGAAATGGAAAAGGAAGAAACTGGGAGATGGACAAGAACCATTTTTCACACCCAGTAAAGAAGACTCAAAGAAGGTAAAGCAGGTAGGAGAGAAAAAATGTGGTGTGGTTTGAAACCCAACAACCAAATCTATGAACAAATAGCACAGAATCTCCCTTGAGAGTAAAGAAATGTGCACCAATGGAGCTGGAATTCTTAGAAGGGGCTAGAGGCCTGGCTGAGGCACACAGCTGCACTGTGTAACCCCAGAATGACCCAGTGGTACCAACTGAGTGAAACCTAGCGACACTCCTTTCACACTGTTTCTGATCCCTTGGGCCATTGTAAATAATTAGAAAAGCCCAGATTAACTGGTTGTGTCCCTAGAGAAGGACACTTCTAGGTCCTGAAGCACTGCCTGTCTGGGGACAGCCTGAGGGCCACAGATGGGAAGGAGAGTTTACACAGACATCAGTCTGGAGAAAACAGGGGACCATGTAGAAGTGTTAGTCAAATGAGATGAAGAGTTCACATGCTACAGCTCCGAGTCAAGCAGCAGGTGAAGATGAAGACGAAGCACAGGTTCAGGGTAAAGAGAGGCGAGTCCAAGGAGAAGCCAGAGGAAGACCTGAGGGTGGAGGTATTGCTTTATCATTTGTTGATGGGACTTAAGCTGTTCTTCCCAAGTGTCCCATGGCATTTGTAAGACTGGTTACAAGCATGCCTTCTGCTGGACATGATAGCAGCCCAGGGACATCCTGATTTTTGTGTCCTAGTACTCAGGTAGTCTTTAGGATGGTACTTGGTGGCCCCCAGTCACCGATTCACACTTCCTCTGTTTTCTTCATTTTTCTCTTCCTTAGTTGGGTTTTTGTGAAAAGCACTTGGCCGTTAAACAGGTATTTCTCCAAGGCAACTCCAGGCACGTGGAACAGTCAAGGCACCAGATAGCATGTGTCAGTACTTCAGGATGGAGCCCCAGCAGCTGGGTTATGAGATGTTGGTCTGATCAAGTTCCACCCTGTAGTTCCAAGGGCTGGAGAAGGTGTGATTATTGCAACTCAGAATCCTGCCAATTGCTGGATCTCTCAGTCCACAGTACGGCAGCTTCCCAGAAGCTGGTAGGCACTGCCACTGCCAGCATAGCTAGGCATCTCCTGCAGCACCCCAGCCACTGTCTCCTGGGCCTTTCCAAGGGATGAGATCGGTCATAGATCAGCCTTGACTTCTTTTAAAGGTCTTTGTTTAAGGTGAAGATTAAAGAAATATTTTCATGAAGTAGCCCAGGAAGATAAGGAGCACCAAAGGGCAAAGTGATAGGTGCATCCAGAGGAGGGTGTTTATGGAAAATGTGTGTGAGTTGGGGCAAGATAATCCAGAAGTTAGCAGGAAGTGAACTCAGGGATGCTTAACCACCAAGCCACATCCCCAGCCTTTTTACTTTTTATTTTGAGACAGGGTCTCACTAAGTTGTTTAGGGCCTTGCTAAGTTGCTGTGAATGGCTTTGAACTCATGATCCTCCTGCCTTAGACTCCTGAGCCACTGGGACTACAGGCATGCACCACAGCACCCCGTGGCAGATTCATTTTTTAAAGATACAATTGTTTTGTAGACACATCATCCTTAAAATAGTCTGTTGATGTATTTAAATAATATAAGCAATCACCAAAACCATTATTCTCCTAAAAATGAAACATGTAGTCATTCATTTTAAAAATATTGGGGCAATAATACACAGGGATTAAGAGCAAGGTATGGGGGGAGTGCTGGGGTTGTGGCTCAGCAGTAGAGTGCTCGCCTAGCACATGTGAGGCACTGGGTCCAATCCTCAGCACCGCATAAATAAATAAATAAATAAATAAAATGTATTATGTCCAACTACAACTAAAAAAAAATTTTTTTTTTGAAAAGAGCAAAGAATTATACACATATCTAATGCAGTTCCTCTTAGACATATGTGATGAAAGGCAAGTTTTACCTAAATTCACTGAGCCTCAAACTTATCTATAAAATGGTCATAAAGGTTGTTATAGGGAGTTAATAAGGTAATCTACATACATCACTTGGTACATAGTGACCACTTACTAATGCCAACTATATGGGCAAACCCTGCTTCAGGTGCTGGGGATACAAGAAATCAACTCCTGAGAGGAAGATAGTTGTGGCATAACCCAGTGAGCAGGATGAGAACCATACAAGGGTCTTAGTCCATTGGTGTGGCTATAACAGAATATCTGGAACTGGGTAATTTTAAATGAGCAGAAATTAATTTCTCAGTTGCAGAGACTGTGAAGCCCAAGATCAAATACCAGCAGGTGCAGTTGTGTGGTAAGGACTGCTCTCTGCTTCCAAAATGGTTTTTCCTGAGGGGAAGAAGTTGGGCCCTCACTGGGTGGGAGGGGAAGAACAAAGGAAATGAACTCCTTCCATTAAGCCCTGTTAAAAGAGGACCTAATCAGAGAGAGAGAGAGAGAGAGAGAGAGAGAGACACGCCCTCCTGACTAAATGCTCTGTGCAGGCCCCACCTCCTAATATAGCCCATATGCCTAATATAGCACATGGGCAGCACCTGAACTTCTGAGGGGTCAGTCAGACCACAAAAAAGCAATGTCAAGATGCAATGGCTCAAAAAATAAAGAAATAAAGAAATAAAGTACTGGTAACACACACACACACACACACACACACACACACACACACACAAAGATGCAATGGCTCCCTGAGTTAGATTTGAATAATACTATACCTGTTAATTATTCACTTTCTCGGGGCTGGGGTTGTGGCTCAGTGTTAAAGCACTTGCCTAGCATGTATGAGGCACTGGGTTCGATTTTCAGCATCACATAAAAATAAATAAAGGACAACCAACAACTAGTAAAATATTTTAAAAATTATTCACTTTCTCTTAGTGGGATCCGTACCTCTAAGGACAAAATTCCTGTTTGACAGATGTCCTAATCAAACTCTGCAAAGTTCTGGGGGTCTGGGGAGGGGGCTTTGAGGGGTCTGACAATTCAGCAAAAACAAAGACCTTGGGAATTTTCAAGTTCAAGCCTTTGGGTACTCTTGTTTTTGAATGTCTGGCTAATTTCTTTGATTCAAAAATCAATTTCCATTTTGACAAACAGTCATGGTCTGCTTCTTAGTCCAGGCTTAAGTGCCCAGGGACATACGAATTGTATTCTTTCCCCTTGATCCTGCTTGCCACTCTGCCCAGAATTAAATCCATAATTTTCATTTGTATGCATTTTCTCCTTACAGAGGGAAGAAATGGATGGTACCCAGCCATTCCTCATAAGAACTGAACAACCAGTTCCACAGTGCATGACTGTTACATGCTCAAGACCACCCCAGGACTGGGGTGGGGGCCAGGAGAGTGCAAAACAAACAAAGATATTGATAGGGAACACACAGACACGAGTGGTGGGAACAGGAGGTTAAGGGAACAATTCTATAAACTAGGCCCACTTTGCTGACTCCATATGCTTTCTTAAACTATGAATGTGTGTGTGTGTGTGTGTGTGTGTGTTTACACACATACACATATATATAACCTGCAGCCCTGCCTGACATAATTCAATAGGATAGGTAACATTCCTTAGCAAACAATCTGTTATCTGCAGGAGAAATATAGACCCAAAATGCAGACAAAAAGAACACAGGTTACCCTAAAGTGGGGAGACTTTTGTGACCCTTACGCAGACCTGATCCCAGAACTCAAGAACATAAGGATAATTTCTACTAATCATAAAATCTGTAAAAACAGGTTGTCATGTGCCGGGTGGGGTGGGGGACTTGAAAGTCTGATGTCATCCTACTGTCAATCAAAAGATAAGAGGTAGATATGTGTTGGACTCTGGAAACTTCCTTGAGAAACTCCCCCAATAAAACTGGAGGGCAGGAGGGATATGCATCTTTCACCTCTCTTAGATGACCCACCCTCTCTTTTAAGAGTGTCCCCTTTTCCCTTTCCTATCTCTTCAATAAACTCCTGCCGCTATTCTGAGTGACTCGTCTGAAAGCTCTCCAACATGACAGCAAGTGAGACAGGACAGCAGGGGCTGCCTCAGCTCAGTGGAATGGCTCGTGCCATGAGAAACTTAGCATCTTTTGGGGTAATACTGAACTTACACATATAAAATATTTAGAGAACAAGGTGATATTGAAATTATTGATTCATTCAAAAACACATTAGGTATTTGCTGTGAATGGCACTATACCAAGTGCTTGGAAGAAACACGCCTGGAGTAAGACACTGGCTCTCGCAGAATTAGGAAAAAGTAGCAGAACAGATACAGACATAAATAACCATAATTCAAGGATAAAATGAATAAGCACTAGAATAACTCAGGCAAAGTAAATTATTCTAGCTAGGAGAACAAGTATTTTACGGGAAAGATGATACTTGGGTCTTAAAGGACAAAGGGTACATCGAAAGTGCAGGGAGAAGCATTCAAGTGAAGGGTACAGAAACCCTTTGGGGAGGCCCATTGGTATAAAATGCAAGACTCAATCTGGGAACAGAATAGAACAGAATCCTGCAGAGGTAATAGATAAGAGTAAGAATCTGCCTTGGAACTTTTTTCTGGAACCTAAAAGGCCTTATGCAATGAGCTTGGGTTTGCTTTCTTAATCTTAGCCATACTGAAAGAGAGTTTTTAAGCAGAAAGATTACACAATTAGATCTTCCTTTAAAACAAACTGGTGGGGCTGGGGTTGTGGCTCAGTGGTAGAGCGTTCACCTAGTACGTGTGAGGCACTGAGTTCGATCCTCAGCACCACCATAAAAATGAAATAAAGACATTGTGTCCACCTACAACTAAAAAATAAATGTTTTTTAAAAACTGGCATCCAATTACAGAGTCAAATGGAGGAAGGAAGGGAGTTCTTTTAGGAAACACCCATTCAGCACAGAGGATCTGGGAGGGAAAGATGATGGTGTAGCTCTGGAAACTGAAGACAAGCCAAAAGTACAGAAAGAGAAGAGGAAAAAGTTGCTGGTGGAATCCGAGGCAAATTTCAATTTAATAGATGAACCCGCAGCTACATCTTTGTATACATGTATCTTTCACTTTCACTATCCACAGGAACATCTCTCAAAGGACCTCCAAACCTTGAAGTTGCCAATTCCAGGATCTCTTTTTAGTTCTCTTTGTGCTCAAGCGCTCTGCTCAGGCCTGGCTCACGGCCGCTGTTGAGCTGCCCTGCTTTCTTGAACATTTTCTTTCCTAGACGGCAGCAATGCTCCATCTCTCAGTCATTCTCTTACTTCTTGACCGCTCTTGCTCATTTATTTTCATTGCTGGGTAGAGCAAAGGACAAGGGCAGAGGAGATGCAGTATGCAGAGACAAGGAGCAGTGAGCATAGAATAGAAAGTGTTTGTGTCCACAGGCTTGGAACGTGCTTCTGGGCCACCACTCAGTTTGCCCAATGGATCAAATATGCTAACCAATCTTCAAGAAATTTGCATATCACCCGGGAAGGCCATCCCTAGCCTTGGGGACTCACAATCCCAAACAAGTCTGAAGATTCTACTGAAAACCAGTGAGTTTAACTCAAAGTGCATATTTGGCACTAAGTAAAAGTTACAAGTATAAGAAAATGAGTAAATACAACTGATTAATTATTGCAAATGATCTTTATAACAGTTTTAATGAGATATTAATTCACATACCATACAGTTCACCCATTTAAAATGTATAATTCAAAGCCTTTTTTTTGGTACTGGGGATTGATTGAACTCAGGGACACTCGACCACTGAGCCACATCCACAGCCCGATTTGGTATTTTATTTAGAAACAGGAGCTCACTGAGTTGCTTAGTGCCTCTCTTTTTGCTGAGACTGGCTCACAGCCCTTTTTTAAGAAATAAAGAACAGACATTTTTCCTTCCACATTGTCCATTTACACAGTTGTGCAACCTTTACCACAATCAGCTTAAGAACATTTTCATCACTCCAAAAAGAAACTCCGTACCTCTGTGCACTCACTCCCCACCCCATGTCCCTTTGACCTTCTCCATCTCAGGAAACTACTAATCTATTTTTCTATTTTTATAGATTTGCCTAATTTGGACATTTCTTATATGGGCATTTCTGTGACTGGTTTTTTTCACTTAGCATGTTTTCAAGGTTCATCTCTATCAGAACATACATTAATATTTCATTCCTCTATAATACTAAAAAATGTTCCATTGTATGGATAGACCACATTTTATTCATCCATTGATCAGTTGATAGGTTTGGGGGATTATTATTAAGCTATTACAAATTAATGTTATACCCATTTCTGTGTTTTTGTGTGCACATATTTTCATTTCTCCTGGATGTACTCCTAGGAGTGGAATAGCTTTATGTTTACTTTTTGAAGAACTACCAGACTGTTTTCCAGAGCAGCTGTGTTGTCTTACATTCCCACTAGTAGGGTATGCAATTGATTTTTAATACTTTGTCCTGTTCCAGAAATAATTCCAGGCATCTTACAATAACAGGTGTTTCAATGAAGGTATATGTAATGACGCAAAAATAAAGCAAATGGTAAATTTGGGAAGAAAAATAGAATTTGGAATGCTAAATAAATGACTTTGTCAGAGAGGTCCACAAATTTGGCTCTAGTCTTCCAAGCGGACAATGTGGAAGGAAAAATGTCTGTCTTTATTTCTTAAAATCCATTCTAGACAAACAGACTAGCTGCTTAGAGAACAGTGATAATTGGTAATGAGACTAAAGATAAGCTCTCCTGGGTTTTCACAGAAAGGACTGCAAGTAATGTAATGGATACTGTTTCTCTCTGGTAAACATGGCCATGAGTTCCATAGAGTATTTTTTTTTTCTTTCTTCCTTCCTTCCTTCCTTTCTTTCTTTTTTTCTTTCTTTCCAGCAGTGCTGGGGATTGAACCCAGGTCATCACGCATTCTAGGCAAACACTCTAACCACTGAGCCACCTCTCCAGTCAGAGAGCTATTTTTTTTTTCCTCTTTTAAAATTGGTACATTGTCGTTGTACATGATGATGGGATTTGTTGCTACATATTCATACATGCACACAATATAACAGTGTAATTTGGTCAATATCATTTTGTAGTATTCCCCCTTTCCTTTTCCTCCTCCCTCCCCCTGGTCCCT
The DNA here is from genome assembly GCF_052094955.1 of Ictidomys tridecemlineatus. Classification (NCBI taxonomy): domain Eukaryota; kingdom Metazoa; phylum Chordata; class Mammalia; order Rodentia; family Sciuridae; genus Ictidomys; species Ictidomys tridecemlineatus. The sequence continues at coordinate 139,180,780 of NC_135483.1, read as the reverse complement.
TTCATAGGGTTGTTTCTTAGAGTGCTCTTCAATCCTAACTAATGCCTAATACCAAAGAATCATCTAGCAAAAAATTCATCCTGGGTGGCCAATACAAAGAGGCACAGACCTCTGATCTTAATCCAGGGCTAACCCTACAAGAGACCTGGTGAACTTTTACAGGCTCAGGCCCCTGATTCCTAATAGCGTGGAAAGCAGCACTCACGCTGGCAGCCATCAAGTGAAGGAAAGGCAGGTGCCACGGCACACGTGCTGATTATACAAAGTCCAAGAAGAAGATTGCAGGGAAAGTTTATTCCTTGAATTGAGAGCAGCCCAGAGGAAGGAGCAATTTTATCCCTACTGTGGGAGCTGGGGGAGGGGGAGAGGACTGAGCATCCCAAGTGGGTGTGGAAACAACAGGGCAGTCAGTTTGCCTCTAAATGATGCTGATAATGGTTCCAGCAAGAATTTCAAGCTGGAATCCATGGTGGGGATAAGATATTCACAAGTGTCCTGGGGTCGCTATCACCCACACTTTGTGTCCTTCCCTCAATGTGTGTTCTTTGGATATAGACGTAAGTGGATTCAACATTCCCCTGTGGGTCACCAATTCCATGCCTATTGTTGATGGTATGAACATCACACTGGGGCAATGAGTCAAGTCAGACTTTCCTAACAATCTCACCACTCCTGAAAAACCTGGAAAAAAAATCTCATCAGATCACATGGAGTTGTGAATGTTTTATGCAACTCTGGATCGTACACAGCTACTGACGGACTGTCTTGGTTCATGTTCCTGAGGACACAAATTGTCACAGTTTCTGTCACTCATTATCCCCCTTCTGAGTCAGAAAGTTTCAAAGGACAATGAACTACAAGGCCCAGATTGGTACTGCTGCTGCCCCTTGGAAAGAGAACTCTTCCTGAGGAAGTGGCCACCCAAGGAAGCCTGTGAGTATTGCTTCTGTGTGTGCTTTTAGACCGAGAAATGAATACGTCACCCCCCAGGGATGTCAATCCAGTGCCTTGTCCAAGCACTAAATTTTGTAAGATACAATATTTTTCTTTTTTAGGCAAGGGAATGAATAAAGACACAGACTGCCAAAGAGAGTCTGGGGAGTCCTTAAAACTCCCCCATTAGCATGATGGAGCAGTACAGCTCCATCTATTACATCAAAGCCTCATCAGAGGCCCTAATCCTCTCTGAAAGGAACTCTCAGGCAGCCAAGCTATTAATTTGCTGAATAATAGGCCATCTGATTAACCCTTGAAAAGCAAAGCACAGGCACTGCAGGCAACAAATGTTCCCAGGGGCTGAGAATGAAGGAGGAGGCCTTTGGAACAGTTTCCACTGCAGTGTTAGGGAACCAGCGCTAAGCCTAGGTTTTCTGAATGGTTAGCTTTCTGCTTTCCTTCCCCATTGCCCCATTCTCTCTCCCTAGAGCATGCTGATTCCCTTCCCTGGTACTGTAGTGTGTCCTGAGCTTCAAGCCAGCCACATACTCGGTGACGTGCTTAGATAGGTGATGTGGAACTTCCATGTCACAGAATAGACCCACAGCTGCAAATCAGTGACAATAAAGACTCTTTTAAGAACATTTACCCAGGACTGGAGTTGTGGCTCAACAGTAGAGCCCTTGCCTGGCATGTGTGAGGCCCTGGGTTTGATCCTCAACACTTCACATAAATAAATAAATAAATAAATTATTTTTAAAAAAATCCATGGACAACTAAAAAAATATTTTTAAAAAAGTCAAAAATCAGTTCTATCTCCAAAATAATATATTGCAATTATTCTGCTGTCTTAAAATAGGAATAGGAAAAAATGGGAACAGAAAGCTTTCTCAAAAAGAAATAAACATTAGAAGTACTCAAGAAGTTCATCATGACACAGTAAGGAATTAGTTAACCTTTGACAATACTCTTTCTTCATGAGAGCTACAATATTAAACAAAACTACATGAGAAAAAGTTTGATAATTAATGCTTCCAAAGCACAAAACTTATTAAAAAGCTAATGTAATCAAGATAATCAGTTATTGGTATAGCAACAGACACACAGGCAATAGAATTGAGAACACAGAAATAAATTAAAAAAAAAAAAAAGAGAACATTTACACACCCACATCTGCTCTAGGGCAGGTCACATGTGTTCTGGGGAAAATAGAAAAGGAGGCAGAATCCACAGCTGGGTAAAAAGAGGGGGTGTGGGTCGCTAGCTTGGGCGTGAATGGGATCACTTCTAACTCAACAAGAGATGCCTAGCATGGAACCAGGTTGATTCTTTTATGGGATCCTGCTGCTAGAGGTAGACAACTGGATGCTATGTTGCCAAGGACAGGTAACAGGTAAGCTGGCTGGAGGGTTTCACTTGGTGTGCTTTAATAAATCACATTCACATCAGCCTTTCTGCTGGTTGTATCAGATAATGAGATGAATGATTGAATGTATGACACGACGGTCAATTATCATGTGGAGGATATAAATTCTATTGTGCTGAGGACATTTATCTCTGTATTGATCTGGCTTTGCTAGCAAGGATCATAAATTACTAGCCTTCCACAATCGTATGATAAATACTCTAATAACACAATGCCACCGACTGTTTTCCCAATAAATTCCCTTATGTTTTCAGTTAGAAACATGCAGGGTTTATTTTATTTTACTATAGATTTTAATTTTTAGAGCAGTTTTGGGTTCACAGCAAAATTAGGAGGAAGGGACAGAGAGCCCCCTCCCACTTCCAGCTCCTGCACAGGCATAGGCTCCTCCATTATCACCTCCCCCAGCAGGACATTGATTACAAT